>NW_009260485.1:112962-148171 GCF_000687185.1 Egretta garzetta
AAAGGTGAACATGGAAAGCCGTACCCTCTTACAGAGGAAGACCATGATGATTCTGCTTATAGGGAAAATGGCTTCAACATATTTGTTAGCAACAATATAGCTTTGGAGCGATCCCTGCCAGACATCCGACATCCTAAGTACGTAAATTGTTTCCTGGACTGTTTGATTTTAAGGTTTTTTTTTTTTCTTTCTATATCTCTGTAAATAATCTGTTTTCCCAGAAGGTCAAACGTGAACCCTCAGATATCAAAAAGTGATCATTTCATTAAATGAGAAATGGAAGATTTATCACTGTTATTAAATCGTTTGCTCTATCTGTCTTTTAAACTGATCTCTCATCTTATTAGTAACACATTAAGGCTATGGAAGGTCTCTTTTAATTACAGAATGATTTTCATGGCATTTCTGGATAGTGATTTTTTAGGTAGTGATAAATAATGTTTTGCATGGTTTTTCAGGTTCTCATTTGTTAATAGCTGCAGATCTTTGGGCTGGGGGACAGGGTGACAAGTTGCATAAAATTTGCCTAAAAATTTGAACCAGTGTTTCCATGATGTTTCTTTTGCTTTTGTTACATAAGGAGTGAAAGCAGTCCAATAACTACAGTTTATCAGGTGTTAAGGCTACAGCTGATTTATGTAGTGTAGAATTAAGTAAAAGTAGAATGAGCAATGATGAAATGCACACACAGAATTGGGGGGTGGGGGGTTGAATGGTTGTATTGTTCCTTGATAGCAGTAATATCCTAAAGAGAAATAGGGTAAAGATTATTCTGTAAAATACCCACTGAGCAAAAAATGATCATGCAGTTCTCAGCAAACATAACTTTCATGTTCTGTAATTTTTGGCTCCCTGATACAAAGAGTAAAGCTTTCCGTCTGTAACAGGAAAGGGCATGTATGCCTTTCTAGGCTTCAGGCTCTAACAGGAGGGATGATTTGGTTTGTGTCTTTACATGGTGGTTTTCCCTCTTTTAATTGGGTGTTATGCAACTAGTGTGTGGGGAAAGGTACAGGTGTGTAACAAAACTGATCGTCTCCATGACTAGGTTTGTATTTTCCTTTGGTTACAGTCCTCTTTATTATACAGTGTTTCAGGTTAAGACATCTACTACCTTCTTAACTGATACAATTTTGCAGTATGAATTAGTTTGAAATTCCTCTGGGAACTGAACAGAACTTGAGAGCTTGACAGAAGTTCTTGGTGGGTGGAAAGAGAACTATCATGACAACTAATACGTCTTGTTCCATCAAATGTGGAACTGTCCTTTTCAAAGAATGAATGGTGTATAAATGTTTGCATAGTAAGATTTTAAAAAACAATTCACAATGGAGGAATTAACAAAAAAAAATATTTTAAAATAATCTTTTGTTGGAGGTGTTTCCTATTTAATTGCCATGTTTCATTGTTTTGAGAAAACACTGTTTATCTATTAATTTGTATATATTAGTATTCCTTGCACAGAATTAGGTCAAAAGAAATAATTTTTAATAAGCTGTATCTTTTAGCTACTTTGTATGCCTTCTACTTTGCCAAGTTACCTGAAATTATTTACAGAAAGAATGTGTTCAAGAAGTTTGAGTTCTAAAGTACGGCTGTACAGCATCAAAGCTGTGTTAAATTATGTTGTTGACATAATAAATATGCTCATCAAGCATCCTTCTCTATTAGCAAAACTGCAGAGGACAATAACTGAATACAAAAGGAAGCTGACACGTTTATCCTGCCTTTGTGTTTTTGTAAGTTGGACTTCTGGCAATTTATTTCTCACCCGCTCCTGTCCGCGCAGTCAATGACATTTCCTTGCATGTCCCCAGAAGCAATGTGAGCAATGTGTTGTCAGAAGTGACATATTAGGAACAAATCAGTGCTACATCAGTCTTTCTCTGCCCCCCTTCCATCTGCACGAATCCTTTAGTGACTTTCACCTTGGCATAAGAGTATGGGAAACTTGAATCCTTGGGTATCTGCGTAATTCAGCTAGGTTCCTGTGGTGTTCAGTGAAGTCTTGTAGGTTGATGTTTTGGTAGTGTCCCGAGTGAGCTGACTTGTGTCATGTCCTTCTAACCTTCCTTATGTTAAATACATGTAACACAAGTAGTCTGTTAGTTAATTTACTGGTTTTGCACTAAATTTGCGTACTAAGTAGTACACTGATGAAGGTGACAAAGCTGAGCTCTATAATTCTGATGGCTATGCCTTGAAGCGAGTCTGTTGCTTGAACTTCCAGGTTACACAGCAGTCTGACAATGCTTTCTGACCTACTACCAGAATCAAACCCATTTCTCAGCTGCTGCAAGTTAAATAAGATGCAGGCCAGTCTCACGTTGCACTTCCCTTTTGGAAATGTGTCCTCTCTTCAGAAATGTGAAGTAGTTCGTACCTCATAAGGCTGCTTTCAGGGGAACTCATTGGAAAACTATATAACTTCTATGCCAGAAAAGGGTGTTCTTATTGAAATAAAATTAGAGTAGGTAATTCAAGTGAGGTATAACAGGCGAGATCTAGTTTGGTTAGATTCTGAGTATTATAAAGGGCTTTTGCTTTGTGGAGCTTCTGATTGCCCTTCAGTTTTTAATCATCTTTTTTGCGTGTTTGTGGGGGATACTATCACTGTAGACTTTGAACTTTTGATCTTCTGTCTCTATTTAGTGTATACCATTTGCACGGGGGCTTGTCTGTACTGAAGGCAACATTTCTGAAAATGTTGTCTAGGATTTATTTTAAAGAACCAAGTAGAATGGTTTAATTGCCATTAGTAGAGAAAATTCACAAAATGAACCTTGAAATACAACAAAAACCAAGTGGTGAATCCTGTAATTTGGATCAAAGCCTATTTCAATTGAAAGAGCAGCTATAGTAGATTCTACATTTCTCTGAAATCACTTCATCAAAAAAATTTTATTCCAAAATTTTAGACCAAAGAAAATTCGAGTCTCACTTCTAAATGATTGTTTTTCTGGGAAGTGTGCAAAGATAGCAGGTCATCAAAACTTGCTCTTTTTATTCCAAATGAACTTTCTCCGTCTTGGTGTCTTTGGAAATTGGGCTCAGGATTTGCAAAATACATCTTCTGGGAGGGGGATGGGTGGAACTAAACTAACGCTTAGATGATGGAGCTCTGAGAAATTGAGGTTTTTCAATTTTTTAATACTATTTTTGTTTTCTTCCTTTGTATGATATATTTAAAGCACTTCAGCAAGATGTATTCAAACTGATGCTTCTTTCCTTTTTTAATAAACTAAAATGTGTGTGCTTGTAAAAATCCCTTGAGAAATGAAACGGTTAACTTCTATTTTAAGGCTGACTTAACAGCTTCCATGTGTCCTTATATGCTTCTATTGCATCCCTCTAATATCTCCCGTAGTTTTTTTTCCTGTCTCTCACAGCTACACTTGAATATATTTTTCCATTTCTGAGTGCTCTTTGATGTCTTGTTTCTGTCCCACTCTGATGCAAAAATCTTCTCACAGTGGACACATTCTCCACGTTACAGTAGCCAATTCTCTGTTCTTTGCCCGCAATCACCCCCTGGCTTTAAGTTTTAAAAATGCAAGCAAACAAAACCAACTTTTTAATGTTTTGTTTAATTCCAAAGGAAAATCTGAAACAGGATTGTTATCTCATTTCTTTGGGATTTTGGGACTGATTTAGTGAAAATAAGACTCCTGGTCATCTAAAATGGAAGGCAATGTTATGAGTTTTGGGGGTAGTATAGACAGCTGACAATGGAATTACTATTTAAGAGTTACAAGTTCTGTACCAATATGAAATACATTTCAAAACCTGCAAGAACAGTGTGGTGGTTTTTTTGTGTGTTGGTTTTTGTTGTTGGTTTATTTTTAACCTGCCCCATGCCACTTTCTGTATACAGAATACAAGAAACCCACAAGAGCTAGGAAAAATGCTGGCAGTATTGTTTTCTATTGTAGAGAGACAAACACTAGTTATTCTAATTATTTATTATAGCAGTTACCATTAATTCTTATATTTTCAAAGTTATTAAATATTCTGACATTCACACAAGTTTTGTTCAAACAAAACTGGATCTGATTCCCATTTTGAATAGCTTTCAAAATGTGATCTTAATGAGGCTTGGGGGAATGATTGCAATCATCTAGTCTCAACAGTGAATGTAAATTTTGTGGTATATCCTGTTTCAAACTCCTAAGTCCTTGTAACTAGAGCATCCAATTTTTTAGCTTTTTGTTCTTGAATAGAGGAATTCAAGTTAATTCCTGATACCAATAGAGTTGCGTGCATTATCATTTAAGATCTTCCATGGTTTTGACATGTTTGTGTAGCTTGATTTCAACAACAGGTCTACTTTTATCTACAATTTGTAGATTATTTGTTGATAACTTGTGTAGTCACAGATCAGAGGCACAAAAGCTTGTTGGCTTGCCAGAATAATCTATTGCAAGAAATCTCCTTTTTAGGTTTCCATGGGTACAGATAGATTGATTGCATACTGGAATACTTAATGTTCATATTGTACATTAAAAATGCCCAACCTGATTTTCGTGATGTTTGGGGTTTTTTTACCATGTATGGGCCGGAGTCAGTGTTTCCTAGTGTTGACTGCTGGTCTTGCTGTTGTTGCGTGACATGGTGGTGGCCCTTCACTGTCACTCCAAGCAGTATTCCTTTTCAGAAGTCTGAACTATGCTTTTTTTTTTTTTTTAACATGTTAAGTTTTTCACAGGCCTGAGAAGAAATACGTTTTCATATTCAAAGAAACATGGGTGTTTAGCTAAAGGCTCTGAGACCTTCTGTTTCCTGAACACTAATGTTCTTTCTTTTTAATAATAAAGAAAGCAAATATTACTCTAGCTGTTCTGCATAATTGAAACTCTCCCTCCTTACCAGAAGCAGAAGCTGGGAGAATGCCTGAACTGTTCTCTCCCAAAAAATTTGAATGCAGTGTGGTCAGTGTCCCTTGTGTTTTTAAAAGAGGCTAAAATGAATACGCGATGGGATTTCTTTGGGGGGGAGGGGGGGTGTTGGTTTTTGTTTGGCTGTATTTTTTTGTGTCTTTGGGATAGTTGCAGAGTTACTGGTAATCCTTCGTTATGTTTTAGTAACCTCTGCAGAAAGACTAGAATTACTAGACTAATATGGGAAAAGGATATATTATATAAATATTACAGTTATATAGTCATATATAATCAGTAGTTCGTATCTGAATCATCTAAAAATTTTCAGTTATTGCACTGAATGTGTTTAATTACTTTCTTTTTATAAATACAATGCATTTGTTCCAGTTTAAGCTATGTATATTGTGCTTAAAAAAAATAAAATTTAACAATCCATCCTTAATCCAGTACTTCAGGATAGATTCTAATGAATTCCCTCAGCATTCTATGATCTTAAACACAGGCTTAGATTGTCCTACTTCAAGACACTAAATGAAAAATTATTTAATCTAATTTATGTATGCTGAACTTCACAATATTTAATAAAACTCATGGAAGTAATTAGTTGTTTGGATTGATCTTATATTGAATTTTTGATTATATGTTGAAAGAAACTAGGAGGGTAGAAGGTTTCTCTCTAGTTCTTATTCACTTTGGGAAATAAGAAATGTGTTTAGGCATATACATGCTTCATTGCTTTGTACCACTGTTTACCAGTATTACCTTAACCTTATCTGGCCACAGAGCAACTGGTTAAACTCAAATTGTGCTTTTCATGGGGTAGTGAGAAAGCTGGAGGTTATTACTCCGATAGCTTTTCAAAGTGTGTTGTGCAGTTACTGAATAACGTAGTGAAGGTGGAAAGTTATGCGGTCAAAAACATTATAGGCAATGTCCCCATTTCCAGGCCTCACCAGATTGTTCTCTGCAATTGCTCCAGGGCACCTCATTCAAAGTGCAGCTCCTCAACACAGGATCAGGAATATTTTATACTGAAGAAAACTTCTGGCCTTCTGTCTCTGTCATCCCTGCTGTCGCTTTCCCTGCATGATAGGTATTGATAGTAACAAATAACGTGGAATAATTCCTAAGTGCTTTCTGGGTGCTTTGTGAGTCTTTTTTTGTTGTTTTTTGGTTTTGGGGTTTTTTTGTTGTTTGTTTTTTTTTTTTTTTAAATGGCAGCAACAGCTAAAATGTGACTGAAGATTGATGAATCCCTTTCCATCCGTTGGTGAAGAACAGTCTTCAGCGTTTAATAGGCCAGTGAGGACAGTCCAAGCCTGATGGGTCTGTTTCTGTTTGCTGAAAAGAATTTGATAAAAAAAAATAAGTTGTTTATACGAGTTGTGTTTAGATGCCTTGCATGTTATCTAGAATCCAGTCAGGCCTCCCACGCTGCTGAGAAAATAGCAAACTGCAGTAAACCTAACTGTGAAATCCAAACTTAATAGGGACAGGAATGCTGAAGGATATTTACCCTGCAGCCAATTCTATCTGTCTGGGATAGCCAAGTCTATTGGCATTTGGCAATGGTTAAAGACAGAACATTTAACTCTCAAATAATACAACGCTAAAATTGGAAAGTACATGTAACTTCATTAAAAACTGTAAGAAATGTGGATTGTTCTGGGGATCTGTACCTTTGCAGTTCACAGGTGAAAGTGATATTACATGCTGTCGATTTAATAGTTTTATGAAAAGTTTCAGTATACCTTCCTTTTTCTTATATATCCATTCTTGCTTCCTTTCCAAGCATATTTTCATAGAATTAAGCATGTATCCAATATGAATTTGTGTCAGATCAGATACTTCTAAGCAAATTAAATTTCAGCTTTAATATTAACAAAATACAGCAAGTGCCAGTGTTACATTGTCACTGGCAACAGAATTAGCTGGTATACCTCGTGTAATAAGGACAGCAAATGTGCAGCAAGGCTGGAACGAAAAAGCAACTTCTTTCAGTTTTGCCTGGTTTGATTATGAACAACTTCATATCAACTTTCCAAAGGCTGTGCCGGCCACAAGATGTGGTAGCAGGCATGAGAATTTACTGATGATGCTGGCACCTGTGGTCCATGACATATGACAGCAGCACTCTCACAGCACTTGCTCCCATGTCTACTGGCTGAGATTTTGGTGTTATTACTAGGTCTGGCCAGTGTCTATATCTTGTCCATTCTTTAATCTTATATATTGTGTATGGGAGATGACGTTGAGAGAGAGGTGTGAGCCTAGTCACATATTGCTGTGAAAGGGAGTGGAGGAGAGGTGTAGGTAGATCACAGAAGGAGTATCTTAAAATACTTAGGAAAACTGGGCACAGTAAGCGCATGGGTCCTGATGGGAAGTATCCATGAATGCTAAACTGATACCATTTTGAGGCCGCTCTGGACTGTCTTTGAATGATCATAACAATTGGGAGAGGTTCCTGAGGACTGGCACAAAACTGGGATGAGTGGCTGATATACCAGAGGGTTCCTAGAAGCCTGCAGGATGGCTTTGGAATGCAAGGGCAAGTGGTAAAAAGGTAATTAGGGTTTCTGAAACAGAAGTTAAAGGGTAGTTGAATGTCACAGCTTGGTTTGTTCCTGAAGTAATGTGCTTAAAATGTACTTTGAGATAACAAAACCCTGAGGTTCTAATCCTGTTTCTTCTCCTTCAGCCAGGAAAATGAACCTAGACTCAAAATAGAGGCTTTTTATTGATCATGTTAAGGTCTGCCTGACTTTCAAGAGACAATCAGATAAGTGTGCTTGGTGTGAATGAATGAATTTTGAGTACATTGATATTTCTGTAGTCTTCTCTCAAAAAAAAAAAAGTGGTCGAGGGGTGTATGTGAATATATTATATAAATTGGGCTACTTGCTGGTATTTTGGAATTCATAAGTAATAAAGTGCAAGGTTTAATCTGAAATATAGTACTAAGATGCTGATGTAAGCTTGCTTGTGAGGGATTTTGAGATGGTATAAAATTACTATGTGCATAATTTTTTTTTTCCAAGCCTAGATTTAATACATATGGGTAAGTAGGTAAATTTCTTAAAGCACGTTAGAGTGAGGGTTTTTTAATATTTTTTTTTATTTTTATTAGGTCTTTCCGTGAATGATAATGGTTTTATACCTCGCTGTTTTGTAAAACAAAGCTTTTCAAGCATAAATGTGCTTTGTCATAAGTCTATGACAAAGTATAGTCTACGACTATAAGTCTACGTGCTTTAAGTCATAAGGCCTCTTACATTCTTCTATTGGGTAGGGAAACCCTTCAGTTTGAAGGATGAAGTGAGGCAAACTCACTGATGTTGGTTTCTTCAAAGACGTGCTGTACTGTTGGAGAGATTGTCTGTGACAGACCAAAATGATGCAATGTGACATAAAATAACAAGCACCTAATTCAGCTCTATCACCTCTGATGAAGTCTATACTGAGGAGAAACCTATGTAAGGAACACAAGACTTTGCCTATTTAGTTTCTAAGACATGTTGTTTGCATTTAACGGCAATAACGTAAACTATTTCTACTGTACAATTTGATCTTCCTCTTTTTTTTTTTCCAATGAAAAAAAGCAATACTGTTTTTGAGAAGGTTTATTTGTTCTAGTAGGGAAAAGTGCTGTGACATTTACTGAGGTCCATACCCAGTAATGCCTGCTTGCTTCCCATCTGTGAGCCACTGTGAAAATAAAGATTACTTTCCCCTCCATCGGCTCATGCCCAAGCTAATTTTACAGCCTTGTCAAATGGCAGCAGAAATTATTAGTTATCACTACTTTATCAGGCTCAGCAGACAAGGCTAGATTGGAACAGAAACACAGTGTGACTGAAGCTTGTTGCTGTAAATTGAATACTTTGACATGCTAAGACAATTACTATGTAAATTTTCACTGGAAAATATTTTGTCCTGGTAGCTTTGTAGAGGGCTTGTCAGGAGCCCAGTGGGTGCTGTAGTTCCTTTAATAAAGGGAAAGAAAAGGTCAAATCTGAAAAAGCAGCTCAGCTAAAAGAGCCAGTGGAGAAAAAAAAGGAAAAAAAAAAAAAAAAAAGTTGAAAATCTTTCTGGTTTGCCTCTAACTTTCTCTGGCACTTCCTGTTAGAGGACAAAATTGGAGGTGGGCTACTTTTATGATCCAGTAACTGCCATAGTAGGCTGCTACCTTGCTTCCTAAATGCAGCGAAGGGATGTTTGCAAGACATTTAACTTCTCCTATGCTATTACCTATCCGAAAGGGCAGTTTACAACACTGTTGATGTGTCTAGAAGGCACAAAACCTGGTAACTGGCCAAGGCATTGCTATTGGGATCCCTTAATGTGCATAAAATATTGTTGTTGTTATATCCACAGGGTCAAACAAATTGATGCTTTTATGAATCGGCTTTTGCTGTAAAGTAGCTGAAATGGTGCCAGCCCTCCTCTCCTTTCTTGTCATTTTAGAAGCCCATTTTCTTTCATTTGGTCTTCTACAGGGGTAGTAGATTTCTGTGTGTTTCTGTTAACAGAGAAGCTGTAAAGATGGAGAATTTTGCAGTTCTGCATCTTTTCTTAACCTAGTATGATATTTTAGGACTTCCCCCCCCGCTTATAAACTCATCAGGGAATTAAACAGAACTGTCCCTATACCTTGAGGTAAAAGGATGCTCTATTTCTGCCCGGTAGAGTAGGCTAACCTACAAAATGAAATCATAATAGTCTTAGGACTCTCAGTTGTGAATAACAAAGAAGTGTAATTGTAACTCCTTTTCACTATCTTTCTTTTTATGAGTGGTCCTCTTTTTCAAGTTGTATTTTATTAGTGCCTGCTGCAAATAGCTTCCAGGTGTTTCTGTGACTTTTTTTTTTCTTCCTCAGGCAGGTTAATATTTCAGGAATAAAGGAACCTCTTACTATTCTTTTAACCTTCTAAAAGTCTCCCTGCAACTTTGAAACTGTGTTTTATTCAGAAACTCGGTTTTGATTCTTGTTTCAACCCAGCAGAAGAATTCTGTATCTGAAAGGACTATCTAAATCAGTATTGAGTGTTTTAAAGCGAGTTAAAGGGTGTGACAGTGTATCATTTTTATGAAGAAGCCTTGAACTCCAGGAGCCAAATACCCAGCTATGATAACAAAGTGTAGGAACAGCATGCCAAATACAAACCTGGTAGAAAGTTCCACTTTGTCAGTTATGTATATTTAACATTTTTCACTATATAAATTATTTACAAATAAATTCTACCTTACCTTTTTGTTAAGAACTTTGATTTCATAGTAGCCATTTTCTGGTGACTCTGTGGTAGATGTGTACAATAAATGGTATTGTACAGCTTTCAGAGTTCAGTTTTTGAAAACAATAATAAACGACATACTTGAATCATGCATATAATTAGTGCTGATTAATATATCTAGTAACGGAAGGGAGAGAGGAAGGAGATTCTTTGACCAGAGGTAATGAAGAGATACTCACTGCTTTGAAAATTAATTTGGAAACAGCTCATGCCCTGGTAGAGAGGTCTTCTGTTTTTAAAAATCTCATCTGAAAGTCTCTAAAGGACAAACTTAATGATGTAGTAATATTCTTTGATAAGAAGTGTCAGATATTAAGTTCTGAAATATCATGGTAAGAAGGACAAGATTGATCAAGGATAGCAACATGTGAAAGTGTAATTCAAGGTTCTTAACTTTTGATTCATGGTAATCTTGAAAACATCATTGTATCTGATTCATCAGCAAATTCATCATTTGCCCTTTTTCATGCATACATACACAAGTGTTTGTGTCTATAAAATACTTTTCTGGGAAAGTCCAAATGGCTAATATTATTTTGTAATTCTGAGAATTTGTGCAAGGGAAATGCATAACACCCCTTGCGTGTTCTCCTCTTCTGAAATCCCTTTGTTCTGAATACTAATGTAATAACTTCAGTAAGAAAATACAGGTGTGATCTACTTACCTAGCAGGATGACTATTGCTTATCATAGGTGTTGTTTTTTTTTTCTAGGTATTTCTACCAAGACATTTGTATATCACTTTCCAGCTTAACACAGAAATCATTCTGAAATTTAAAAGTTTTATTAAATAAAGAAATTTGCAGAAATCTATTAGTATTTATTATAAGAAATTGTCAGTCTCGTAACCTTAGCTATTGAACCTATTACTCAGCATTGTTCCTCGAATAAGTGCTGGTGTGGTGCGCTTAAATATGGGATGTTTAAATGCAAGAAAAAACACATCATTAGGTAAGCATCTGTAGCGCTTTATTAAGGTCATTCTGTAGTTTTCTGTTAAGGTTAAGCAGAAAATGCTTATGGTGATTGAGAGCGCTTTTCTAGTTTCCACCATCAGGTTCTTCTCCCCCTTGAATAGTATTACTGCCAGAAGTCCTAGACATGTACAGCTGTTTCTCCACACCTTTCCCCCCCTGCAGCTTGCTGATTCAGGCATTTGAATACTGCCCTTCTGAAGTAAATGACCTCACTTTCCAAAGTATTAAAATAATCATCTTTGATGGCAGCCACTTATTAATTTTGAAAAGTACAACCAAAAGTCTAGTTACTATTCGAGTGAACTCTGAAAAGTTCTGCATTTTTTAAGTGTGTAGGGCAAATGCATGGTTTAAAAAACCACAAATTTGGACTAGATTTTCTTTAAACTTAAAAAAATAAAAAGTCCACCTAGAGAACACAATGGACTTCTATTTCCCCGTTTGCCTTTACAACAGTACCAGAATGCAATAGGATTATCCCACAGAAGCAAATTATTTTGGTTTAATAGCTAGCTTGCCATATGGAGTAATGGTAAGCTAGGTTTTTCCCTTGTTTTGTGTGATCTTTTCTGACTGAGTGCAAGCAGTTACTCTGTGAGGGTTTGTGTTTAGGGGTGGAGGAGATATCCTTAGGAGTAACTTGTATATTAGTTATATTTTCAAACTCGTTAGGAAGAAAGAGAATAGGCATATCGGTACAGCATGCGTATCTGATACAAATACTCCTACAATTACATAGTAGCTAGAAACCATAACCAAAATTAAAACATCACTGTTGAAGCCAGTAGTAAGATGGAGTCCCTGCCTCCAAGAAAGTAAGTATTGGGAAGAGGTTCTGTGAGATTAACTAAGATCAGTAGTATAGGCAGAATAGTCCTGATCACTGAAAGCCACTGCCTTTTAAATCTCTTGCAACAAGAGTTGGCATCTTACATGCATGTGATGAGACTGCGTGGTATAAGAACAAGAGAGAATACATTCCCATATATTGCTGGATTCCCGTCCTGACTGTGAAATGGGCAAGCTGCTTGAATTCACCACTCTAGTCTAGCAGTCAGTGAAGCTAGGAATAATCCCAAATCCACCCTCTGGAGAAGATTGGAGGCCTGCGTCTGTTTGGTTCGGATGTGCCACAGGGTGTGCAGGTGCCTGCTGTTCCTCTGCACCAGATACTGATGGTGTAGCATGGCATATACCTAGAGATACGAGCATGTGTGTGAGCTAAGAAGACTGATCAGGATCTCTCAGAATACTTTAGGGAAGACAGCAGCAAACACAGAACAACTAAGCCTCCAGTTCTGTAAATGGTCACTTGCCAAGCATTGGAGCTGTACTTCAAGTACAACTTGATGTGTTTCTGAGCAAAGTGAATGAATGCTACCTGAAACATTAAGTTTTGTGAGATGTTTGGTTATCTGAGGAATTACAGGTATGGAGGTAAGGATGAAAGTGAAGAAAAAACATAATGAAAACAGTGGAAGACTAGTCAAATACTGTGCTCTTAGGATCCTTAAATATTTACCCTCTTACCAGTATGGGCATGATGTTCAGTATACATACATAGCCAGAACTGATTAGTGAGAACACCTTCATAGAAATGATTGTGATCAAAGCTGCTGTACTAATTTCAGGTAGACTGATTTAGTTTTCTGCCCTCAATCCCATAGGCAAAATTATCAAATTTCATGGGAAATTTTTCCTCTCAGACTTTGTGCATGTTTACACTAACATACATTTCATTCAAACAAGCCATTTTACAACATATACAGAACCGAGTTATCAGAGTCAAATGACCTGTCCTCATTTACCATTCAAATCAATCTTGTTACTGCAAAATTCTAACAAGTTATTTTAAAAGTTAATCCAGATGAAAATACCATTGGGGCAAAATCCTTTCCTGATGGAAAAAAACTAAAAATAGCAAATAATAATATTAAAATAGTATTAAAAATTTGAAAAGAAAATTTTGAAAGACCCTGTAGTTGCACCCTTTTTTAAATTCCTTCATCAGAATATGGTGTGATACTAAAGGTCTACAGTAATAAATTTGCCTTTATCAGTTGCACTAGGATTTGGTAATGAAACGAATAGCATAAATTAATGTTGATTGACATCAACTATGTTACAGTCTTTCCTATGTTGAGTTAGAGCTTGGAGCAAACCCTTACCTGACTGAAACTGGCTGAACTGCCTATCTGTCTGTCTTAAGTCTACTAAACTTTTTTGAATATTGCTTTTAGGATTTATTTCCAGGCCTCTGTGGATTTCCCAGTATTCCAAGTTTTAATGAAAGTCAGTGTGATCTTTAGACACTTTATTCTGCCGTTCAAACTACCCAAATAACACTGTCCACATGGTGCCTACGTTCATTTAAAGTGTGCAAGTAGGTTGCAGTGTCTTCAGGTGGAGGCTGACAACTGGAGTTCATGTATGCAAGTACTATCATTTTCTAAATCAATACAAGTTTGACAGAATTTTCCACTGAAATGTGAAGCTTCGGAAAATAATTGTATTTTTCTCAGCAGTATTTGAAGTATTTCTATAGAAAGTCAGTTCAGTTTCATTTAACATATATAACTTAACTCAAAAAGTCTCACCTAATGAATATTAGTGCTCATTTAAACACTGTTAAAATTGGATGGTAATGGTAGTCTTTTATACATAGCATTTTTCCTTGCTACAGTAAACCTTGCTTTATTTTTTATTTTAATAAATCCTGGTAAGGTCGCATTCCTCAGGAAATATGAAAGCCTCTTGAATTATAATTTCTCATTTCTTTGGTGAATCAAGAATCTCTCTTTCAAAACATGCGTTCCACAGGGTAGTTAAGCTATTAAGCAAATTCATTTTAGAGAGTAGACATATTGAAATCAGGGTCTGTATTTTTGCTTAGGAATGCTTAAAACACTGTTATTGTGTTAGGATTACTTTGGTGAGAGCGAAAAGCATGTAGACTTGAAAGTATGACTTTATAGTGGCTGAAAAATAAAATAGTTATTTATTAAGAGGTATGTCAGGACCTTGGAACCAGCATAAATAATAAAACAAGGTTAGTTTGAAGCTATGATCAAACTTTGTGTCAGCACCTCTCCAAATGCACTCTACAGAATTTTTGATAATGAACTAGTGTTGAAAGAACACCTCTAAAAATCTTTGATGCTTAGGCAAAATTGTTGCAGTTAATGGTAAAAGTATCTTTCTAGAAGCTTATTTGATAACTTTGCTGATGCTTCTTTGTTTTAAACATCATTCTCATCAGTAAAACACAGATGAGTTGACATAAATCCATAAATCTTAAACTATTAAATAAGATAAATCTATGTATGTCAGTTAATTTTGCATAGAAAAACTTATCTTTTCTGCTTAATACATGAATCATACATCTGTCTAGACTGGTTTATTCTATATTGTAGGCACCATTAATAAATTTAAATATAATAATACTTTATGACTGTGGAATTCACTCTGACCTAGTGATATGATAACTGGTTCTTTGTTCTAGGCAGAAAGACCTGGCTGGTAATTTGAAGACTAGCAATGGCTTACAAGATTTAATGTCTGTGCTTCTAAGTAGCCTTCTGGCAGCCAGGGCATTTGGCATTGCTTCTAAAATGCAGGATATAAAGAACCACACTGATAGACTGAACAAATGCTCCACGCATATATGATTATTCTCTTGGGAAATCCATTGTCTCACAATGGATGTCTAACTTCATCTTTATTGAAATTTATGGGCCTTTCCTAAGCATTACAGGTATCCATCAGATCTGTCCTGCAGCCCATCACAGCACAGACCCAGCTATACTCTGCTATAGATAATGCCGAATAAAACTACAAATTTTGGTGTTACGCCTTCTAAAACATAATGAACTTCTATTACAGTTAGGGTCTCATGCTGGAGGTCAAGGGGCTAAAAATGAGCTGAAGAAAGGTAACTAGACCACCTCCATGAAAACTGACAGACTATCTCAATAGTATGATGAAACTTAAGGTTTCATTTCCATGAATTTGAGAACATGACCAGCTTTTTTTGAGAAAAGTAGGAAAGGGCATTTTGGTGGTTTGTGGTGCTTAATAGAAATCAATTCATGTGTTGCCAAGTACTTTTGCAATGACTTTCAAAGTAAGAATAAATGAGGATTAAAGGTCAAAGTGGAATGATGGAGACATGTTAAGAAAATGTAAGGTGTTTTCCTCTTCAGTCTTCTAAGCATAGCTCTCTTTTAGGGTTAATAGAGCAATCTGTTCTGTAGGAAGAATGCAGTAGTTTAAAACTAGGGCCATCAATGCCACTTCTCCTCCTCATCACTTAGAATATGCAATTACTCTGAAACCATCAATGTGAATATCTAAATCCAATGACCTTCCGCATATGTATACACTTAAGGTTACAATATTGACCATGCAAATATACAAATTTCAGCAAACCTCTTTCAAAAGGTATATTGTTATACATGAGGGGAGACATTTTTAAAAAGAAACAACACTCTGATGTATTTGGATGTTTTGGGTATTATTTTTTTTCCCCCTTACCCTTTAGAAGTTATTGTCTGACATGGTGGAGGGTTCTTTTGCTTGGTTTTGTGTGGTATTTTTTGCTTTTGTTTGTTGGCTTGGGGTTTTATGGAGATGGAGAACTTACTAGTTTTAAAATCATGCTTACTTGGAGTTAAAAATGCTAAAGGAAAAATGTTGCTTTTGGGAATAGCATAAGAATAACATGCATGTATAGTAGTTGCGTTTGTTCTAGTCCAAGAAGCATCTCTGTCTGCAAACATCTGGCAACAGTAGGTGGAGGGTTTGGTTGGTGGTATTCTTAATTTTCCAGCTGAAACAGCTACATATTAATAATGGACTTCCTTTGTTGTACTACTTCCTACCTCTAAAAAAAAGTTTTTACTTAATTCTGTTGCTGCAGTGGATTTTTTTTTCCTCCCAAATGGTAGAATACGTATCCTTTTCTGTCACTAGGTAATGAGCATGGTTTTCTCCAAACTTCACATTCTTGCAAAGCAACTGTCCTTTTTCCAGTTCTACCAGCAATCCAGCTTATTAAAAAGTTTCAAAAAGTATTATTTTTGCAAATGGCTTGTCATTAAATTCATTGTCTCTGGGTTTTGGGAAGAAAAGTCTGAATTACAAATTTGAATCTTGTTTGGGAAAACATCCAAAAACTTGATGATTTTTTTTTTTTTTTTTTTTTTTATTCACAACTACGTAACAGTTAATATTGTGCAAACACAACTCTAGGAGCTATGAGTTTTTATTATTTCTTTGGAACACTTCTTCAGTGTGGTAGCTGTACAATAAATCGGTAAATATTGATTTCTAAGTGACATTTATAAAGTGGAAATGCAAACTAAGTTACAAATATATGTAAATCAACATTATAGCCTACAGCAGTGTTTGATATGCATAGCTACTCTTTCTGAGAAGCAGCAAAGATATCTGTACTTTTTTTTATACCTAGACCTGCTACTTCTAAACTCTTTTCCTTTTTTTTTTATTTTTTTTTTTTGTTGTTGCTTTTGTTTGTTTATTGCAAAGCTGATGTGTTTCTGCTTGTAGGGATACCTTTCTCAGGGTGCAACTTTCGCAACTTTCTCTTGGGAAATGAGAAATCATTCAGTTACTTTGTCCCCAGAGGTGAAAATGCCATGCCGTGTTAGCAACAGAGGAATATATCCCTTTTCCCACTTTTTCAACAAAACCTGAAAGATGAGATCCTATCAGTTTCAGTAACCTGAACATTACACATGAAATATTCTCAGCTATTAGGAGAAACTGAATTACAAACCCATTATTTATTTTTAAAGAATGTTTTTTTTCTCAAATATGTAAGGAAGTCAATATTAAAAATAGTAAGGTTAAGCACCGATATTACATGCTGTTCAATTAAGATGCTGAAGGTGCAGTACTTTCCTTTCAAAAATGAAAGGTTGATTATATTTTCTTGCTTGTAACTGTTTGCTTCTTCAGAATCATATGTTGTTTCATCTCTATGTTTAACAGCAGCAATCATTTTGGATATCTAGATGTGAATCTGGACTTATATTTGTGGATGTTGTTGTTTTGTATACTGTGAGCCCATCAGGATAATGACACTGAATTGCTTTCTAGCATTTGTCTCTGTATAGTGGACTGCTTTTATGAATTTTGTCTGCTATGTGTTAAAAAAAAAAATCATTTCAGATTTTCTTTTGCTTCATATTATGTTTCAGAATTCTTTCTGGTAAGAGGATTTGTTTTCTAGAAATAATATTGTAGATTGTATGCCCTCTGTCATTTTGCAGGAGAAAGTTTCCAGTGAAGGAAAAGAATCTAATTTCAGCCAGTGTACTTAAATTTTGTCATTGTTCCAATGTATTCTATGTTGTAAGCAATATAAATATTTTAAATGAACTAGTTACTGTCACATAAAAGCACTGCTTGATTACACTGTTGGATTTTATGCCAGAAACCATGATGCTTGAATGGCCAAAATGAATGGCAGTATTTGCCAACTCGGACTTTTCAGTATGCTTATGCAGTTATTTTCTTCTCTCTCCAGCTGTAAGCACAAGGTGTACTTGGAAAAGCTACCCAATACTAGCATAATTATCCCATTTCATAACGAAGGCTGGACTTCACTCTTGCGAACAATACACAGTATTATCAACCGCACTCCAGACAGCCTGGTAGCAGAAATCATTCTTGTGGATGACTTCAGTGACAGAGGTAAGGCCCAACTTGTTTTATTTTAACTTGCAATTAATAATGCAGTGTGGTCCGTATAGAAACTAAAGGGAAACAAAAAGTGAGGGGATCGTGCCTGCCAGACTGCTTACCTTGAAGTACTGCTTGACTGATAGATGGAATAAATGTGTATAAGTGGCTCTTGTTTTACTTTGCACGTATACTGAAATACATGTCAAATGGAAGAAACTTTGAACTGTTCGTTGGCCTTTATTAATATAGTATTTTGAATATATTCTTTCTGAAATACTGCAAATTTTCGTGTTTCAGCATCTTTTCCTTAGGCTTCACTCTTACTCAGAAAACCTATTAACTTTGCCCATTTTGGATGCAACTCATTAGATTTTAATCCTGGGATTTTATTGAGTTAGACAGCTTCATCTATTTGTACAAAGTAGCCATACAGAGAAATTAGTGTCTTTTGGATGGAATGTAAAAAAACTGCTTTAGAATAGTTAAAGTTTATATCATCTGTATATAGAAAATTAAGAAAACTGCAATCACTTAATGATGTTTGCCATCATTACTTCTTGAATGCAATACAAGAAATGAATGCTTTAAAGTTCCTTCAATGAATTTGAACGATTTCTTAGGTAAAAATCATCCATAACAATGATATGGAACTGGGAAATAGTTTTTCTTTCAAGTTCCTGTACACCTTCTCAGGACTTCAAGCATGAAGAGCTTTGACTTTTTTTTTTTTTTTTAGCATTTGGATGTTTTTTTGGTTGTTTCTGTTGAAACATCAGTTGCTAGTGTATATGTGAGCCTTGTTCTGAGTAGATTGATAGACAGTGAAAAAGAAAATTGTGCTCTTTGCTAATGTCTTAGGTAAAACTTTTGTCTCAGCTAGGAACTTACAGGCGTAGATTTCAGACCAACAGTTGTGAGGAATATTTACTAGACTGCTGCAGTGGAATCATTTGTGTAAGATTTTTTTAACTTGATATTTCAGGGGTTAGAAAGATTAATGCTGCACATATCTATCTTACCTTCTCATATCTGCTGGTTTAGTTGCAATATGTCCTTTGATGAACTGCTTCTCTATCTGTAATGTAATTTAAGTGAAGTTGTAAAGTGACTACAGGTCTGGCTAGTCTATGTTTCTAGAAACTAGACTATGGTTGAAAGTTTCCAAAACAAGAAGTGTAAAGCAGCACAGCAATTTTTCTGCAGTCTACCAATTTCGTAGTAGTAAACAAATTACAGGAAAGTCTGTAAGTTGGTTTTATGAGGTGTCTGACAAGTAAAAATGCTTCTTATACTGAGAGAGCAGCTATGGAGGCTGTGCTTGCTCAATATGGTGATACTACAGCATTTCTTAGATGAAGATTGTACTGACTATTGTTGATATACTTTTAAATGTGTTTATGTTTTAGAGATCTTATCTACTTCCCAGTTATTAGAAAAAGAATTATTGCCAGTAAATGGGGAATATTGTAACTTCTGCTGCTCTTTCTTGCCAGCCCTAACTTAGCTTCTGCTGCTGGCTGAAAGTATTTTGAGAGTAAATATTGCCTGTAATATTAATTCCTATAACACTAGAAAAATCTCCTGAATATTCTTCATTTCCAGTTCTATAAACCTATCTAACTTTTCAGTGGAACAGTTTTCAGCTGGAAGAAGTGGTTCATATAGCATGGAAATGCTTAACATAAGTGTCTGGTTTGAAAATCTGAAAGAAGCCTACTAAAACTTGTATGGAGCTGGGCCTGGAACTGTTGTACCATTAGGAAGACTTACTTACCTGTTTTTTGGTATTATTAAAATAAAGATTAGAAATGCATTTTTGAATGGTTGCTAGTTTTGCACTTGAGTATATTTGGTAGCATATTTGGTACTGTATGTTTTGAGAGGAGCAAGCATGCAAGAAAAATGTGCTGGCATCTCTACTCTGAATTCAGTCACATTGAATTTCAAGTCAGGTGAATCATTTTGGTGCATCTGAAGCAGGTTTCATTTTGTATTTGTGATCTTCTAAACTGTTCTTAGCTGAGGCTATATCGTGTTTTCTTGTGCCCTTTTTTCTTCTTCATGAAGTGGCCACATGTAATACAGTTGGGTTATTTTATGTTGAAAAAATGCTGGCTGACTATATATCCCCCTCCCCTCCTAGTTCATAAAATAATCTTTTTTTAAAAAGTGATTGAATAGATGCCATTTTTACTGTTAGTCCTTTACCCTTTAGTTGCTTTTTCCTAGACTGATGAGAGCAGTAAAGCAGTGTGAAAGACACCAAAGACAGATTAGGTCAAAAATTAAATGTAAGTATGTTCAGTTGTTGTCAAAACTGATACAATCATTGCAAGCAAAGTCTACTGCAGTGTTAAAGCAGTATAATGATTACTGATAAATCTGTATGCCTTTTTCTCATTGTATAATTTCTCCATGAAGCTTCATATGTCAAATAGCTGACAAATGTCTATTACTTCCTTTTGTGAAATCAGTTATATACTATTTAACTGATACTGTGTATGCTGTACTTGTTCCACAAGTTTGTATTATAGAGTTTCTTGGTAGGAACCTAAACATCATTTGTAGATAGTTGAAAGTGAGAATGGGATATTTCAATAGCACTTTTATTTTAAAAATAGTGATTAAATGACAAATGTTTCCAGGGTATTCTACCAATCAACCTTTTCCTTTTTACAGAAGTCTAAGAAGTTGTTACAAGAAGCCAGTCCTTGTTAGAGTAGATAAGAAAAAGTAGAAGCTTGAAAGTGGTGTAAAGATGGATAAAAATGCTGGAGCTTTGTTGTTTTCTTAACTAATGCAAATATAAATACTGAAATGCACATAAACAACTTTTGATAACAGATGATGAAAATGCTTTAGTGCACAGCTAGGTACCCAGCAGTTGGCTGGTTTGTCTACAAAATTACTTGTGTCCCTTTGTTTTTATTCATATTCACTTCTTTTGGCTTTTGTGATCAACCCAAAAACTTTAGATAGTTCATGCATAATATTCCCCATAAATTATGACATTTAGATGTTATAAAAGTAAAAGGACAGCTGCACCTTTTTAAATATCAATATAATGCAGACTAGAGACTTGGTATTAAGAGGGAGGTAAGGAAATGTTATGAAATTTGGAAGTACAATATTTGGCTATGAACAAATTTAATATAAAAAAACCACATGAATATAAAAAGTCATCTGTACAGTCAGATGGAAATGTAGATTTAAATATAGGTACCCAAAGTTGCCAAATCTCTTTATTCATATAATTTCTAGAGAGTTTATGTACTTAAAAATGATGAGGGAATGGGAAGAAGAAAATGGATTAAATTAGTAAAACTTTGTTTCAGCAAAAATAACGTTTTTGATTTACATTGTAAACACAAATGGCCAAATGGTGGTGTACTGGTAAGATGAAAGGGAACTGAATCTAGAATTTACAGGAGTTTTACCACACATAAAATAAATACATTGTCACTTTACAAGCTCTATAAAAGAGAGGCAAGTATTTGACTTCCGCTTAGTTTCCATTAGAAAGCTATTGATAAGAGAGCTGGCTAAGCTGTGTGCTGGCAGACACTTAAGTTTAAGAATGTTTTTACTCTTCCCAACTGATTTAGCAGTCAGTTCTTCACTAGAGTCTTCCACTGAAGAACTCGGTTCTAGGTCCAAGTACCATAGCTTTTTTACAGAAGTTTGATAATATACATACCTTTTCATACTAAGGTATGCAGAATATTTCTGACTTAGTGATGGATTTTAGGTTGCAGTTCCAATAGCTGATACATGAAAGCCCTGTATTCCAAACTGTGTGTAAATTAGATGTATCTGTTTCAGTGTCATCTGCCATGGAAAATTAACACCTTTATGTTGGAGGTACCAATATACCTCTGTGTCGGGTATCTCTGCAGTGGCTCTGTGCGCAGCTCTGGTACTGTGAGTCTGGTTTCTGGGAGAATGATCCTTGTGGAAAGTGGCTTTTTTCTGGCAGGGTTTTGTGTGTGTGAGGGGGTTTTGAAATGGGGGGGGGAAGCTTTTTGCAGGTTAAATTTTGCCAATGAAGTGTTTATTGTTGTCATAGTTTTGCTCTGAAGTTATGGTCTGTTAGCAGACAGATCTCTGAAAACATGGGAAGAAGCAGAATATAGGCAACACTTTTGGAGGTGTCATGGTTTAACCCCGGCTGGCAACTAGGCACCACACAGCTGCTCGCTCATTCCCCCCACAATGGGATGGGGGAGAGAATCAGAAGAGTAAAAGTGAGAAAACTCGTGGGTTGAGATAAAGACAGTTTAATAAGTAAAGCAAAAGCCATGCATGCAAGGAATTAATTCACCACTTCCCATGGGCACGCAGGTGCTCAGCCATCTCCAGGAAAGCAGGGCTCCATCACGTGTAATGGTTACTTGGGAAGACAAATGCCATCGAATAGTCCTTTGGCCAGTTTGAGTCAGCTGTCCTGGCTGTGTCCCCTCCCAGCTTCTCATGCACCTGGCAGAGCTGAGAAGTCCTTGGCCAGTCTAAGCACTACTTAACACACTGATGTTTTAGTTGTTGCTATCAATATTCTTCTAGTACTAAATCCAATACACACAGCACCATACCAGCTACTAGGAAGGAAATTAACTCTGTCCCAGCAGAAACCAGGACAGGAGGAAAGGACAAAATCAAAAAGCAAGCAAGCTTTCACTGATTCTGTTATGGAACAGCTTGCATTTACAAAGGAAAAGGAAAAATTCTAATTAATGCTTTAAAACTTTGGGGTGACATAGATTGGCAGAATTAAGTAGTTAAACAATTTATGTAGTTTGCCAACACATGATAGGTTTGTACATCAACCTTTATTCCTTTTGTGTTTTAATGACTTTATTAGCATAGTCAGGCCTGTGAACTGTTACTAACACAGCATATGCCCATGCATGTAAAATTGATTTACCAAGTATTTTTACTTTACCCCATAGTTCTCTAACTGGTATAGCATCTATTATAAGAAAAAATAACCAATGCCACAGCCAGCAATGAGTTTATTAACAGCAACAGTTATCAGGCAGGTTTTTAGTTGGCAAAAAATTGATCAGATTTGCCAAGGAAGAAAAACTGGAAAACTTAGCAGCCAACAGCTTCTTGCAGGACAGAACTAGTTTCTGTCTCTTCCAATGAACTGGTGTTCTGGTGGAAAATTACAAACTGGGAAGTTTTCATTCACGTTGATGAGCCAGTCCCTTCTAATCTCATCACTTATTATATAATTCTACCTCTGTCCTCTTGCTTAGCTCTGATTTCTGCACCACTACTCATTTGATCTTGAGAGTATCATACAGTCCCATATCAGATACCATGTGCTTTGCGACAGATCTCTGTTGTGTGAATAGCCCAGATTAATAATGTGCAGGTCAGGCTGCAGAAGCAATCTGTGACTACTTGAGCAGGGTGCAGTTTAGTTGGTCGGTGACATTCAGTGGCAGTGATGCACTTTGTTTTGTGTGAACATTAAGAAAGATCTGATCCATGGCCCAGTTACCCTAATAGTCTGCCAAACACTTTTTGGCCCTATGGAAGTTGTCTGTCTGATTTTATTTTATTTTTACATTCTAAATTTTTTTGTATTTAAATTTAATCTTTTGACCTGTGGTTCTGTAAATGATATTTGTGATATCATACAATAACAGTAAGGTAAGGGAGTTTGTGCTAAAAGCAAAGCAGCTCTATCAAAGTATCAGGTTGCACAACTTCCCACTCAAGAAATACATGCTATTTATTGCATGAAGATGAAATTCCCCAGATTTTACTTGCAGACAGCTAGTTTATGTAACATGTCACTTGTGATTCCAATTTATGGGTGCTTGGCTTCAGATCATGGCTGGATATAACTTTTCTGATTAAATGAAAGTGAAGGTTATATTCTATGAATGACTTTCTTGTCATAGGAAACCTCTGCTACAGACTGCAATTCTCTGATACGGTGAACATTCACTTCTCCAAAAATTGCCATTGTTGTCAAAATATACAACACTTACAACATCCTCCTCTGATTTTCTTTTTCAATATTGTGAAAGTCAACCTCTACCAAAGAAAATTCTTTTAAGTCTGTCCCTTTCTTTAAGTTTAGGAGCCTGTTTTTTCAAGATGGTATATAATTGCTCAATGACTTTTCTTTTAAGCTGAGCTCTTTAAAGTTACACACATGATTTGTTTTGCGCAAATATCAATAAATCTCCACTTTGATATCAGAGGCTATACTTTTGAATTCAGGTGTCTGCCCACCTCTAAAAACTAAACACCCATCCCTTCAAAGAAGCGTATGCCTGTGGGAATTGGGGCACCAAACAGAACACTTCCAGCAACTTCCACGCTGAATGCATCCAAAGGAGTACATAGACACAGCTCATTAGCACTCTTCAAGGAATGGGACATTATTAATTGTTAATGGGAAGGTGTCGGGGATTGCCTCCTGGTGCTGTGTATGGCCAAGCCAGCTGCAGCCAGGAAAACGTGCTGTGACGTGCCTTTTCCTTTGAATGGAAAGGCCATAACTAAAAAGTGCTTGGTATGAACAGAAGGTAGAACCTGGACAAGACATACTGGAAGTGGGAGAGGAGCCCTAGCTGCCATCAGTGTTATGTGTGGAGGCAGCAGTGGTGGTGAACGGAGGGGCTGAGAACTATGATTGCTCTTGTTGGCAAGTTAGCAGCTGCGTGACTGTCTACAGCTTCTCAGAAAGCTGAGAAACAAGCTTTTATAAATATAGCAAAATAATTCTGTGCAAGTAATTTTATGGTGATATTTTGTGACAAATCACTGGGTTTGTATTTGATGGCAAGGGGGTTTATTTTGGTTGTTTTGTTCTCCATGCTGCGATGATACAGGACGTTGAGCGTATTGAGTATTGCTTATGTGATTAGAATACCCCTTCTGTGGCACAACATAAAAAAAAAGTAGTGGGAGGAGAAGGGCGGAAGGAGGAGCATCCCTGCTTCTACGGGTATTACTATCCTAAAAATGGGGGTTCCAAGTGAGGTTGCAAGTGCCTAACTGCTGCTGAGTAAAGTTAATGAGCTGGGGAGAAACGATGTGCTTATGAGACTAGACTGCTTTCAGAACTGTTGCTAGCTTAACTGTGTCTCTGGCATTATGTTGTACAGGATAAATATCTATCACAGGAGAGCTATGCTGTTGTAACTTTCTGCTATCTACATAAGATGTTCCATGTTTATACAGTAGGAAAAACTTCAGAAATCACCTGCTGTACACTAGGATAGACTGAACAAGTGTTTAGAGATAAAAAGGAGTGGGATAAAGGTACACAGAAGTCTGTTGCCTTGACTAAGTACAAAACTGACATCATTCAGTTGAAAAATTAAGGCTAATTCAGTTTTAGCATTACAGATGGAAACAATTTGTTAGTGCTGTAGTATGGGTACATCAATATTTACACCAGTGCACTTAAGTCAAGCTGACTTCAATATACAACAGTCCTCTGGAGAACAGTAGCCATTTGGTACAGACTAGAGATCTGCTTCATATTGAAACAGTTGAGAATGAAAATAAAACTAAGTGGTGAATATTGAATTTGAAGCACACTTATTTTAATAGAAGGCCTGAGGAATTGTGTTATCTTTTTCATCGCTATACTTCGTGTATCACATTGGCAAGAGCTTTGAGAGACAACCAATGTTATTCCTATACCAACCACAAAATCCAAGTATGGTGTTATAACTTTCTCAAGTAAACTGCTGGGTATTGTTAATAAAAAGAAATGTCAGGTAATAAGAAAATAAATGCTAATAAAAGTCTTTGGCTAAGTCTTGGTACTTGATTTCCTAGAATCATTTAGTTTGGAAAATACCTTTAAGATCATCAAGTCCAACTGTTAACCTAATACTGCCATTCCACCATTAAACCATGTCCCTAAGCACCTCGTCTACCCATCTTTTAAATACCTCCAGGGATGGGGACTCAACCACTTCCCTGGGCAGCCTGTTCCAATGCTTGACAACCATTTGGGTGAAGAAATTTTTCCTAGTATCCAATCTAAACCTCCCTTGGGGCAACTTGAGGCTGTTTCCTCTCATCCTATCAGTTGTTACTTGGGAGAAGAGACCAACACCCACCTCACTACAACCTCCTTTCAGGCAGTTGTAGAGTATGATAAGGTCTCCCCTGAGCCTAACAACTAAACTAGGCTAAACAACCCCAGTTCCCTCAGATGCTCCTCACCAGACTTGTGCTCTAGACCTTTCACCAGCTTTGTTGCCCTTCTCTGGACATGCTGAAGTGTCTGTTTAGTTCTGAAATATTTGAAATGGTCATCCTTTTTTTAAACTAAGAAAAAACTGAGTGATGATGTGGACCCATAATGAAAACGGTGATTAAACAAGTGTATGCTTTTGCAAATGGAATTTTATTATTCCACCCCACCCCCATCCTAGGTTTACCCAGAATGCAGCTCTGCCAAAGAAGTTTCTGGTGAAAAGCATTGTTATATCAGTAGGGAGTGGTTCACTGACGTAAGTTGCCAATCAGTCAAAAGTGCTAGGCTGGTTCTTGCCATCTTTTAAAGTAACCAGAGACTGAGGAACCTCGAAGTGGCTTGCAAGGAGCAATCTGTGCCTGCGATGTAAAATGGGCCTTCTGTGAAGGATTAAGTACTGAATTGTCTTTCCACAGAAGAGCACTCTCGATGTTTACCGTTCTTGTCTCTGTGATTGTGATTTGTCCTTGTGATACACCATGGACAGAAGAGAGGCTGCTGAAAATGAGGCAATACTGCATCTGTTAGACCAGACCAATTTTTGCCTCCTAACCTGGGAAGGATTAACGAGCTGTTAGTAACATGGCTGCTCGGTGACCCTGTCAATTACAGTATGATTCTTGCAGTAGACACATATACCTAGAAAGAAGACTTGCAAGTGAATCGGTATCATCCGGAAGTCATCCTAAATGTAGATGCTGACACCCTAGGTATTTGAAATCTGTAAACTTGAGAGAGCTAACAGTGCTATCTTGAAAACTCTTGTCAAATTGTGTTCTCTTTAACCTTGTTGTTGGCAGGTATTTT
Source organism: Egretta garzetta (assembly GCF_000687185.1). Taxonomy (NCBI): domain Eukaryota; kingdom Metazoa; phylum Chordata; class Aves; order Pelecaniformes; family Ardeidae; genus Egretta; species Egretta garzetta. The sequence continues at coordinate 139,864 of NW_009260485.1, forward strand.
CAATACTAGACCTAACTTACATAGACATAATGTGTAAGAAAGTAGGTGTGAATCCACACACCTATTAGGTTTATAGCCGAACAGTTATACCTGAAACACATAGCCTTAGCAGCTGGGAAACCTATTGGTGCAGTCAAGTAATTATACAAAGGTAAAGATAGCTGTTTTCTACTGCCTAAAGAACTTGTGGTGGCTTCACCTCTGCTTAATGTAACATCCTGGAACCCAGAGTGATCCCAGTAACCTCAGCTGAGCTGTTCATAACACTGGTAGGGCAAGCAAAGCTTTACAGGAGCAGAATTTCATGCAGCAAAATTTTGAATTAATGTTGACCTTAATGTTAGCACATGACTTCATGTGCACTAAATCAGAAAAATTTTGAGACTGAGCCTCATATAGGGTTAAAAGTTAATCTTTTTATTCAAAGTTGATAAAACAATACATCACTATATTTAAAAGATTAAAAAAAAAAAGTAAAAAGCCAAATAGAAAATGAAACAAATTCAGTTTCTAGATGTATATATCAACTAGAGATATAACTAAACACAGGATTTATTGTTTTTTACTTGGGGTTTTGAGCTATAAAATGCCTCTTCCATTTCCTCTATAATGCACTCATATAGATGTCATTTGGATTTTATTAAACTTGGACTTGCTTTTGGTCAAAATAAAGTACTGTTAGTGTAACAAGTACAATTTAAGATACCTGAGCATGAGTTGGAGTAAACTGCTTTGAATCCATAGCACAAAGTTTTCTGTTCTTCACTGTCTTTTCTCAATTTTGATTAGTTAACATTACAATTTCTGTTATGGTGTTTTTATTCTGAAGTTACAGAGTGCAGGCTTTTGCCTTCAGCTCCTTGATATACCTTGCAAATAGCAGTTTCATTACTGAAGACATTCTGACTAGCCAGAATGGCTTTACCAGTGGGAAAAGAAAGGGTTGCCCTGAGGTTGAGCTCAGCAGAGTCATGGTCATCTTGAAGGCATCTGCAGCCCATCTCAAAATGCTTTTCATTTGTTGGGGCAAAATAATATTGTCGTATTGTGAGAAAGGGAGAGGTGGGAAGAACTTAAAATAATTGAAATTTTACACTTCACGTAGACAGAATTGATTGAGAATGTGGCTGCTGTGGGAGAAAGATAGGAGTACCCCCACATCCCAATGCTGCCTGCACTCAGGCAGCTCGGATACAACTCAGATGAAAAAATGAAAACGCACAGTCACATAATATTAATATGAAACAAATTTTTACTTTTCATATAGTTCCTTGAATTGGTTATCATAGATCAACAGTTTCACTTTTGAGTACTTGTGGGGTCAGAATATAAAAGTTGTGTTTCTACAAGCCCTATATTGGTCAACCTTTCTTGGCTTGCTCACCAAATGCTTGCTGGCTGTGCATCATGCTGATGGCTGTAGGTTTATCCTTTCTTGTATGAACATGCAAAGACATTTTAAGATAGAAACAAGGTGGTAGCAATGGGCAGCCTGTACTTAGCAAGGTTGTGGTCCTCTGTGTGTCAACTTCTAAAAATGTTTATGCCATACTTGTATGGAGTGTTGTTCATCTGAAGCAGATTCTGAAATAAATTGGTATATGTACTCTGAGTAATCTTGAAATACTAGAAGCATATTTATTCATGTAGTAAATTAAATGCATTCTAGTTTTGTGTTCTTTTTTTTGTATTTTCTACTACGCGTCTCAGCTTTGATTTACATTTCTTTAAGGTTAAATTGAATTATGGCTGAAATTAAATTATTTTCAAATTCTTTATGTGGAATACTCAAATTTGATCTCATAAATAAGAAAGAAAATTTCTAAACCTGAGTAAACATTTGTTTCTACTTTGGCATTTCTCTCAAACGTCAGCTGTTTACTTTCCAGTCGAAAAAGCATTATTATATTGCAGTGATACATTAAACGACTTGACAAGAGACTTGAACAATTAGCTCACGGTTACCTTCTTCAGCTATCATAATAAATGAACTATGGAAAAGATGCACATTAGTAGCTGAAAATTTGGCAAAGATATAGTCCTTAATGTCAAAGTTGATGTTATGAATCAGGTTATCTTGGGAACCTCATTGGCATTTAGCAGTTCTTAACTAGTCCTCCAAATGTATTGCTTCCACACGTCCACAACTTAGTGAGTAGTGTAACGGAGATGTTAGTTTTACATCTTTGAAAGATATGTCTCCTGAATAAAGTATTCAGTATGAAAACCTGTAGTCAGATGATGTGGGGTAGCAGTTGAAGTCCATTGCTTTGGGCCTCTTGCAAACAGTCCATCTAAACCAATCAAAATTTCTTTTCTGGGCGGTTCTTTGTTATTAGGTGTCGGGAGTACAGGCCTATTTTTCATAAGCTAATCAACTACATTTTGCCCTACTATCAACATAAAGGGTTCTTGCTGAACATCAGTTGTCTGTTATTTAGAAGCTTTCTTTTAATTTAAAATCAAAATTTATTCATGATCTCTTTCATACCCGACTTGTTTCAATGTTATCCTTACATTAAATAACACATTATCTTCTCATTGTACACAGAAGGGACTGGCAGCTTTTGGTTTCCAATGTTAAATGCAGTTTAATAAGGTTTGACAAGCTTTTGAATTAACATCCCAGTAGTCTTTCCAAAGATGGTAGTTTGTTACAGTAAGGGTAGTCTTAATTGCAACATTTGAGTTCACCTAAGCAGACTTTGAAAATATCTTTCCCATTTCCTGAATGCAGACTTTCAAGTAGGCTTATAATCACCAAACGAAATACTAACGTCCTTAAAAGAACAGGCAATAGCATTGCACGTGCCATGAGTTACATTTTGTGCATCTTAAAGAATATATTACTAAAAAATAAGCTGTTATTTTCCTGTTCATTCAATGGTACCAAACTTGACATAGAGGTAAGAAATAACGGTGGGTCATGTAAGGAAAACTGAGATAACCAAAGCAAGAAATTATGATCGTCACTTGTAAGAGAATTTTAAACCCAGAGTTCTGGTAGTAAGACACTGTGTATTGGCCCATAAAAGTCCTTACAGTTAGATACTGGGTGTAGATAGTAGCTTCTAATAATTTCTCTGCGAGATGGCTGGGAGAATGTTGATTTGGTTGCTAACTATATGAATTCTTTTCCAAACTAAACGCTGGTGTCTTTTCTAGACTGTTCCTTATATGCAGGATTCTTAGTGAGTGTTTAATTTTCAAATCTTGACACGACCTAGAGAAAGAAAAATCCTGTAATGAGTTTAGCAAATGAATGCCTTCAAAGCTTTTTATGTGAGGAACAAAGGTTTGTCCTGTCCTATTAATTCAGTAACCCTGACAAAATCAGAAATGTTTAAAGAGCTATAATAGCTATTCTGACCTTGCTTCAGACATAGACTAAAACAGAAAATAATTTCAGTTTCCATTAAAGGGCTGGTATATTCTATTTCTGTCAAAACAAACAAATAAAAAAAGCTTACAGAATATTTTCTATGAGCATTAAAAGAGCTGCAATTCATTTGTATTCATTTAATCTCAATGCTTTTGTGTTGAGATAACACAATACATAATTTGACAGCATTTGTTTCTGATGATTCTTTCCTGGCTAATGGCAAGCAGTTCCACCATCATCTGTATTTATTTAATTTATTTATCCTGCATAAATGAAGGCCCTGTTGCCAAAAGCATCTATTTTGTTTAGTGTTGTGTGCATTTATGCAGATTTTTATTTTGTGCAGTCAAAAATCAAAAGTGTACTTATGCATGTTTGTTCATTGCTCTGTGCATCTTGGATGCCTCACAGGAGGCATTAATGACGTATCGAATTGTCTAGTTACAAATCTTCTTGTAGAAAAATACAATTATACTTTTGATTAGCTTGAAAAGGAATATTTTGTTGCTCTCAGAAATCACTATCCAGATATTTCAGTCAACTTTGGGGGCTTTTCTATATGTGCTGTTTTCCCAAATTGAGCTCATGCATCTTTCAGGCAGATGGACAATTTTATGAAGTTTATAAATGGCTGGATGCTTTAATGGATGTGTCATGCACAGTTTGTTCTTTAAATGTTGCTGATTTGAGAACAAAACATTAATAACTTGTATAAAGCAGTTATGAAGGATTTATTTTAATAGGACTAGCTCAAATCAGGCTTTCCAAATCAGAATAAGTTCCACATAAAGCGGAAGATTTTGGTGAAGAAGAGAGTGTCAGAAGCAAGGTGACTTGGTGCATGCCACAAGCTTTTGAGCATTCCCCTCTGCCTTCCCAAGTTACAGATATAAAATATTTTTACCTGGGATAGTGATTTTTTTATTATCCTTTTTTTTATTTTTTTCCTTTTTATCCTGTTGTATGCTTATGCATTGTGAGAGTACATGCTTCAGTTTATTCAGCTTCGCAGGGCTGCTGCATAATTCCACTGAGAGACAGACAGCACACAGAGCCAAACAAATCCATTTATTTCATTTATGGTCAGTGACTTAGCAACCTTTGTTCACCTGTGCTAGGAACCCCCATATCTGCCCCTTCCCGTGTGCAAATTCAAGACATTAGCATTAGGGGCAAACACTTCAAACCTGGAATGAAGCTAATAATGAAAATTAAGTGCATGCCTATGTCCGGGGGGGGGACGGGGACGGGGGGAGGGAAGCAATAATGTTTATGAAAAGCTGGTATATAATGTAAAGCTTGTTTGAAGGTAGTATCACCAGTCTGTTGGTATTATTTTGTTCCGTAATGTAACACAGACTGGAGAGGTGACCAGACCACCCAGGCTTGAGAAAAGCCAGACTCCTGCAGTGTCTCAACAAACCAGAGTGCGCTACACAATATAGAAAATCCGAACCATTTAGAACAGGTAATTGTTAGGGACTTTGCTTTTGTGTGATGGAGAGAGCACTTCTAATTACACCTGTAAAACATCCTGCAAATATGTGCATGGCATTCGGGGATGCAGAATTCCAGTCTCTGCTGATCTCTGGGTTTGGAAGCTCAAGTGAGTGTTGCTATTGTCAGAGGTGTGTAGGTTGGGGGTGTGTGTGTTTGGTTTGGTGTTTAAGATCTATGAACTGATTTCTCTTACTGCTAGTTCAGGATACTTTCCCACAATATTTTCTAGCTCTGAAAAAAATCGTCAGAGGGCATGCATAATATTAATCTGCAGGCAAAATGTTGATTCTTTAGAAGAAACCTAATAATCTTTAACAGGTAGAAATCTCTCAACAAATCTGGAAGAGGACATCTGGCTAAGTCTGGGGTTTTTTCCCCTTTGTTTGAAGGGCAACACACCTAATTTAGAAAACAGAGTTGACATTCTTTGTAAAGGTGGTGTTTGTGCACAGCTATCAAAGTAACAAATGTGTTGCTTTAGATTTAGCAGGATAGACATGAGTTTGCTGTCTTACTCCATTTCTGCCTCATTTAATCACAGAAGAGAGACAAATTAATTTTCTTTAGGTATTTTAAGGTGTGGAAGTCTTTTGAAGAGAGCCTTCCTATGCCTCATGGATTTTTCTGATGTCCTCTAGCTATACTGAGTAAAGTGGTTGCCTGTTTAGTCCAATATTTTGTTGTAAGAACTGTAGGATTTGATTGCTGATGCCTTTTCTTTAAGGATTGCTAGATGTTCTGCTCAACTAATTAATTATCATTGCCTGTAGGGAATGCATCCTGTGCAATGGTTGGGTGAGAAGGGGGTGTTTTGTAAGAGTGGGGAACCTTTCTGGGTATCATATGTATCCAGTAATCGTAAAGGCCAAAATACCATTAAACTTTTCTTTCTGACAAAAATGAAATTATATATGTCTTCTATTTTAAAAGCCACATGATATATCATCCTTCAGACTTAAAATCAGTATTGATGGAGAAGGTGAGTTAAAGGAGAGCTAATAAGGCATAAGATTCTGACTTTCACTGAGGTGTATGGGTAGCAGTTGTTTCTGCTGCAGCTTCACAGAGTAGCTGTGAGTAACTTCCCTTTGCCTTTTGCAGCATTTTCTGTATTTGTGGTACAGTATTTCTAGTCAAAAAGGCAAGGCGCTCATGTTTAAGACAATTTCATAAATTGTCTAACTTCATAAAGTTTCTTTTTAAAGATATATTATGTAGTTCTAATGGAAAGTAATGCTGCTTTAAAACACCTTTCAAGTGCAACCGATTCGTTTAGATGAGAATTGAAAAAAATTACTCAAGGATCTTAGTCCCACAGTCTGTTCCATGAAGTAGATCCAGGTGTGTAGAAAGATAGTATATGCAAACAAATGTAATTATATTGAAGTCAGTATCCTTTAGCACTGCAAAATAATTCACAACAGATGTTAGTCTTGTTTCTCTTTGAGTGGTTTACCTATTGCAATTTTTAACTGAAGCAACGGTAGATTATGCTAAGGAATGGAAAAATGAAAATAATCTGAACTTGTATTTGAGTCTAAAACTATTGCTGTCCTTGAATGTATTTGAAAACACTAATTGATGTGCTTGCTTCTTATCTGCAAACCTCCTCCTCCTGGTTTTCTATTGGCAGTTTGATACTATAGGAAATAGATTTTGTGCTACAAACTGTAATAATGCATGAACACAGCATTGACGTGTACTACAGGACAAATTAAAATATGTGGCTCTAGTCTGAGTGGTTTTAACAGGACAATCCATATCCTCTTTTGACATATTCCCTGGGGTTTTTTTCTTTGGAAGAAAGTTAAACATGCTCTTAACCAGTGAGTGACAATCTGGATGCCAGCTGTGAATGTAAGGGTATGAAACTTAAAACAAATTGACACTGCCAAGTACACTGGTGCTCTTTTTTGTGTGTGTGTGCGTTCTCCTGTTGTATGGGTGACTCCATATTGAAGGTAATCGATTATATATTTTTGAACTGAATGGATTATTTCTATGGAGTCTTGTAAGTTGCTAGTTGAGGTAGTTTTAACTGAACTTAGAGCTTCAACAAGAACTGTGAGCTAATTTCTTCTTCCCCTTTCTCATGTGCCCACCCATTTTTGTTTGTTTGAGTTTTTTGAAGTGATATCTATTTCAATTTTGTTTCCTCCTTGGAGCGGGCAGCTTATGCTGTGCTTGCCAAATGTTATATATTCTAAAAATGTGGACTTGATTATGACAGTAAAATAACCATAGTAATAAAAATGCAATTAAAAGCAGGTTTCCCTTATTTTAGTGAGAGAGAGTTTGGGAGCCCTTTAAAGAGGTGTGAAACTCTGTAAACTGTATGCATATATTAAATAATAAACTATTCTAGCCCATTTGTTGGTCATGGTGTCAAGTCTTCATTTTTTTTATATGGACAAGTACTTGGATTCCACTGTGCTGTAGTGGTTTCTGTTTGCCCACTTTGGGTACTATCAGAATTCACATAAAGCCCAGCAGAACAGATGGGCTTGTCCTAGCATAAAGCAATTATGTCGACTGAAAGAGGTCTGTGATGAAATGGCTTGTATCTCTTGTAGGATATCTAATTAAGGTGGCACATACTGGGTTGAACTTTAGCCACCCAGTTTAGGTCAGAAAAAAATTAAACCCCAAAAAACCACCACATACACAAAAAAACCCCACCCCAAGCCCCCAAACCAACCCCAGGACTGTATGCTATATAATGAAATCTTTGGAAAAATGTGGCAGTCATTTTGTTTTCAGTCTGTTTTGCAATCAGTGTTCCTTTAGGCAGGTGATGTTTTATTTCAGCTGCCTATTAACTATGCCCACAGGATAGAGTCACCTCCTATTCCAGCATATTGGCTGCCCCGCAGTCTCTCTGTGATGTGAAAATCTGAACTCGTGAGGCTGTCATCCTTTAAGCAAGCAGTAGCGTGAGCTGTGAGGCAAGTCAGGGGCAGGGTGATCTAACTGTGTGCTAGTCTGTATGAAACAGTTTTTAACTCTAAGATGCCAGTCTAACCTCTCATGCTATTATAAATCGTATTGCAGGTCTATATGTGGTTTTTTGGTAATGTTTCTTTGCAGAGTGTTTCTGTAAAGTCACTTAAATGTGTATGTCTTCTTGTCATAAAAAGGTAAATACAGATGAGATAGCAGAACACTGCAAAGTTACATCTCTGCATGCATACAAAAGATAAGTTCTTCAACTGTCCTGATAGCAACTGGAAGGACCACATGGCAAGGTGCGCACAGTCCAGGAGGTTCCTGCAGAACATCGACGATAACTTTCTGACCCAGGTGGTGGAGAAGCCAGCAAGAAGTGGAGCACTACTGGACCTTGTGCTGGCAAATAAAGAAGAACTGGTTGAGGCTGTGAAGGTAGGGGGCAGGCTTGGCTGCAGTGACCACGAGATGGTGGAGTTC
>NW_009260485.1:148371-149332 GCF_000687185.1 Egretta garzetta
GTCAGGCCACTTGGGAGGCATACAGGAATGCTGCCAGAGCATGTAGGGAAGCAACTAGAAAGGCCAAGGTTCACCTGGCACTAAGTCTGGCAAAGGACATCAAGGATAACAAGAAGGGTTTCTTCAAGTACATCAGCAGTAAATGTAAAACTAGGGGTAATGTGGGACCGCTGCTGAACGAAATGGGTGCCCTGGTGACAGAAGATACAGAGAAGGCGGTGCTACTGAATGCCTTCTTTGCTTCAGTCTTCACTGCCAAGGCTGGCCCTTGGGCTCCCCAGTCCTTGGAGGTAAGTGAGCAAGCTTGGAGAAAGGACGACCTTCCCTTGGTCAAGATGGATGAGGTTAGGGATCTTTTAAGTAAGCTGGACACCCACAAATCCATGGGTCCCAATGGAATGCACCCGCGAGTGCTGAAGGAACTGAGCCACTTTCCATCATCTATGAAAGGTCGTGGAGAACAGGAGAGGTGCCTGAGGACTGGAAGATAGCCAATGTCACTCCAGTCTTCCAAAAGGGCAAGAAGGAGGACCCAGGGAACTACAGGCCGGTTACTCTCACCTCCGTCCCTGGAAAGGTGATGAAACAACTCATTCTGGGTGTCCTCTCCAAGCAAGTAGAGGAAAAGAAGATCATCAGGAGTACCCAGCATGGATTCACCAAGGGGAAATCATGCCTGACCAATCTGATAGCCTTCTATGATGGCATGACCGGCTGGGTAGACGAGGGGAGAGCAGTGGGTGTTGTCTACCTTGACTTCAGCAAGGTTTTTGATACTGTCTCCCATAACATCCTCATAGGGAAGCACAAGAAGTGTGGGTTGGATGAGTGGACAGTGAGGTGGATTGGGAACTGGGTGAATGACAGGGCTCAGAGGGTTCTGATCGGTGGGGCAGAGTCCAGCTGGAGGCCGGTAGCTAGTGGAGTTCCCCAGGGCTCGGTACTCGGCCCAGTCTTGTTC
>NW_009260485.1:149697-170265 GCF_000687185.1 Egretta garzetta
GTCCGGAGGAGAGCAACTAGGATGCTAAAGGGACTGGAGCATCTCCCCTATGAGGAAAGGCTGAGAGAGTTGGGCTTGTTCAGCCTGAAGAAGAGAAGACTGAGAGGGGACCTCATCAACACATACCAATATCTTAAGGGTGGATGTCACGAGGACGGAGCCAGACTCTTTGCAGTGGTGCCCAGCGACAGGACAGGGGGCAATGGGTACAAACTGAAACATAAGAGGTTTCAGTTGAATATGAGGAAAAACTTCTTTACTCTGAGGGTGACAGAGCACTGGAACCAGGCTGCCCGGGGGGTTGTGGAGTCTCCTTCCCTGGAGATATTCAAAGCCCGCCTGGACGAATTCCTGTGTAACATGCTCTAGGAGAACCTGCTTTAGCAGGGAGGTTGGACGAGATGATCTCCTGAGGTCCCTTCCAACGCTTGTGATTCTGTGAAGTAGCAGAGGAGAAGCAGAAATTGTCTCTCTGTTTCCTATCTTCCCTCTCCTCCTTCAGGCTGTGATCTTTAGCATTATGCGAAACAGAATGGGCTACGAAATCCCAGGGAACCTAAATGGTTCCAGGTTTGAGTAGTTGAGGAGAGAGAACAGGGGGATGGTGGTGAAGTTATTCTTGGAAAAATGTGTATTGAAGGGGATCTTGATCAGTACAATCTAGAGGGAGCTGAGGGACAAGAACGAGAATCTGGTTTGCAGGAAATGCAAAGGGGGGAACATAGCAAAAGGAGTGATGGGTACAAAAACTCAGGTCAGATGAGAAACACAGTTCTGATACAGTTCTTTTAGAATTTGAGATGCATTTGCTTTCTTAGTTTCATCTTTCTGTATAAGGTAGCATTTTAAGATGAATCAGCCATATTTCTCTTAATTTCCCAGAGTATTAATTAGGTTTCAATGAGATGCCTAAAAGCCAGTTCCCATTTGGTATAAAGGTTAAAGATTTTTCTGATTATATTTATATACAAATACTGCAATTCTTCCTGTCTGCTTTAGACAGCTGGACAGAGCTTTGGAATAATAAAGTTATCTTAGTGTTTCTGACTGGTATGTGATCTATAGATCTCATTGGTACAATATGTGTCTCTAACATATTTGTGAGCGTAAATGGAATTATTTAAGTATTAGTTGTAAATATAAACAATCTAGTAAATTTAGTATTCCAAATCAAAGACACATTTAAAAAAAAAAAAGTCCAGAACTATGAGCAATTTTGTTTGTTTGACAGTAACACGCTCATTTATTTAACCGACTGTTATTCGAAGCCTTGTTGTGGAAAGCATTATATAATGCTTTCTAAATCATTCAAAGAGTGCCTTGCTGTAAAAAGATTCTTATTGAATGTTCAAATACAACTTTATGGATTGCTGCCAAACATATATATATATATATTATTTTAACTCTGTTGCTTTAAGAAGTATTACACAGGAAAAGCAGTAATATTAGATTTATGGAAATTGCTCTTAAATTCAATTACTTTTTTATTGGTTTGTCAATGTATAAAATAAGAAAGATGTTTAGGATGTATGTTTTTTGAAAGAATAAGTTGTTCTAAAATTACCAAAATGAGCATGTCTCTTCTGTGGCATTCCCGTTCTCTCCTTTAAATTAGTTACAGAAATGCACTGTGTGAAGAAACGCATTGAGGCTTTTACGAGCAATACACTTGCTTTTACAGGGCTTCATAAGAAGTGTATTACTGAAAAGTGCTGAAATGGGCATTTTGTCTTTTCTTTCATAGTTAAATAGAACCCAGTTGCTTCAGGACTGAGGTCAATATCTCTGACCAGGAGTTAACAGCTGCCTCGCTGTTTCTCATGGAAGTGATGGCTGGCTGGCTGGCACCCAGACCTGGCCAAGCACAGCGAATGCAGGGGGAAATGGATTAGCGTGACTGGTAATAATGACCTGCACATCTGATTTTCCTTCTTTGCATAAGACTCAGAAAGTCCAGGGGCTAATTAAAATACTTAGATTAAGCCATGAGAAATCAAAGAGATGCAAAATGGCTCATTTCTGGGTCTCTGGTGAAGCAGCTCTAGGATGATATAAAATGCCATTCTTCGCTGTTTTTCTGCATGGCTTTAGGGGACTAGTAGTTGTCAAGGAGAATTGAAGTAGAGTGATTGATGTGTTAAGGTAAAAAGTCAGTGATGTAATCTTTGTCCCAGAAGGCATGTTGTTCCTTGGTATATTGCCTGTTTTACAAGGAGAGGCTTAGAGTAGATTGATTATGTATGAGGAATAGTAAGCTAGAAGAATTAGCCAAGAGAGTATAGTATTCATCTAGACAGTTTCCTTTTAGAACTGAACCAAAAAAAAAAAAATGTCTATGCAAGTGATGATAATGAAAAACAAATAACCTTAGGGTGAAACATAAGTGAGAAATTTATTGTGTGGAAACAAGAAGAAATAATTTATCTTTGTATTCATTGCATCCGGAATGTTTATTTCCAGATATACATGGGTCTGTCTTAATGCTTGCCCCTTCTGTGTTGGGCCACATTGTACGGCACTCTATTGGATATGATGGCGACAAGACAGTAAAGTTTCAAAAAGCATTAAAATGGTGTTGTTACTTTCCTTTTGTGTATCTTTCTGATAAAAAATTACCATTTTAATTCTAACTTCATAATTCACATGAATTGTAACCTGTGGATATACAAAGTTGTCAAATGCAGCATCATGATTTTTGCTCCATGTTCTTTGAGTTTTTAGGACTAGGTGGCTGTCTTCTGAAATTTATTGGCGGGGGGGATGACACCAAACCACCAAAATGAAAAATTTTGTATTTAAAGAAAAAAAAATAAAATAGGGAATAGTACATCTTACTGATTCTTACATCGACTACATTATTTCTTCCTGTTCACATCAGTGTGACTCCTGGTATATAAAGCTGTCTAATTTTATGCTGAAAGCTGGTGAGTGATGGGTGCTTTTGATAAATTATGTTTCCTCTCTGATCAGTACAGCTAAGCACTGTGACTTTTGCTGCTTTAGGGAATATAAGAAGAATTTGGGTATGAATGGAAGCTTCATACTCAAGAGTTGAGCAAAAATTGAAGTACAAGACAAATATAATTAATTTCTGGGAAACACATATTCAGAATTTCCCTTGGACATTTCAAGTTATCCCTTTTCAGTTGAGGAATCTGATACAAGAAACTTATTTTTAATTGGAGGATGTCTTAGAGGTTTTTTTACCTTAATCCTGTTTTCAGCTTTTTGAATTGTCTTTAAGATCTGTCTTGAATTTCTTTTGATATTGGACATCTGTGAGCATACTTAACTCTGAAGCCTTTCTTCTCTGCCTGGTATTTTGATATCATGCAGTAAATTTGCTTTAGCAGTGTCATAATCTAATTTTATTTTTTTCTTTTTCCAATCACTTTTCAACAGGGAAACCAACATCATCTTATCTAACTGAGCAGAATGAATTTAGCCTCCTTAAAATTCATGTTGCTTTGTATAATGGTCTCGTACCAGGGAAAGCATCTCATTCACTACTCTATCCAGAAGTAACTCTAGCCAGCTGGAACGCTAACCCAGCAGATAAGATTATGCATTTGAGAAGCTTCATGCTGAATGGGTATCGCTGCAGTTGGTATCCAGTGGTATTCCACAGACACAGAACATCTTACGATAACATCTTATTGTTAACATAATACGAGCAGGGAAAAAGAGATTTGCTGTGGGAACATTCTCAGGTGGGCCTAGGATCTGCATACATTTATGCTTGGTTTGTGTTTTAAACTCTACACTGTTCCCTAGCCCTCTGATCAGATCTCTTGCCTTGCCAGCTGATTATCGTATAGCAATTGGAAACATTCAGTTTGTGGTTTTGCACAATTTATTGGAGGAGGTTAGGGTCTTCCCCCTATGCCTGTGTTTTATTACTGTCAAATACCCTCCATCTTGAGAGTATGGCTAATACTTGGATGATCATGTATTTCTCCATTCCTTTTGTCTTAATGGCCACTGCAGTTTTAGCACTTTGTTTTAATCTCAGCTCTGTAGAGGTTGCAAACCTTAAGAAAATTGGTTTGGGTGTGCATGCCTCAGGTAGGTCACTGCAGGAACTGAGGCAGAGCATATGTTTTTCTTAAGCCTGCATTCAGCCAAATGAGACATCTAGGGATCATCTCTTCCTTGCAGTTTACAATACTTTGAGTGTCACGATACTGCTGTTACAGCAACTTATAGAAGTATCATGTATTGGAAAAAAAGTTAACAGTATAAATGCTTTTATACTAATAAAACTGGCCATGCCGAAGTGATTCAATTTTCTAAGGGTTTCCTTAATTGTTGAATGCAGGATAAACACGGAGGTGAATCATGTCAGGCTTCTTGACCTTACAGTGAAGTGGAACGTCAGCAGCCATGTAGAGCAAGTTGCTTCCATAATTTGGCTGACTTTATTGGTGTTATATTAATGATTTGCGATTTCAGATGACCTCTAGGGGTCCCTTCCAACCCAAAACATTCTCTGATTCTATGATTATGTCTACCCTCAGCATAAAAGTCAGGTTTGAAAAGAGTTTGATAAATCGTTAAAATAGTAAATTACAACCAAAGGGTTAAAATGGTGAAGTTATTTTTGTCATAGAACTGTAGTTGAGCACTGAGATTGGTTTTAATAGAATAAATTATTCAACTATCAGTTTAGTTTTTCCATAAAGTAAATGTTACAAAAGAGTGACACTTCAGGATATTAGTGAATACACCAATATAGCAGCATAGTTTAAATCATGTTATAAAGTAAGTAAATAAATGAGAGGCCTTTCACTTCGTGCGCTTGATCTTTAAAACCAATTATCACTGTCTCAATGTTCCCTTGCTCTATGGAAATCTGTTTAACTCTGCTTGGGTTTTTTTTCAAAAGCTGTGCACTGCGGCTAGAATGTAAAATAGGGATGGAGGAGGTGGACAGGAAGGAGTTATTTGGGATAGGAAGGAGACCAGTTACTCTGAATGCTCCCCTTTTTCCTAATGCCTCACCAAGGGCTTCACCACAGGCTCTGCTCATTTCTCTCCTCGTTGCTGGCACTTCCCCAGGTTTCTTTCTTGATGTTGAGAGACAGCTTGGTCTGGGACTGTCTTGTGATGTGATGGACTCTAGCAGTTTTTAGTAACAGACATAAATTGCTCCCAGGGTGACAATAAATTATTTGGGTGTTTTCAGTGTTCCTAATTGCTGCTTTTACAGCTTTTCTGTGGGGTTGGCAGGTGTGATTTAAGCCGACTGTAGGTCATAACTGAAGTGAGAAAAGACAATGAAAAAGTAAAGGACAAAAAGGTATAACAAATTCTTGGCATTATCAGTGCTTAACTTTCCTCTCAGACCATTGTGGTTACTGAAAACATCATCTTAACTTCTAAAGCACATACTTTCATAGCAATTAATTATATTTAGAGTATGATGTTGTACAAAGTATACTGTAGTTTGTAATGCATTGTTGTTTTAAACACTGAACAAGAAACCATACATGCATTTCTTATCCATCCGGCATCTACCAGACTTGTAGGCTGCAGATCGAGTATAATTTCTGCACTAAATGTGGTCACACGTCTGGAGTACACTGCTAGACAGATGATCGTGAGCAATCCATTTGCCTTGTGAGGTGAATGTTGATTTTAGCTGTTCAGACACTGGAGTCTTTTGCTGTTAACTTTCAAGAAAGGAAATGAAAACAGGTTATGTTCTCTGCATCATTTCTAAAGCTTTGTACTTTTATCCAAGATTTCCTAATTTTGGTTTGGGAGGGGGGTGTCTTTTTTTTAAATTAGATCTGTAATGATGTTACAATGTTACATATGAAAACGAAATTCTAGAGTTCCAACCTGACCAAGTTACGCAGCACAAGAAAGTAGACTTTTGAATAAAATACAGGTTTTATTCTTTTCCACTCCCAGCTGTTCCTTAACACTTTTGCAATAATGCTACAGTTTAAGAGGCAGTCTTCAACTTAGTATATGTTTGCATAGATATTGTGACAGCTAAGCAGTGAATGTAGGAGAAATTAAAATAGATAATCTTCTCGGGACTCTGAATTCAGCACGTATATGGGCACAGTTGTCTTGGCTGCCTTCTGACTTAGCTAAGCCTAATTGCTCTTATGTCTCAGAAGTGATCGTTATTTTAGGCATTAACTCAAATTTGGCTTTTAATGTTTCTTAAGAAATTCTCTACTGAAATTTACAGCACAGCATCTGTATTCACTTTATATTTTTGGAGACATTTTATGCTCTAGGTAGTTCCTAACTGTCCATTGATAACAGTAGCAAAATTTTAATAATGGCAAAAATTATGACACAAGGGAAAATACCTTTTTCTTTTTTCTTTTTTTTTTTTTTTTTTTAGAAACACACTGTTAAACTATCCTTGAGACAATGTTTTTACTACTTCTCCAAAAAGTTGCACACAAATGTCTTGCCATTCAACAGATGCTAGTAGTGCAACATTAAGGTAAAACAAGAAAAAAAAGTAAATGCCAATGGCCCCTTTAGGGCTGAATTTCTTCAGTTATCATTTCATCCTGTTGTATGATCCTGCAGTCAGCTGCAGGCTTTCTGAAGCAAGAGCTGGTTTTGGAGGGGGTGTGTCTGTATGTCCAGCATAGTCCTGATATCAACTATTCATGTAGGAATTACTACAAAGTACATAAAAAATATGAAGAAACGGGTTGCCTCACAATTATTTAATATTCAGTTATGAGACATGAGTCAAACTTCAGTATTTGGAGGTGAAAGCCAGTAGTGTATATTAAAGCATCCTGCCACCTCCCTCCCTAGTTAGTGGTTTTGTTTGCACTGTGAAGATGACAGCCAAAAGTGTTAATGTGGATTACTTTCTTTATGATAAGAAACTGGGAGACAATTACTTTATTTCTGACAGGAAATTGGGAGAGATAAGGAATGGAAGCATACTAGCAAATTGGTGACATTTTGCAAAAGAACTGAGAAGCTTCTGTATGTTTGAAAAATAAAACCAACTTCAACCTTCTGGATGGACTTGCCTGGAAAGTAAATATCAGAAAAAAAAGCAGGCAGCTTTCTTCAAAACAGAACTATAGTTGCATAAAAAAGAAAGCTGCTATGAAATTCAATTATAACTTAGTATCCCTGTTACTTGATAAAGAATAGAGTAGAAAGTAAAACCAGAATTTATTTTAAGGTTGTGTGTGTATTTTTTTTTCTACTACTTCTACACCTATCCTTGCATAGACAGAAGTGCACAATATACACACATTATTTTATTTTTTTATATAGCTCTTAGCTCTGTAACATTTTTCTCTATCCTTTTCACTTCCCCAGGTCTACTTTGCAGCATTTGTGTTTCTACTTGCCCTCGTATTTGTTGAGTCATAAACCAAATTTGTGGCAGCAAACTGTTGTCTTTAAATAGATATGTTAGGATTGCATCCCCATAAATGCTTTTTACTGTTTTTAAAAGTATTTTTGGTTGTGAAAGTAGTAATATCTCTATTGGTGTAAGTAATATATGCATAGACATATATAAACGGTTACATAAATAAATTAAACAAACCTATTATCTCATCTTAGTTGATTTTAAATTACTTTATCATCTCTGCTAATCTGCATTCTTTGAGTTCTAGTTGAAAGCAAAATAAGCAATCCCTCTGTCCCCCCATTGCAATTTTTGTATATCTTTTGTAAATCTCAAACATGCAAATTTAAGATCTGCCACATCTGGTTGGATTGCCTAATCACAGCTCCGTGTTTTCCACTGTAGGTATTCTTCTGGTGTATTGCTGATCTAAAGAACGTCTTAAAGCTTGCTTGCAAAAGACTCTAGACTGTACTTCTGCAAAATACCTTTAGTAGTCCAATGCTAATATGAAATGCTTAAGATCTTTTCAAGGCAAGTTTCATCAGGAACTCAGTATTATTACAGATGGGCTTTAAAGAAAGCATACTCATAGAGAGGTATTAAGTTGATATAACTAGACATAAGGAAGAAATTCTTTACAATGAGGATGGTAAAACACTGGAACAGGTTGCCCAGAGAGGTAGCAGAGGCCCCATCCCTGGAAACATTCAAGGCCAGGTTGGATGGGGCTCTGAGCAACCTGATCTAGTTAGCAGTGTCCCTGCTCACTGGAGGGGGGTTGGACTAGATGACCTCTAGAGGTCCTTTCCAACCCAAAACATTCTATGATTCTATGATTCTTTCATACTATGATTTTAAAATGTTCTAAAATGTTTGCTTTTTGCATGGCAAATGTAATAACAACTTCATTACAATGAAGTGAATTTATCAAGAGCTGTTATATCTGCGACAATTGTACAAAAATAGCAAATACAAATATTGATTTTTAAACAGTGTAAATCACCCAGTAAAGTAATATATGTATCTTTAAAACTGTCTAGAATAAAATGTCTAAATGCTAACGAGTTGAAAAGAATAGAGTTTCTCAATAACCGCTATGTAATAATCGCTGGCCAGTGTCATATTAACAGTGTAGATTTATGGTCTAATCATCATTATAGCATTCTTCTCAACTTTTGTAAATTATTTTTCCCCTCCAATTGAGCTTTTTGTCACACTGTCAAGGTCAGCAGTTCTGTTGATCTTGTACCAATCTGGGCAGTATACTCAAAACTTGAATTTCACACAAATAGATTGTCAGTTCAGACCTTAAACTAACATATTAAAACAGTCGGTGAATTCACTTTTCCATTTGCTTATATTCTTTACAGTAAAACACTATTATAAATGAAGCTCTCTTCAGTGCTTGCTGCAGTGTTTGATTTGGCTTTACTATGATCTTCTAATCTAAAATTTATAAAGACAGGAGTAACAATCAGATTTGTAAGTAATTAAAAGAAAAAGTATTATTACTTGCTGTTGATCTTTCAGTTATTCTGAAGTATCTGGAAACCCAATAAAATCTCTACTTTCCCCTTTTGAATATCCACAGAAAATCAGCAGTCTTCATACAATTTCTTGTTCTGTTTTCCCTGTTGAGCTAACTGGATGCCATTGAGCAAAAATTATAGTTATCTATCATGAAAGTGGCACTGGATGTCTGGGACAGTTAAATTCTTAATTCTGGTGGAATATAAGAGCTACGATACGGGGTCAGAGCAATGTTCTGTGTCCTGTCCCCATGAGTCTGATAACACACACTTAGGAAAGAGTAGAACAGGTCAAAAAAGTAGTGATGCTTACATGAAGTATCTTCTCAGCAATCTGTGGCTTAGTAATTCTTTGAGGTAGAAGTACTAACTTATTTCTTTTTAGAATTTGGTGGCATTTCCACCCAGGAATTTGTGTAATTATTTTGAACAACACTTTGTGGCACGGAGTTTTGTTTTTAAATGCATGTAGCATAGAAAGAGTACCTGTTTAGTTTGCTTTCATTTGCTTTGATACTTGTCGGTCCTTGTATTAGAAGAATCAGTAAACAAAAGCAAGGTTATCTCTCTACCTTTCTTCCATCATTCATAAATAAGGGTTGCCTTCAGTCTTAAGTCACCTTTTTTCTGCACTGAAGATTCTTAGTCCATCTGCCGTTCCTATCATTCCTTGTTCGGAAATATTTTTTTTTCTACCATCACTTTTGCTCTTTCTTTCACTGTTTCTACCTATCCTATACTTTGGGTGATGGCAAAGAGCTCGCTGGAGATAATACAGGCACGCAACGGGTTTTAGTGGCATACGGAGGTTTTGTACTTTCTTAGCATTCTATTTCTTATTTTGATTACTAGTGAACGTGGAGCTGTCAATTCCACTGAGATGTCTATTTATATGTAGTATCAGTATTTCTTTTTCTGCATAGTCGTAGTTGTCAGCTCAGTCCACCACGTTTGACGTTAGCCTTTTCTTTCCCATCTGAGTTATTTTATCTATGTTGAAATTCACCTGCCATCCAGTTATTGATGGAAGAATTTAGAGCCTTTAGCCTTTTTGTCAGTAAAAAATTGTCATTTCACTTTTAACTCTTTTCTGAATCATATATGAATAAGTTGAAAAGCAGTCCTTAAATAGATCTTTGTAGAATTCCAGTGTTGGCTTCCTTCTGATGTGAAGACTAGCAATTTGCAATCATTAATCTTGTGATTAGGCATTAATCTTTTCATGAAAGGAATTTCTCCCCTCCCTTCTCCGCAAATTTTAGTTGCCTTCTCTTACATTTGATTAAAAAAACCGACATAGATTCTGTGGGATGATATATTACACGTATGTACATAAGTTGTGTCCTTTTTTTGCAGTTTCTATCAGCGTTCTCGATACTGCTGTCAGAGTTTAGGAGGTGTAGTTTCCCAGATCCTGCAAACACACTCTCCTTAAATACTGAGGCTGTATTTGCCACCTACTGTTTCTCTAGTGTCAGAATGCTATGTGATAGTTTGTGCTGCCATTGCAATTCAGCCATTTCATGATAGGGTTCCTTTAAACTCCAAGTGAAATAGCCTCTGCTTCTGACATTCTGAGACTGATCATATCATAAACTTGTTTTACAGCTGCTTTACTAATGATTCATTTTGAGATGGGTCTTCCACCATAACTGTGATAAGAAGTTGTAATGTGAAAATCACCGCAAACTCTTTTACAGTGGATTGCAGGTGCTACATAACCTGCATAGATTTCTACCGTTGTACTATCTGATTGCTTTCATACAGTAGCCTTACTTTTGACAAGCTTTCTGCTTTGGAAAAGAATGCAAATGTACACCTGTCTAATAATACAAGCTGTTCTTCATCTTTTTTCTTTTTTGTCCTACCTTCTTAAGGTAGGATACTCAATTTTCCAGACATGAGGGTTTTTTAATCATTTAGATTTGACTTCGAGTATAACCTTATTTTAAACAGGCTTTGATGCCTTGCTGTTTGACCAGTCAGACTTCTTCCCTCTCACTCTCTCTTTTTTTAATTTGTTGTATATTCCTTGCTCTGAGACTGAAGTGTAGTTTGTTTCACACAGAACTAAGACCACCAAAACCAAAAATCCTTCAATGCTTCAGGGGTGCTTTTTACCCTTTCAGATGCTACTCTTAACATTCTGTTACTGAGCTTTCTTATTTTGATTTAATTCCTCTTTGACTATCTTACTTCTCTATTCTGCAAAAATGTACAATATAGGTAATTTAAAAATCTGTGTGGAAGTGGCATTAAATTATTCATACCATATCTTGAGTATTGATCAGGATCAAGTGAAAACTTTTCTCTTCATGTAGTATTCTTCACTATGTACTGATATATAGCACTTAGGATATCAAAAAGTACGTCTTTGAATTCATGTTCTGACCTGAAATTTACATAAATGGTGTAGGTAATGAAGTCATTGCTGATTTTGTAATGTTTCATACCCACAAAACTTTCTAATGTCCGTTAGCAAATCACACTGATATAGTCCTGTCCGTCATTTAGTTTGTAGCACAGTATTATTTTTCCCTGATTAGACCTGAAATGTCAGTCTATATTATTCTATATTTGATGCAATTATCTATTTTAACTCTCTAGTCTTTAACATGTAGAACTACTCCTTCACCAGGTGGGCATTAATCTATTTCACAGATAAAGTACTTGTTGGGAGTCCTTGTGACTTTCTCCCGCCAACTTCCTGCTATGCCTGCACTTTTTTAAAATCAGCCAGTAGTTACATCTCATCAATTTTTTAGAGCCCTGTGGTTTGTACATGTGTATGTTTAATCGCATTTGAGTCCCATAAGATAATTTTTTTTGGAAGCAATCACTACCAGAGAGCACAAGATCCATCCAGTAATGTAACTGTGGACCCCTCTTTTTTTTTTTTTCCTTTACTCTCTGCCAAAAAAAAAAATCAGCACAACAAAGGAAACTTCTGTGCTCTGTTGGATGCTAGATTGGCAAATACTGAGAGAATTGGAGCTTTCCAGTTATAATGATAGGTGACTTACCATGGTCTTTTCTTTAATCTTAACAAAAAATGAATGGTTTAGCACTGCTCCACAAATCAGATGACTGTCAGTCTTTATAATTTGTTTTGGGATTTTTTTTCAAGTGGTTCTATATGCATACGGTCTTTAAGTATTTAGCATCTTGACGTCTCTTCTGGCAAGCCAACAGAATCCCAAACCCACACGATTTAGTAGCCCTGCTAAGTAAAGAAGGGTAACTGGCAAAGTCCTGCCAAAACAAAGTGGGACAGCTTATTATCCCTCATTACTATTGGGAATATATCAGGCTGGCCCATAATAGCAAATATTGGACTTGTTATGGTGTTCACCACTTCATTGTCAGCCAATATAGTAACTACAAGACATTCAGACTTCTATCTGATCCATAATTATACCTGAATGTCCCTCCTAAGCAGACTGTCTACAAAGGGGTTTTTTTCCGCACAACCTCATCTGTCTCCTCTTTCTAACATTTATTGTCTATTTTTACTCCTTTATGTTACTGTCTTTGTAACAAACTGTTGAATGTACACCCAGCACTGAGTTTTCCAGTGTCCTGGCCCCAAGTGATCATGTAAGGGAAGAACTCCTGTTGGTTGGTTAACCACTTCCATTTCAGCTTCTTTGCAACTTTCAAACAGTTGAAATAGTCCTCTGGTGCTCTTATTTGTCCAAGAGATTGACATGAAATCATGTACCTGGAAAGGAGAAACATTTCAGAAATGTTTTATAAAATGTAAAAAGCGAAGATTGCTATGCTTACTTCTATTAAGGACGTGCAAAACCCAAAGACATAGCTAATAGCTCCCTAGTCCTCTTGATCTGAATAGACTTAAGTCTTCAGTGCTGACTGCACAATAAATCACAATGAACCAAATGTCCCTTTTGACTATTTCCTCACTGTAATTTTTAGCTGATATCTGTGTGTATCGTTAGGTGTTATCATCACTGCAACTTAAGCTTACGGAGTTTGTGGTGCATAAATCTTGGCTCCTTTTTTAATTGCAAAGAATTGTGACTACTATGTAGCTGATCTTGCAAATTCAAAAATATTCAGTACTTTAATTATGCTTACTTTATTTAAGTGCTAAAGGCCGCAACAGGCCTGCAATTGCTAGAATGCTAACAGCACATAATACAGCCAATTGCAAACAGCAGTCTAATTTGTTGA
Organism: Egretta garzetta; assembly: GCF_000687185.1. Classification (NCBI taxonomy): domain Eukaryota; kingdom Metazoa; phylum Chordata; class Aves; order Pelecaniformes; family Ardeidae; genus Egretta; species Egretta garzetta. The sequence goes on from NW_009260485.1 coordinate 162,775, forward strand.
TTTCAAGTGAGGTGTAATTATATTGCTTCATTTGCTGAGCAAATCATATGAGAGCTTATCTAAATCAGCCTGATTGTGTAATGAAGAGCTAATTACAAACAGCAGTGTTCTTGCAGTAAATTTATGGTGACTGCTAATGCCAGGTTGGCACCGGTATGACAATGGCTCATTAGTACATTTACAAAAGCAACAGTGGAACTTTGCCCAAAGCACAGCAACTGTTCTCTGTTTCGGGAGATCAGAGTGATTACCTCTCTCTCTTCATTGTTATTACTTTAAAAAAAAAAAAAAAAAGGAAACAAAACCCAAAGCCAAAAAAACACCCCACCAAACACTTTTGTTACTTCTTCTTGGAAGGAACTAAATAGTGCTGCTAGAAAAGCCCACCATAAGATGGAATGACTTGGAAAGCATTCTTCCCAGCATTTAGAGCAGGAAGGTTTTGAAAATGTTGTTTGACCAGAAGCCTTCCCCATTAGTGATAGCTGGAGGTCTGGTATGTCCTTTTGCAATTCATTTTCTCTCGTTGTACCTTCACTGCATGGAGTCAAGGGTTGTCTTGGTAGTCACAAGGCTAAAAAAGAATTTCTGACAGAATTATGTTTGTGTCATCCCTGTAAAAGATTTTTGATTTTTGCATTATAATTTTTTTTCTGTTTAAGTTGAAATCCGTGGTGACCTGATACAGCTTCCCTTATTTAATTCTAAATTATGTTTACTGTCAGATGAACCCACTCAAGCAGAAAGATGAAGTGGTCACTGTATAAATTCACAGCAGAGGATAAGTTCCCTAGTTTTTCTGAAGTTTCCATTAATCTTTTGGTTTTTATTAATTTCTTTGTGTTCCATGAAGCATACTTTCTTATAGGTACTTTCAAGCAATCAGAATAATTTATGTCTGAATAGATGTGTGTAATTGCCTGTTCGATTTTAAGCCTGACACCCACAGTAGATTGAATGCTATTTTACACAAAGGCTTCTAATCTATTAAATGGTGCACTGGGACTGATTTCCTATGAAATTGCCTGATACACTTTCTCTCTTGGCACAATAGCACAGAATAAATTTCTTCCTGTATATCTCCATCCTGCTTGCTTTCTTCTGTAACACAGAATAATGAAGCTGTGGCCTCTTATTATTTCCTCCCTAATCCTGCTTAATGACAGGTGACCCTCGATGAATGGTCTGATTTGGACAGCCACCCCAAATACAGAAATATGTATTCATTAGATCAACAGCAGTGGACTTAAATGTTTATGAAGCAGACTTCTTTGAGAAATATTTTATATTTAGCTCCAACAAAGTAGTGGGGGTTTCCCCCACAAGCTCTGAAGTGTCTGTTTGCTCTGATGTTTTTGAGTTTTGACTGTTTCTGGAGCTTGTGCCTAGCATGAAGACAGTCCAGGCCAAATTTATAGATCAATACCTTGTGGTCAGTAGTGAATTCTTGGAGAGAGAGTATTAAAAAGAAAAAAGTGAGAAGAATATAGTAGTCACTGGCAGTTATTGACTCTATCTGGGCTGTCATTTTATACAGCCTCCAACAGAAGGCATGTATGTGTGATGTTATTTTGAAATTCCAGGGAGGAAATGAATAAAGGCAAATTTCATCTAATTATATGTTTGTTAGGCATGGGGAACACTTTTTAAAAATCACTATTTACAGAGTGGTTTGCCTCAATCTTGTGAAGTATGCGTTCTCAATAAGAGATTATAGATGCTCTTGATTTTAGTACCATATTCTAACAGAAAATCTGTTTCACTAAACAGATCCTCTGCCCCCAAACTAATATATTAATAAATGCCAGTAAGACTAGCAAAGGAACCATATTTTTATGTTTCATAAGACATAGCTAAGATATCACAGTGGAGAATTTCATAGTTATTTTTATATTTCCTTAATTGTTTCTTTGTTCTCCAGAGAACAGTGGGAAGGGGAGGTGGCAAAAGCACAGCAAAAATTATTTCCCAAAGTTATTCTCCCAGTTTTTAGAGTAGGCATCAGACAGAAGGGAAAGGTACTGTGATTGTAGATTAACCCAGTGTGCATGTTAGCCATGCTACTCTATAGAAAATCTGTAGACAACTACATTTCTTTCTCCTCTCCCTTTCTACCTGACAGAAGAGTACTGTCAGTAAAGCACCAAATGGTTATTGTACTGTACTGAAGTATTTCTTTCTCATTTATGCGTGGTGTTCCTGTTAATCTGCATGGTTCGAGTTTAGTAATTTTAATCAACTCCAAAGTAATTTTAACAGAACCTTGTCATATTCAGGAAGTTTGCACTGTGGATGAAGACTGGTCTCTAACTTCGAGGTGGCTCCCAGCTTTCTCTTTTGATCTTGGATTTGCAGGCTAGTCTCCTTATCAACATTTTCAAAGAGCACACATTAATCTACTTCTTCCCTTGATCTCCCTAACCAAGATTTGTGTTAGCGACAGACCTTTCACAAATTAGTCTCTTACTTTGATTTCCCATTAATCTGAACTTTAAAGCTGAGTTCAAAACTAATTATTCCTTTGGGTGGGATGGGAGAACAGGACAGAGGAGCGAACCACCTCAAAACGGGCTGCTGCCTGACGTATCTGCATGAATTTTTGCCTAGTTTCTCATGAGGACCAGCATCAACACTTCTTTCCCTTTGGTATTTGCATGTATCAGCTTTTGTTACTGTCCTATATGAAATCTAGATCATGATTCCTCTGAGGAAAGGGCCTGGGGTTTTGTTGTTTCTGGAAAATAAAATGTACAAATATCTCTTTCACTCTCTTCTTTTTGTTAAAAAAAAAAGAATTCAGGGTGCCCTATAAAGTTAGTAAAAACTGGGTTTAGAGCAAATGTGAAACAAACTCAGGCATAAGCCTGTAGCTGTAAGAACTGTTTGAAAATCATTGGGTGGGATGAGACAGCATTATATGGTGGTAGTGGTGGGAAGTAATAAAAGGCTTTCTTTGTGAAATTCTTATATGAATCAGCCCAGATAAACTTGATCTTGCCGAAGTTAGCATGAAAATATTGTTGAAAATCAGAATGCCTATTACGGTACTTCAGTTTCCATATGCTGTATGTGTACAATATCTTATTTTGCTATTTTGTATTGCTTATGTTTGGCAAGTCCCTTAATTTTCATACTTATGATGCCCTCTTGGGTGTACTTTACAGAACTGGTGTCTAGGGTTTGGCTTGCTAATGAAGAAAAAAGGAATGACATAGCAAGATTGATTAATGATTTGGCCCACAGAGCAGGCTTCATCTATTCCAAAGTCATAGTGACTCAGTTGACTGGAGATGATGAACGGATGTAAGCTGCAGGATTATTCGTGCATGTTTCTGTAGCAACAATACCATTGAAAAGTATTAATGTAGATTATGGATAAATATGGCATTTCTTTTAGGAATGCTAATAATACTTTTTGTGTTGCAGCACTTCATTGATTCAGTTATGTCTGATGTTCACTGTCAGGGAATTTTTTTTTTTTTCAAATAACGTTCAATGATTTCGAAGAATGTTTGAAGTGTATGTGAGGCATAAGAAGTGGAATATGTGTGACTTTCTACTTTACAGAAGTTCGCACATTTGGATAAGGTTTGTGTGTGCATATGTATGTATGCATGATACATGCATTTGTACTCCACATATTCTAGGTTGTACAATACCATTACATCACAACTGTCTTTGTAAATATTAAGTAGGTATCTTGCTTAGTGTTTTCATTTAGACAGCAGTTTTTACTGGTAGAAGTGTGTCTCATTTGGGTTTAAAGATTGCTAATCATTCTGACTGAAATCCTCTGGCATTCATGATATTTTCGTGGAACTGTTCGGTTTGAGGTCTCCTGAAGCCAGCTGTACTTCAGTGTTACCTACGTATGTTTGAGTCTATGTCTATCCTTTAATTGTGCATTTGACAACTTGTGTATTAAAGGATAAGGATTAACAATTGATTGCTATTTATCACATCACTAAACACCACTTAATGCTATCCAAAATCATCCCCATTAACTGATTTTATGCTAATAATGTCCTGTTTCAGTAACACTTACTGCTATTCCATATCATTAGCTGAATCAGTTTCCTGGGACTTCTTAACAGAACGGCGGTCCCAGTTCAGCATATCCCAATTAAGCCAAGTATTTTATAGCAACGTATTACACTTACGCAGCAGTTCTCATGAAGCGTTTTACAATCGCTTATGTAGAACCATTGGACCACAGCTCCCTAAGTGGTAGAGGGCAGCTGTTAACTGAGATTTTAGACAGTGCAGATTAACAACAAGAGGAGAAAGTTCAAATAGTTACGTTAAAGCAAACATATGTTATTTTAACGTGCAGTGCAGGCTCTTTGACATCAGCTCCATTCAGTAAGTGCTGAAATTTGAGAACTTACCTGAAAACCCTTAGATATAATAATACAAGACTTTGTCATGAAAAGACCCACTCGTTTTCCTGTTCCATTTTCCAAAGCACGTCCTGGTCTTCCTTGAAGGAGAGGAAATTTCATTTTATGTGAGAGGTCACTTGGCTTTGAGACATTTTTGCAATATTGCAAATATGCTATCAGCACATCTTTTGGTGCTACTGAAGTACTAAAAGCACCACTGAAGTACTAGTAACTTGCCACTCAGTTCAAGTTGCCATCCTGAAAAGGAACATCAACTGGACTTTGCTCCACACACCCCATTTCTCACAAATACTGGCAATAGCGTGACAACTGGCTGTTTCTCATCCTCATATCTTTAAAAGATTGCTCATATATTTCCTCTGTCTAGAACAAACTGTAGATGAATACTAATAATAATTGTAAACAGAAATATGTTCATACATCCTCTTGGAAAACAAAATTATTTATCTTCCTGCCAATTTCTGCTTGAACATGGCTTTTCCATTGCCTTGAATCTATCTAAGAAATACTTTCTTCCTAAGGTGGAAAAAGAGGGGGTTTTCAGATTACTTCAGCTCTAAGTGTAAAGGTCATATATAGACTCCAAAGAGCAAGCCCATTGTATGAGCTTTGATATCCTGATAATCATTTGGGGTTGTTTTTTCTGTATAGCAAATATAACTAGTTGTATTAAAGCTTTGTTGATGTTCCAGAAATGGTAATGGATCTCTCATACCAAGATGTCTCAGCTGAAAACCATCGCTAAAATAAGCAGTTGAGATTAGTAGTAGCAACCTGAAAGCGTCCAATTTGCACAGTTTAGGAAACTACGATTAGTTTTCACTAATGCGAAAACTAGTATTGGCAAAATTTATTTTGCCAAAGAGAAGAAAGGAGAGAGAGAAGAGAAGGAAAATAGGGGTTTTGTTATCAGTCTGCATTGCAGCTGCAATGAGATGAAGTTCTCCAAGGCAATCAGATAACCAGAAGCAGGATTCAAGTAGGGCACAGAAACTCCTTCTATTCCTCTGTAGTGTCACTCCCAAGTTTTTACAGTATTATCCGGATAACAGAAATGTATCATGTTACCAGTATCAGGAGGATAGACTCTGGAGCAAAAGGCCCCAGAACTTTTTGGGTGAGTTGTCAGTTCACCCTTCAGGAAGTAAAGCTGAAAATCCCATACTAGTGAAAAGAAACAGATAAGCATACACAAAAGTTTAAAGCCACCAAGCGAGACGTTCTGTGTATGAATTTCAGAAAAGCTTTAAAAAAAAAAATGCAATTGGAGTAGTAACATATAAATATGTTGCTTTTCTGAAATACGGATAAAATTATGTAGCCATGTCCACATCTCTCATATATATCAGATTTTTCTCTTGATATCTGAGGGGGGAAGAAAAGACAGAGTTGTCAAACTATCATTTCCTCTCGGGGATATGTAAATTGCAAGGTCAATTATGGTATACTTGTAGGAGTGCTGTTGTTTTGCTTTCTTAAATTGAATGGCAATTTATTAAAGGACTTGGATACAGGACTTGTAGTTGATATGACAAACAGTACAATGGGTTTCAAGTATTGAAAAGATGATTCTCATTTAAGTACATGGAATTGTGACTAAACTCTGATGTGCTTTGTGTTATTACAGTATTTTTAATGCTGGCTCCAGAGTATTATGAAAACATATTTAAAATTCAATAAGAATATCAAATATTTTAAGCATACTTTTCATGAATTTTCTAGTAAATTAGTTTACTGATGAAAACCGTTATAAAGCATTGAGTGTCTTTAAAAATATTACTTGATTTCTGTTCTTAAAAGTGTTTCTGGGGAAACTAAAAGCTGTGCTCCCACCATTACAGATCTGAAATTTGTTATTTCTGCTCAAATTTTGACTTTCAGTATTTCAGTGAACACATTACCAAGCAGAAATTACTTGCATAAGTTAATTGGCCCATTATTGTTACAAATTAATACGTGGGAATCTCGGTAAGTTCACAAATACTGCATGAACAGACTGGGGGAAATGACAAAAGATCGGTTATGACCTTTCAGAAGACTTTTTGTCTTAAAATTTGGTGGCACGTGTAAAAATGGTAAATGATAGCTCTAACCATGCAAAAGTACAACATCCCTTAATTATAGGGAAACTGCTGTCAAATGTTGTAAAATCAAGTGGCCGATATTTATGAATATTGGTCATCCTCCAGTATCTTCCAGTCATTCAGTACAAACTTGATGTCTGACTTCATACTATCCTAAGGAAATATTTATATTTTCATCAAACATCACCAGAAACAGAGTCAATAAACCGTCATTACTTCGAGTGTATGAATCAGACCATGGGCAAAGTCCTTTTTCCTAATTTATTCTAAATTGAGAAACATCAATTCTTTTCAACAGGAATTCAGTGCAGCACTGTCTAAATGTTTATTTTAAAGAAGCTAGCATGGTACAAACTGCTGAAATAGAAATTGATTTTCTGTTTTTCTCTTGTTTGGCAGTGGTGTTGGGCAGAGAGATCCCCAGTACTGTTTTACAGGGGCACACACGCTTTTCATGATATGTTTGTAATACTTGGTCTGACACAGTGCATTTCAAACTACTGGTGAGAAATACTTTACTGGGGAGGCCAGCATTACTGTCTGAATTCTGCAGGTAAGGACAGGGAGGCACAAACACAGTCACAGTTTATCTGAGATCACATATCAGTACCAGGAGAAGGACTAGAAATATGTTTTCATTGGTTGGTTGGTTTTGTTTGGTTTTTTGGCAATTGTTGAAATTTAAAAAAAAAAAAAAAGTTAAAATGTTCAGTCCTGTTTACAAAATCGTGTTATTTGGCATCTTCTCATGTCAAATTACTGGTTTAAAAGCCGTTACCTGATTTTACAGTATAGGCAAACTCTTCCTACAAACAGTATACCTTCCTGTCTACCTTTTCTTTATTCTAATATAGTATTATATAAAATAAACTTTTAAAATGTCTCATTTAATGTTTTGCTGTTAGTAAACATAATTTTTAAAAATACTGTCCTGGTTTCGGCTGGGATAGAGTTAATTTTCTTCATAGTAGCTAGCATAGTGCTGTGTTTTGGATTTAGTACCA
>NW_009260485.1:170423-180576 GCF_000687185.1 Egretta garzetta
TTTTATATATATTCTGTATATTCTCTTACCATTATTATTATTACTATTGTTATTCTTCTCTCTTATTAAACTGTCTCTATCTCAACCCACGGGTCTTACTTTTTTTTTTTCTTTTCTCCGATTCTCTCCACCATCCAACAGAGGGAGGGGGGGAGTGAGCGAGCGGCTGCGTGGTACTTAGTTGCCAGCTGGGTTAAACCACGACAAATACTTTTTTAGTCTTAGAAATTAAATTAGCGTTTATATCCAGGTAAACTCAAATGTTACATTATTTTAATATAATTAAACTAGGCAGGGAGAGTGTTTTCCAATTTTTGTCAATCCTACTCAGTGCCTGTCAGCATGCAGCTCTGTTCATGGGAGCCTTGGGAAAATCCTGTTTAAAAGTCTCAGGAAGTATTACTGTGAATTGTTTGCTGCAAGCAGACTTGGTTTGACAAGCAGCTGTTGGAAAAATGAAAAGTCTCAATTCTTTGCAGCATCTGACTTGCATGCCAGTCAGCTGGAGCCAGATAAATCTCTGCCTTTAGAACAGAAGGTAAACACTTAGTAGACTGTCGATATCTCCTGATTTCTGGTTCCAAGATTTGCAGTTGATTGCATTACCTGTTTGGAAATATCATTCAGTTCTTCCCCCCCCACCCCTCACGTGTAAAGTAGGGATAGTATTTACTTTAAAACTGTATACAGAAAATACTCGGGGCGTTTAAATTCGTGTTCCTTCCTCATAGGTCACTCTGACAACTTAAGTCTTCCTTTACCTGTCTGCTTTGAAAGTTAATTTAGCTCACAGCGGAATTACAATGGCAGATAACTTAAACATGACAACATGTGAATGTTCTCATATAAGAAACCCTGCCCTTGACTCTCACATTTCTTAAGCTACATGATAGTTTAGTGGTAAACACTTACAGCCATCTGTGAAGATGACATGTAGCCCATTTGTAATAGGTGCCAAATAAACATGTTTTTAGATGGGAATCTTGTACAATAGTGCAAATGCTATCTCAGCTACAGAAAGGTCACACATTGTGACAGTTTTGCCAAGCATCTCTTTACATTTCGTGATCCTTGTTGACACTAACATGCCAGAAAAAGAGGATTTTTTCTTAACAGTGAAAGTAGGCACCTGTGCCTGCCCAGAAGGAAAATATAATTTTAGGAGTGACCTTGAATAACAGAATTTGTCAGAAAACTAACATACAAAATCCTGTAGCAATTCTCTATTAATCTAATTACAGAGTGCATTAGTAAATTAAAGAACGGGGCACAGATTTCAAACTTTTCAAAGAAATTGGTAACTGGTAATGAAAACAGAAAGTGCTCCCTCCCACAAATTGACATCTTTGGGTTTTGGCATTGTGGTTAGATGAAAAGGGATATTACAGATTTGCCATTTGTCATGAAGCTTAGTCAGCTTAATTACACCCTTAATTTAGCTCAGAAAAGTTGTAACCTTTGGAAAGTATATAATTGACAAAGTTAATTGATACAGTGAAACTTTCTGCTTTGTGTTTTGTTATCACTTTACTTTTTTTCTTTTAAATGCCTGCCTTTTAGCATTTCTTAAGGAATTACTTGTATCATCTAGTGTAATTTCCAGCACAGTTCGGTGCACTAACTTGCTAACAGGGTGTATTTAAAACATTGAGTTATCATCACATAAAAGCCTTTGAAGAAATTTTGTATCTTAAAAATATATATATATTATTAAAAAATAGGCCAAATACCATACCATGGATGGTTAGTATTTGGAAATTTTGCTTACGTGAAGAAATAGTGTATGTTAGAGAAGCCTTATATATAATTTCAACCATATTTGTCATTTAAGAACTCATCAGAAAGTATTTCACACTAATTCCCTCTTTCATATCTTAATAAAAACTCAGGCATGTTTCTACCCAGAAATTATCTTAGGTTAAGTTACTCTAGAGATGACTGACTGAACCGACTATTTCTCAGTGCAATGTTAACAATATCAGTCTTATGTTTGAGCTCCAGTTTCTTTCCTTTTCTTTTTGCTTTCTGTACTGTACTGAATATGAGATTTGTGAGAAGAATCAGTGGCATAACACAAAGTTAATAAAAACATAAATAATACTCTTCACAGTCATACTACTCCTTGCTGCATATGTGCGGTTTTCACATGGCTGAAGTACCAGAAGAAAGGATTAATTTCTCTAACTTGATTATTCTGAAGAGAATAATCTAACTCACAAAATGATGGGACTGGTAGAATAATTGAAATCCAACTTGTGCAACTTACTCATAAATCTGAATGAAAGTGAAGATAAAAAGGAATTTATCTTGGACAGAAAAAAACGTAATATCTCTTCCAAAATGGTTCAGTTTTGAGTAGTGAAATTTTACAGTAAGAAAATGGATGAACTGGTTCATTATTTGTGACGGTATCTGCCTTGACTGTGCTCATGAACTGTGATCCCAAGTTGTCTTTTCATAGCTGGAAGGTATTTGTACAGGTGCTGCAAGATCTGCTCTTATTTTTCAGCCAAGGACATGATTATGGTGCAATATAATCAGTACTACTAATGTCATAAACTGCAGGGGCATAATCTGTACCATCTGTGGAATATCAGGAACTATAACAATATCTCTGCATTGGTATGCAGTTGGAGTTAAGGTATTGTCCTCAGTAATGTCTACAAAATTATTGTTTTATTTGCCCTCAGTTATGACAATGATTTCTGTTACTCCAATACAGCAAGTAGAATTGGTGCAAATTTGCTTCAGAGAAGGCCAGTGAACAGCACAGCAGTCGTAGCTGCTGATGAAACATAGAAGCATAAAAGAAACCTAAAACGGGGATTTGTTGTGGACTGTGTCTGGTAGCAGTATCCCACGTGCAAGAAGGGCGGCCCTTGCAAACGGGGCTGAGCTTGCATTCAGGCATCTTTGGGCAGTTGTGGCCTTTGCCACTGACCTGCTGTGTATGTTTTGGTAATAGTATTTTATATCTTCAGTAGTCATTCTCTTCTGTTACTGGGCAGGGACTGTTTGTTATTCTATACAGTGTCTGATATAACACATTCTCAAACTTGATTAACTCCATCTTATACATTGCTATCATAGGTCATCCTCATCCTCCCCACCCCCCAAAAAAGTTTTGTAAGTCTTAACTGACTATTTGTTAGTCATCTTTCATTACTCTCCACTGTTGGTACCACATCGTTCAAGGATTTAAATTCAGAGAAATATTTTTTGTAGAACAGTGTTTCTGTTCCATTCATTCATACTCAAAAAACTAGTAAGTTGGAAATAGCCTTTTATTTTTATATGTATAACTAAATTTTTAGTTATATGGTGTCAAAATAATAAATTTTTGAGCACCTAGATGCTACTAGATATGTAATGAATGAAACATGATGAAAACTGATATTTAAACTTGATTTTTTTTTCATTAGAGTGATGATGGTATGTTATCCTGTGGCTCTATCCACTTCTGTTTAGAGGAGTCTTCAATGCAGGACTTTTAAGAAAAAAGTTTGTCGTCCTTAGAAAGGACTAGTCATTGAAGGATTGAAGTATCGACTTTGAGGGTCTCTTAAGTACGTGATCAGAATTAAAGCCAAATTTCACTTAATGTTGCTGCTGTTTGTCTTCACTTTCATTAATTTCGCCACCACTCCATCATGGTTGGGAGCTCTGAATCATAATTTTTTTTTCAGTCTCTAACACATTTTTTTCCCCAAGGAGACGCTACATTTAAAAGTTAATTAGTTTCCTCACAAATGTACAAGTCAATAAAATTGACTTATGATTATTAAAATAATAAAAATGACATCAGTCTTACAGATCTGGAATATTTCTGAACATGTATTCATCACATGCAAATTTCATTGGGATAGAGATCATCTGCACTTCATGCTCTGACAAGACAATATGCTAAAACAGGGATGAGCTCCAAGAAAAAAAAAAGACAAGGTCATGTTTAAGAAAAAAAAAAAAAAGAAAAGAAATGTTAACTCATGCCAGCCTGCAGAGCTCTTTTGCTGTCTGACCCATCCTTTTCTTCTCTTTCACTCATCTCTCACAGTTGTAGTGCTCATTTGGATAATTTTGGAAGAACGATTTAAGTTACTTGTCTGTGTAAATGTGCTGATAATAAGGTAAATGCTTGAACCAGTAGTGAATAACTGAGCTACAAGTAGAATACCATAGAATCACTTTGGTTGGAAAAGACCTTTAAGATCATAGAGTCCAACCTTTAACCTAACCCTGCCATCCCACCACTAAACCATGTCCCCAAGCACCTCATCTATCCTTCTTTTAAATACCTCCAGGGAGGAGGACTTGACCACCTCCCTGGGCAGCCCATTCCAGAGCCTGACAACCCTTTCGGTGAAGAAGTTTTTCCTAATGTCTAGCCTAAACCTGCCCTGGCGCGATTTCAAACCATTCCCGTTTGTCCTATCGTCCGTTACCAGGGAGAAGATGCCAACCCCCACCTCACTACAGCCTCCTTTCAGGCAGTTGTAGAGGGCGATCAGGTCTCCCCTCAGCCTCCTCTGAAGGAAGAAAAAGAGCAACAGGAAGCAAACAGCAAGTTACCAGAAATTTGTGTGTGTCAAATAAGTTAAACTTCCAAATTGCTATTTTTGGCAAACATAATTTTTCAGGAAATTTAGGGTTGTGTCCCTCGAAATGTGTGTCCTACTACACAAATAGTGTAAGTCAATAGCATGTCCAGTGGCAGGGCTACTGTTCCTTATTTGCAGTAGTGCAATATTTAGACCTAATAAATGGGTTTAGGAATGGAATGAACATGCATGTTCTCTTTTTGCTACTTTCCTTTGCATGAGATTAAGCTATTTCATTTTTCTCCCTTATTTCCTGCTACTATAGGCTTGCAGTTTGTGTTGCTACACTTTTGTAGAGTTCTACTTATAGATCATTTTCACTGTGGCTGAGAATGTCAGGATATGATTTTTAACTTCAAAAACTCGTAAATGACATTCACATAAATTAGTAACTCATAGTACAGTACTCTTGCATGTGCAGCTTAATCAAAATAGCAAGGTGTGTGTCGATATATACATAGGGTTGTGCTCTGGTTCTGATAGCACTATGTATTTTTGCTATTGGAAGATGGAGTAGAACAGATGTGTCTGTTAAATCTAATGACAGTCAAAATCTGGGAGGGAACCTAAGCAGGTTTGGTTGCACAGTTGCAGTTTTAAAAGATCTTTGTGATTTGGAGAAATGATCTGGAAAAAATAATTCATTTTTTGCAACAAGGCAGTTCCTTTTAACAAAAATATTCAACTTATTAAGTATAGGTTGAGGAAATCTTGGGTATAAGTAGGCTTGAGAAAATGTATGTAGATATCTGTAAGTCTGTCTTCTATGTGTATATATGAAAGTGTGTAATAGTGAAACTAAAGCTGCCAGTGAGTCAAAAAAAAAAAAAAAAAAAAAAGCATGGTTGTATGCAAAATGCAAAAGCTACAGTGGACTGTATAAACAGCAGTACAAAAGATGATGCAAAATACTTTCTCCTCTACTCAGTTGTAGTCTTCACAAACGTTCACAAAAAAATGAAACTTGGCGTTATCTACCTAGCTTTATGCTAAAGGGTTTTTTTCCCCTTTCAGCTGAATGTAAACTGCCACCATTTCACAATGGTTGCCCTTTCTTCTGCCATGAAAGTACAAGAAAGATTGAAAGAATCCATAGTGGTCTGTAAGTAGAAGACATGTCCATGTCTACAATGTACATCTGCATTTCTCCTAATGTACTTGTAGCATGGACTTTAAAGTAAACATTAAGAATGTGCCAACTCTCCTTCTATAAGTTTTACATGAAATACTTTAACACAAATACTAAAAAAGAAGGCTGTTCTGAAGCATATTACACCTATGCAAAGCTTACTTCCCTCCATTTACTTTTTCTTCTTGAAAGCATAATCTTTTCTATGAAGTTACTATGAAGTGATACTGTGAAGATAATGTAGTAAAACAGGGAAGAAACTGTTCATAAGAGTTCATATGTTCAGAAGAAACAGACTGTTTTTTCATGAGAAAAGCTTTATGCTTTTTCATTAAATAAGGTTTTTATATGTAATGTCGCAGTACTTGAAAACCTCACTGAGATACTAGCATCTGTACTAAAAGTAATAAAGATCGAGGAAGAGACATGGACAAAATGTGACAAATCAGCATAGCTTCCACATGTTTTTCAGGTTTTCCCAAGGAGGATTAGCAGCCTTGTAGCTAGTGACAAGGAGTCCTGATGGCTTTTTGTGAGATACTGCTTAAATAATGTCCTTTTTCCTTAAGTTACAGTGTGTAATTTTGAGTTCTGTTTGAAAGAGTTTTTTCATAATGGCAATCTATCCTCTTCAAAAAAGTTGCATTTTAGGAATTTACAATCAGAATAGATCTTCAGAGATTATGTATTTGAAGGTAGAAGTCATCAGCAACAAGATTTTTCACTCTGTTTAAAAAAAGCAACAAAAAGTCAATTTCCTTCCAAAGAACAAAACACAGCATGTCTTCCAAAAGTTGATGGCATCACTGATCTTTCAGTTCTAAGTTGTAACAGTCAATATGTAATAAAAACGTATTCTTCAGCATACAAACCATTAGAAAATCTATCAGTCTTTTTTGGTATGCTTATGTGTCGCAGCACTAATGGGGTTTTTTTTCTTTTCAAAAGGAAAACCATATGGGGGATCTTTTGTCTCACTGATTTTCTTGCATAAATTAAACTTTAAAAAAAAAAGCTCAAGTCCTATAATCTACAAATTGACTTGCCTTGTTTAAGCTGTAATTGCCAAATACCTATAACATATAATTTATTAGGTGTATTTAAGCAGTTATATATTTGTTCTAAATTTTTAAAAAGAAAAGCGACTGAATGTTATGTGTGTTTTCCTGATGTTTTGACTGAATGCTCAGAAGTACTTTATTTCTGCCTCACTTTCAATGTCAGGTTTCCCTGGCAGTTCGGTAGCATCTCTTGGACAGTGGAGCTGGCCAGACATCCCTCATAATTATGTAGCAGTCATGTGTGCCAAAAAAACTAGTCAAATTATAATTACGTACCTTGGAGGTAGATAATTTAATGGTATCAATTCACAGCTATGCAAGTTAATGCAAAAGGAAAATCAAATACTTGCAGTGTAAGTATTTTTATTATATGTATATAAACATATACACACTTAGTATAAAGTGAGTTACTGGGACATATTCTTTATTTTTTACTTTATTCTTTAAAGTTTTACTCTATTTTCAATTGTATTGACCAAGCAAGCGAGATACGCAACAGCCCTACAAGGGACGTAGCTGTTGTGGTAAATCTGTAATCACAGATTTATGATTATATTACAGACGTGTACTTCAGCCTCATAGGGTTATCTTCCTGCAGCATTACTTTAAGGAAGTGATGAGGCACATCAACAGCAGCAAGAGTTTTTAGTTTTATGCTAAGAATATGTTCAAAATCATACCAGTTGGTCTGAATATTTATTTTAACTGTTGAAATCACTTTAGCTTTTAAGGTATGTTTGCATCCAAGCTGACATGTTTACATAATATCCTCCTTTAGATCAACTGCTGTACTATCCCTTATTCTAACTGAATTCCTCTAATTTCTTAGGCATTTTTTTTAATATACTGAAATATAATTTGATTTTTTTGTTTTTCAAATATATTGTTATAAGTGTATCTTAATGCTAAATAGACATCACAAAGTCCCAGTTTGCCTGCTGGTAGTTAAGCATACTTTCACATCCTCACATGAACATGATGGGAATATATTTAGTACGCGTTATTTAATAAACATTATTTATGTTGTACAATAGCTAGAGAATATTAGTTGAATCTGGTAGAAGCTGGTTTCTAAGTAAACCAAAGGAATGGCAGTCTTTTATGAAAAACAAACTATGCAGCTCTAGAATTTAGCAGGCAATTCTATATAGGCGGGTTTAAGACAAGGCTGGAAAATTCATTCAGAAATACACAGAAGCCATGTGGCTCTGAAACTGCCTTTAATGAAAATGGTTAGAGTCTAGGAGAGCACAGGGGGAACTATTGTGTACATTTGTCCTATTTTTTCTTTACTTTTCCCTGGACATCTCTTTATGGCTTTTGGAGACAGGATAGTTGAATCAAGTGGTTGCTTAGTCTAATTCTGTACACCCGTTCTTACATTGCACCATAGGCCATAGCTGAGTCTACTTTTTGAAAGAAAACTCTTGTTGCCTTCTTCCCTGCTCCCTAGATTTATTCATAGTCTAAAGTATTTACAAAAGGCTCTTGGCACCAAAAACACTTGTAAAAGTTCAGCATTTGATTTTGATCTGAATGGAAATGTTGTATTAAAAGGAAGTTGATTCAAAAATCAAGGTTCTTGTTATACCTTTTGGGGAAACAGTAATAAATTTATAAATCAAATTGTTAATATATATACACAATATATTGCTGTCCTAGTGTGTAGTATATACCTGAATTTTGTTTGACTAAACTTTCAGTGGAGTCTAGAAGTTTATTATTGACTCTACTAAGGCATAAAGGTCAAGTTACAAAGTCAAAAGCTGTAAATAGACCAATTAGTAAAGCCTTTGACAACATTTCCCACAGCATTCTGCTTGAGAAACTGACTGTCCATGGCCTGGACAGGCATACTCTTTGCTGGGTAAAAAACTGGCTGGATGTCTGGGCCCAAGGGGTTGTGGTGAATAGAATTAAATCCAGTTGGTGGCCAGTCACAAGAAGTGGTGTTCCTCAGGGCTCAGTGTTGGGGCCAGTTCTGTTTAACATCTTTATCAATGACATGGATCAGGGGATTGAGTGCACCCTCAGCAAGTTTGCAGATGACACCAAACTGGGTGGAAGTGTTGATCTACTTGAGGGTAGGAAGGCTGCACTTTGGTCACAACAACCCCATGCAATGCTACAGGCTTGGGGAAGAGTGACTGGAAAGCTGCCTGGCAGAGAGGGATCTGGGGGTACTGGTTGACAGCCAGCTGAATATGAGCCAGCAGTGTGCCCAGGTGGCCAAGAAGGCCAATGGCATCCTGGCTTGTATCAGAAATAGCGTGGCCAGCAGGAGCAGGGAAGTGATCGCCCCTGTACTTGGCATTGATGAGGCTGCACCTTCGAATACTGTGTTCAGTTTTGGGCCCCTCACTGCAAGAAGGACATTGAGGTGCTGGATCATGTCCAGAGAGGGGCAACAAAGCTGATAAGGGGTCTGGAACACAAGTCATACAAGGAGCGGCTGAGGGAACTGGGGTAGTTTAGCCTGGAGAAAAGGAGGCTGAGGGGAGAACTTATTGCTCTCTACAGCTACCTGAAAGTAACAAGCAATAGGACAAGAGGAAACAGCCTGAAATTGCATCAAGGAAGGTTTACATTGGATACTGGGAAAAATTTCTTCACTGAAAGAGTTATCAGGCTACCCAGGAAAGTGGTCGAGTCACCATCCCTGGAGGTATTTAAAAGACAGGTAGACAAGGTGCTTAGGGACATGGTTTAGTAGTAGATAGGTATGGTTGGACTTGGTGATCTTAAAAGTCTTTTCCAGCCTAAACGATTCTATGATTAAAAGTAATTAAAATTAAATTTGTTTAGGTATAGCATGACAGAGAATGGCAGACGCTGCTTTAAGTCCATCAAAAGAGTAATATGTAAAAAGTTGTAAGTTGTCATTGGAAAATGATGTGTTTGTGTGCCTATATTTTGCTTTTTCTTGTCTATGAGATTTCAACAACCTACATCTTCCCGTTTCATGTGATTTACACTGTGATTGTAGTTGTGAAGTGTCTTCAGGCTTAATCAGTACAATGAACCTTATGGAAAAATGATGTAGCTATTAGGAAAGAAAGTACCCTTCTGAGTAATACAAATCCGAGTTAATTTGAAGAAAAATTTTAATACTCTTTGGGTACTTGATGGGAGAATGAGAAATTCTTCTGGAAGCTATGGTGAAAGGAAGCGTTTGATCATTTTACAGCCTTTTAAAAGTTGTGGCAATATTTTCTTGGAGTATAAAACAGATAAGGAATAGATTTCATATTAAGTGTTTTTTGATCATTTTAAAAGAGATTGAACAGCAGAATCAAGTGTATTGCATTTCAGTGAGGAAGGCTTTTATCTTGCAATACCCACTTGGGGCCTTAACAAGGCTTAAC
>NW_009260485.1:181069-211548 GCF_000687185.1 Egretta garzetta
CTGCTGAAAAAGTTTTAAGAGAACTGCTTCAAGCAAATGTTTCATGGTGCGTTACCTAAACGTATATTGTTTGGGACCCTATGGCCTCAGTTACTGGAGAAACACTGGATTTAGAGTTAGTAACATAGCCAATTTATCAAAAGACAGAAGATAAATGGCTTTCCTACCATTCATTTCTTCACATTATGGTAAAAAATTTATGGGACTTGGTCTTACGTAGCAAAGAGATTTAAAGAGAATGTGGAATTAGTTTTTGACTGCTAAATAAGTGAGGTGCAATAAAAAAAAAATCTATAGCAGATACTAGTTTTTCATTCATGCTGTTTTTCACTTATGCAAATATATGTATGTATGTATATGTCCAGCGGTCTGTTTTAATGTAGACCTGAACTCAGAGATGGTTTACTTTTAGCTAAGCCTACTTGTAGTGGAAAAGAACAATTTCTATGTGACTGTTAGTAGCCAATTACTTTCTTTCTACTTAATTTGCTTTTATTCAAATGTTACAACTTGAATTTTATTGAAAGTGTTCTTATGATGAGTAAAGCTGAATGTAAGTTGCATTTTGTAAGTGGTGGGGTTTTTTTTTACTAAAATCAGGGAGTTGGAAAAACAGCTTGAAACCATCTCTTTCTTTTTCTTGAAAACATTCCTGAAAACATAAAACATCACATAAAATTTTCTGCTTTACACAAAATATTTAATTTAGCTGTAAGGAAAATATTCCTTTTTAATCTTAAAATGACAAAAAATTAACTCCAGATAAAGATGACTTATTTAAAACATTTAAAATGAAAATTCTGGTTTCAATTTTTTATATCGGAGCAATTTACTAAATTTAACATGAACTACTTTGCAACTATTTGACACCAAAATGCATTGCTCAGCAAATAAATTATTTTTAAAATTTTGGGGAGATCTAATATTGAGTCTGACTTAGTAATGAGTGCTGACGTGTTAACTGCTACCATCTGCTTTATGCAGACAGAAAAAGGGAAATGCAAAATAGAAATAGTTAATGATGTATGCTTGTCATATTACAGGATATGCATTTATTTGTCTATTCCACAGTTTGCTGAGATGAAGCTTTTACTGAAAATAAAGTGAGATATCAGAAGTATTACAATTGACATACCATAAATCATTACTGTCTCCTGACTATGCCAGTTACTCTACTAATGATATTTCCTTCTTAGAGGTTGTTTCTAATTTTATGTGTGCTTACAGTAGAAAATTATTGGATATACCTGCTCAACTAATTACTTCTGTTTAAATTCTGTTATTTGTGCCTTCAATTGATTGTGAGCAAAAATAAATTTAAGGACCAAGACTGTCTCTGAGAAATTAGAAATTGAGGCTTAAACCTTTTTAAATGTATTCTTTCCCACGTGAAGAGTTGTTATTCATGTTATGCCACTTAATTGCGGACGACACTCAGAAATAAGACTATATGGTAAAATCTTGAACATTACAGGATATGCAGGCTGTGGGACTGACAAGCTGCTTCTGCCTAGTAGGTGAGTCTGTTTTTGTCAGACCTACAGGTGCTCTGGAACCAAGTTGCGTGTGGATCTACTGAGCAAAAAGGAGCATAAATCCAAACGACAGAGACTAATGTGCCTGGGATTTAGTGTCCTATTTTACTGTGTATATACTTAATCCAGTGTGTTTGACTTTTATTATATTAAGATCATAAAATTTTAGATGTACATGCAGACTTCTGGCCTTTCAGCTGCTTGAGGCAGGCCTGCCAATAAATTGTGTCGCTGTTGTAGTGAGTGACATCACTGACGTTGCTAGATTTTGCTAATTCCCTCATTTCTCTGCACTTAACCTGCATCATATTAGCTCTTTCCTCTTCCCACTCACAGTTACAAGGCTTTGTAAGGAAAAAGAGTCAACAATAACGCAGAAGGAAGTTGCACAGTCTGGACTGAAATCTGAGGCTGTATGGAAACCCCTTTCAAAGTTAGCACCTATGTTTATCACATCCCAAAGACAAAAAATAATTTTGTAATTATGGAGTGAATTCTAATACAGAATTTATTTCAGAGCAAGATGAGGCATGCAGAGATTATATATTCAAATACATTTGTGTTAGTAGACTATTTAATCATTTTTCAACAACAGCATCAATAAGTATCAGGAATACGCTTCTTGTGCTGACCCAGTCTGAACTTTGGTGTAGACAACTAACCAGGTTTTTTGGTTTTGTTATTTAAAGTACTTCAGTGCAATATAGCAGAACAAGACCTGTGCAGAATCTCTTCTCACTGGCAGAGGTATGGAAAGATTGTCTCTAAAACCTGGGTGGCTATTTTTTACTATTTCTAACCTAATCACGTTCCCTCATGTAAGCTAAAAGTAGTTATTATGTTATATAGCTATTTTACTAAGTATTTTTTTCTTTTTCTGTTGTTATTTCTTTCTTTTGTTTGCCTATAACTTTAATTATTTCTGTAAAATTTCATTGTTTAACATGGTGAGCTATTTTTATTGAAGGCTTTCAGATTTCTTCAGTGGTTTCAGTTGACGCCAACAAATTCATATACAGTTTACAGACATTTATAGCCATATATTCCCCACTTTTAAACATGAACTGAAAACATCACATGGAAGATAGAGTGATCATACCACATAAGGACTTTCTTTGCAGTTGTATTGAATGCTTCTTGACTAACACCACAGGTTTAAGCTTTCTTAAAATAATACTGTTCAAATCTCACTTGAATAATTGTGTGAGTTTTAATTATACTAGTGACTAAGGAACAGCCATCATTTATAAAGCATTCTAATCAGAAATGTTGCTGATGCTAAATGAAAAGTAATGAAAGGGTTTCCAGATTTTCAAGTTCAAATCAAATTGAGTACTTGAATTAGTCAAAATAATTGTCTAATTTGGACAATGGATTCTTGGTTTTGGTTACTCTGCCTTGAGTAAGTGTCTTCATTGCTAGACAAAGGATAGTGATTTCTAACTATTTGTTATAAACGTTATTTTGACGTGTCTATTGAACACCAGTGGTTTAAATCTAATTGACTTTTGATTGCCCAGCAGATTTGTAATGGATTATATAGAAGGAGTCATTGGCTTATATTTACAGCTATAATATACTACTTAAAATTCAGCCTTCTCATAAACAGTTTAATTTAATGATTCTATTTGGCATATTATTCAGCAGTGAATTGCAAGTACTTGCCTATTGCCTATCGTAAGCATGCTTTTATAGAACAAGAAAATAAAAATGCAGAGGTTTTCTCTCTAGTTGGGAGAAGGGAAAAATCAAATTTAATTATGACTGATGTCTTTCCTACTGTTAAATAAGGAATATATCGTATTGGGAAAATGGCAGGACCAGATGAGCAAGAATTTCATTTGTTTTTTTAATCTCATTACACTGTGTGACTAAATTTAATGAAGAAATGTTCTCTACTTGATTTAGATTAATTGTTGATCCATGTCTATAATAGTCTGTTTCCAACAATAACTTACTAGAAGCCTTTCAGTTAGCACATTTGGTAGCCTCATTGACCTTTGACCAAATACATGAAGCAAGTGTTGCCAGTAAATCTTTGAGAAATAATTTTCCAGTGGGTAAAAACTCATTGGGAGAAGGTATATTCTGGAGAATTTTCAGAGTTCCTATTTGTGTAGAAAAGGTGGAACAACTGAGGCATCAAATGGAAAAGTAAGGGAGTCAACAACTGCAGTAGCAGACCTAGAGTGAGACCCCCATATGTAACGTGGATTTGGGGAGGAGGAAGAAAGCACCTAACCTCCTGCCTTGGTAGCCAGACCATGTTGGTAGCCAGATCTGCCTGCACCCACTGTTTTCCAGGCACTGCAGATCTCCCCTGCAGTTTTCTATAGAGTCCACTCTGAAATATTATAAATATCATGTCGTGATGCTAGGGTCTTATTAAGCTTTGAAATAAAATAAAAAAGCTCATTGTCAAGAGCTGATAGTTTTACCAGGAAACAGTTTATAAGCATGGTATTCATTCTGAGTTCTAGTTCATATGCCTCCTTTCTGGTTTGAAGAAGGAATTTTGCTGTGCATTTCTCTTTAGATGTAGCAAATTCTGCTCCTTTTGATGCATATATTCTGATTTTTCAGCTATAGAATAAGCAGTAGCAGCAGGCTGCTCAATGACCTTGAAAAACAGTCTCTTAATGTTTTGCTGTGTCTGTAAATATTCTTTAAAAAATTCCTCATGTTTATTACATGGGTATTAATGGACCCTGAAAATAGAAACAACTTTATTTTTGCGATTACCACTTCTTTCCTTTGTAGTGCATAACTGTTTATATACAACATTGTGAAATAGTTGCTGTGCTTCAGCAGCTGACAGCACTCGAGATACCCCAAAGTGTTCTAAGATAACAAAATGGATACTATTCATGCAGAGGTCCTTGAACTTTGATGATGTTCTGTAGGAGGAACTTGAATAACTAATTACCGTGAGTGTTCAAAGATGCTATCAAATACAGAAGGTCCACATTAGAAGGCAAACATTGGACCTGTCTAGTTATTTCCCAGACTATGCTTTATGATCTCAGGGGGAAAAAAAAAAAAAAGTAGTATTTTAACTTTAAGAAGTGATTTTGTCATTAGCCTTGGGTAGGGACTGTTTTTAAATACAACCTGCTTTAAAATGTTTCTTGTTGCTTGTGGTTCCGTTGCAGATTGTAATGTTCCTAGAGATTTTGCTGAGCTTGGGTTGTTATTTTAGGAGTTAATTCTGTCACAGATTTAGAAAGAAATATGGTTTAGAAAGAAATAAATAACTGCACATCATCCAAAAATTTCCTGGGTGGAAGGCAGCAAGAGCTTCAGCTCTTGGTCATTTGCTGTGGCACTGGTACTTCTCTTTCTAATGTGCTGCAGCAGCTTCTTTGAGAGTCCACACACATCAAGGGAATGGCCAAAAAGCAGAGGAAGGCATTGTCCCTCTTCTCAGGATGGTGACGCACTCAGGGCCATCTCTTTTGACTATTGCAGCGCAGAGTCAGAGTGGGGTTTGGTTGCCTTGTACCACTATGGTAGAAAAAGGCTTTGCCTCTATCAGCGTTGCCCTCTCTGGGTCTGGGCTAAAGAATAGCACAAATAGCAGGGCATGAGTAGAGTTAAAAGCTCAGGTTTCTTCTGCATTCGAGAGTCTGCTGGACGGCTTGTGGTTCAGAAGAGAAAGTGACAGAAGTTGCTGGGTTGTGACGAGTTGGGGGGAGAGGGGACAAAAGAACATTCCATAGAGAAAAGGATATAATAGTTCATTGCTTGTAGCAAATCTATAAAGGTGAGCATTTGCTTGACCCTTTGCCATGTCAGTCAACCATGTAATGACTTTCAGGAGAAGTGGGGTGGCTGAGAAGCCTCAGCTATTACTGCTCTTTCACTGTTGGTAACAAATTGCAACCAGAAGCCACTAAGTTGCCTCTCTAAATGGCTTAAGTAGGAGACCTAAATGACAGCCTTTTGCTGATTCATCCAAAGGAAGATGCCAGCCTTGGACAGCTTAGAAATTTGTCAGGAAGTAGTTCCTACAGGGAACAGGTCTAAAGTTAAAATCAAAAAAATTTTTTCTCCTTTGCCAGACTTTGCAATGCAAAGAAGTGGTCTTTTCCTATGTCTGCTTAGATTAGTTGATTATTTATGCAAATTGATATTACCAGGTTTCATCCTGCATACCAGTAATTTGGCACTCCATGAGCAAGTGTAGAAACATTACAGGAGGTCTCACTCTACCACCCTGACTTGTACGTTTGCTCTGTAGAAGCACTAGACAAACAGCCCAACAGTTAACATATCAAGATTCTCTCAAGAATCTGTTTTTCTGCCATGTAGGTGAATCCTTCAGATGTAAAGTTTTAATAGATGTCTGAAAAGAAGAATATGCACTCTTGTGCACGTGGTAGGCATTATAATTAGCTGTATGTAAAGGCAAACTTTGGAGGTCCCTCCCAGTTTCTTATTCATAAAATTCCAGTAAATAAAGCTCAATTCATGTTAAATAGAATGAGAGATGCACCACAGTCTTAATTTGAGGTCTAGGTTTGGCACAAGAATTATCCTTTCATCCTTTCACGTGTGAAATTGAAGCTTCCGTGCTGACTTAACACAGCCCTTAACTCGTCAGCTGAGCACGTGGCCACAGTGCTCGAGCTGCGAGTCTCTTCGTACAAATAATTCCTCCCCAGGCCTGTTAATCTGGGCAGACTATGAGAGAAGCAGCCCAGCGAGTGTCTATTGCAGATTTCTATACAGTTCTGCTGGCACTTGCAGGAAGAGCTGAGCTCTGAGTAGATCTTTTTCCTTTGTAATGAATATTTGTACCAGAGGTCTGTATTCAGAGGTCTCGGAGCATTTCCAAAAACGACTGATAAGGATTTTAAAATGAGAAATAAAGTAAAACTAGTTAGTGTAGTTATTTGAGTACCATAAAAATCTCCAGTTGTCAACAATTGCTGCAACCGACAGCCTGTGCAAGTGCGTTGTTAGCATCAGTGTGAAAGATCGGTAGGTACATTGCTTAATACTGCAATTATATATTTAATGAATCAAGAAAGATTTTATTCACAGTAACAAAACTGTATAAGAATGAGACATTTTTCCAATGTGCCTGTTCCTTCTGTGAAATTTTTAGGTAATAGTTGCCAACCCTTCTCACTTGAAGCAGTTATCTTTTCATGTATGATCTAAATCAAAAACATGCCCACAGCTGGGAAGGCTAGCTTCTAACAAAAAACCCCACTGTTTGCCAGCTCTGATAGTACTACAGCAAAGAAATTCTTTCAAAGCATTGGTACAGCCAAATGATTCTTCCTCTTATTCTCGTAGTCTCACTGACACGTTTGTAGATACTTACAGACGGTGATGTTCTATTTGAAATGATTTCCTGCATGCCTGTTTTACTTTTAGATGGAAATGACCTGTGCTCCATCTTGTTCCTTACTGCCCCAGACTTGGAAGGCACCCAAATAGACAGCAAAATCATGTCTTGTAGCACGGCCACCAGGCAGAATAAGCTTGTTACATACATTGCATTTCTACCTTATCACAAATGCCATACAAATAAAAAGCATACAGATATGAGTAAAATCACTACATCAGCCTTTCCCATTTTTTTAAATGTGGAGCATGATCTAAATGTCTTACAAAAAAAACCCAAACAAAAAAAAAAAAAAAAAAAAGAAAAAAACAAGATTTTTTTAAGTTGAAGTGAGGAAAGAAAAATCCAACAGAGAAAGCTCAAAGTCTGGACTCAAGGATCCAAGAATGGTATTATAAAAGATCTCATGATCTTTCAAGACTTCATAGATAAATTTACTGTATCTTGCTCTGCCTAAAAATGCACAAGAATCTAATGCAAGGTGATATGCATTAATTGTACAGCATCATTTCTGACTTTTTTATTGTCAGAGTACTTTTGAAATCAGCATCCTGACCAAAACAAATTCTGTTCTTGTGAACTGAGGTCCATAAGATTAGAAGTGTATTTGGGTGCCTGTCTGGACATTTGAAGCATATCAAATAAAGTAGTTGAAAAATACACATGGGTATCCACAACTCAGTGTTTTCAAAAGTAATTACCAGATATTTTTCCATTTTTTTTGTATTTTGAAAATATCTATTAATGTTTACTGAAATAAAGCAGCTGACTGTAGCAAGTTACATTTCCTAATGAAAGTAACATAAACATTATGTTTTCAAAGAACATTTTCCCAGCTTTTAGGAATAGTGACACTGGACTGGAAGTTATGGTTTTTCTTTTGCCATGTCACTTTTAGGGAAAAGCCATCCTGAAGTAGATAGTTCTATCAGATGTAAGAGTATATGTTGAAGGGCATAGAAATATAGTCCACACAGGGTATAGCTTCATGCTAAGATGCATCGTTTCCATTCTAAATTTTAACTAGCAACAACAAAGATTGAAAAAATTACACTGCAAGTAAACACAATGAAGGATATTTTATACAGTATTTCATTTTATACATATATATAATTAAACATTATTATATGAACAGTGCCTTGGTTAATTTTTGCCCCCAACAAATTATGTCCTTTTTATAGTTCAAGAAGATAATTTTGTTTCCTTCCATCTGCTGTCCTCTGTCTCTTACTGCATATCTGAAATGGAAGTGAAATAGTTTTCTTCTGTACTCATGCTAATATTCTTCCTCTTCCCCTTTGTGTAATTTACACAATGTATTTCATAAATGTGTGGTGTGTGTTATTTAAAACAATACATGTTTCTGAACATTGCCTTTCTTTATAAATATGGTGGTGTCTGCTGCAAACCCGAAGACTACTGTATTCGCCTCTGGTTTTCTACATTCAAATAAGAGTTGAAGAGGCTTTAGGAAAATAAACTACAATCTTACATGATAATGTGCAGTGCTCATAGCTGAGAGAACATCTCTCTCTCTCAAACTTCTGTCATTATAAAATACATTCATGTCTTTCCTGCAAATGCAAAATACAGTTAGGTCAAAGGTAAGATTTTGAGAATATATTAACTCCTGAAGACTAAAATTTCTTGGCCTACTTTCATGTATTTGCCATTTTAATGATTCCACCGATTATTTTACTGGATTAAGGTGTTAGTGTGGCAACTTTATTTGACCTCCACCCCAATAGAGAGGAGTGGGGAGTAAAGAAGAGGTCGGTCCATTTGTATGTATGTCCAGTCAGATTTTTCATTTTCAGACTAACTACAACAACCCAATGTGAGCATCAGTTCCACTCCAAATTGAAGGAATGTTTTAGGGTTTGGAGTTTGGGTTTTGTTTTTTGAGGGTTTTTTTTCCAGTCTTTAAGGGAATTTAATCTTAGGCCAAACACAAATTAATGTCTTGCTTACTTACGCTCATTTGGATGCTTAAATCCCCAGTTGGTATTCGTCTTTGTGGCAGTAGGAATTTTAGTCAGTCCTCAATGCAGTGTTGCCAAGTGGAAGTTAAGAACTCCAGAATCTGTCATAGACTTGCATTAGCTAAAAAATAGTATTTTAAAGTGTATAAAAAGTATATGAGAAAAAAATGAGGATTTCTTTTTACTTAAAATGTGTGGAATCCTTACTGTCTGTCTAGTGCTTGAGATTTTTAGTCTTTATTCTAGAGAAAGCCTTATACTCTTACTCTCACAGGGGCAATTTCCATTGGAGTCATAGTATTATTCATGTGCCTGAAATGACACCTGTGCTTAAAGCATTTCTGGGTCAAGGAAATGATCAAAGATATAAGCAAATGGTTCATTGTTATTTTGTCTTCTCCTTTCCCTCCTCTGTTCACTAGAACTTCATGTATGTCATTTTACTGAAACTAATAATGGAGCTATAGATGGCAAAAAGTTATATATATCTACTTTGAGAAGAAGCTTGTAGTGCAAGTAAAAATACTTGTCTGTGTCCATCAAGTTCTGCTTCTAAAAAAATTAATAACTTCAGAAACCTTCTTTCTGAAAATACTAGGCTACTGAATGCACAATGGTTAACAAGAAAATAAAACTTACCTATCTACAAGTTCTAAAATGGGGATGTTACATTGTCTAAAATGCAGGTGACCTGAATATTCATGGCAGTTATCCCAGTATTTCCGTAAATTGTTATACTGTGCAAACATACTTTTTGAGGGAAGGAGAGGAGATCTAAATCTTCTGTCACATATGCGTGTTGGAAAATAGAATTTGCTATTGAGGTTCATAGCTTTAGCTAGAAAATAGCTATTTTGGCCTTGCAATAGTTTCTTCTGGTCTGGATTTCAGCAGCAAGCATCAACCTTGAAGAATGGGAGTAGCAGTCTTCTTTAGTGCCTCTGCAGCCCTAGTTTGCCGGAGGAATGACATCTCTGGTAGCATCTCCATTGCTGTTCCTAGCTGAAGCATTGCTCTGTGAGGGTCCTTGATTGGAGTTTCAGGCTGTAACTGGAGAGAATCATCAGGCCGAGAGGCAGACCAAGTCCCACGTGCAGCCTTGGATGTGAGTGGAGCTCGTGCTCCGTGACACAGGGGGATTTCCCCCTGCCCAGTGGGAAGGAGATACCTAACCCTGTAAGTTAAGCCTCCCCTTAAGTTGTTTGGATTTATGTCCACGTACACTTGTGAGTGGTTTTGTGCCTTGGTATCGTTGTCTTTTTATTGGTTTCTTTCTCTGTGATGACAAAGGGGTAGATCTGTGTGTCTGAGTGACTGCAGAGTGTCACAAAAACTTGTCACTGTACCACATTTGAATGGAAGCCTGATCTGGTTTTGCAGTGAGCAGTCTTAGAGATGAGCATGACTCCATCCTAGTATCTAGTGCATGTACTTATTCCTTGTTTGAATATTGCGAATTAAATACTATTAAAGCTTTAGTGTCAACTGCTTTATGTATTTATGTAAATATCCCAGGCTGTATTTAAAAGTGTGTGTGTTTGGAGCAGGTTCCTTTTTGTATTTGCCTATATTCTAATGTTTTGATGTGTAGAAGATAAACACTCTGCTCTTACAGCAGAGAGCTGTGATGGAAAAGAATGAAGCTTAAGGTAATACTGAAAAAAGTTTTCTTTTAGAAAGTCCATCAGCTCCCTTTTTTTATGAATATGGATGTAGGTCCATGCACCATAATCATCAACACTTTTATCATCTCTTTTGGTTTCTCTGTAAGGGACTAATAAGGCAGAATGATGTTTGAAGTAAGGAGAAATTTTCACTCATTACTTTTATATGCATTTTTGTCTTCTTTTCATTGCTCAGTTTGAATAGTCTGAACAATGTAATTTATAACAATAGGCTGGAATGACTAAATTATTAGCTGGCCAGCCTGCAGACTGAATTTCTGCTCTTCAGAGATGGCAGAATTTTTCAAATCTGTTTCTTTGCTTTGCGTGCTTTCATAAAGACACACTTCCCATTACCACAGTGATGGTTTTGTAAAAGTAATTTGGAAACTAATTTTTTTTTTTTTTCAGAAAACACACTTAAAGTGTAATGACATCTCTGTCTTCACTATCTTTTGAATTTACTTTTAATTTTACTGATTTATTTCTGTATATTAAATGCCAGTATGTTGCAGTTAGTTTTTGGGAGGTTCACGGGGATTTATTTATATGGTTTTTAGTTCTTCAAGATTGCAGTAAGTGTCACTGAGAAGAATCTGGCAGACATCCACAGGCCCTTTGAGTAAATCTAGTCTTCTAATTAAGTGCAGCCCTCTTAGCCCTCCCTCCTTATTCTCCTTGGAAAGCATGGTTTTTTTCTTAAAACACTAAAATTATTAAACTGTGCTGCACAGAGAATATGAGATACTGAGAACCACACAGTAAGCATTCAGAATTTGAGGGATTTTTCTTCATGTTAAAAGTTCTAAATTTTAAACTCTGTGTGTCCTAAACAACTGGAAACTATTCTCAGGTGATTGTAAGGACTGAAAGTGTTTGCTGGCTTAATGTGCAGGCATCTCTGTTTTGCACTGGGAGCATTAATCTGTTGCTAGTTGCATGGATAATATGCAAACCATCCTAGTGACCAAAATAAAGATACTGCTTTTCTCAGTTTAACGATGCTGGCAGGACCAGGGCCACACTGTTCCTACTCATGGCAATGCTTCCAAAGCTGTTAGAAATATCATCTCACTGGACTAATATCCAAGAATTGTAAAAATTTTATTTGCTGGAGTCCTTCACCCTGCATACTGAAGTGGGGAGAGGCTCGCTATTGAAACTCCTGTTCAGTGAGAAATGGCTAAAAAAATAGTTGATGGACTGTCCTGAGCAAAAGCTGCTTTGCAGCTCTTTATATAGAGTTAGCAAAACAGATTATACCGGTGGTAAACATTTTTGGCTTAGACTTAACTGAGGGGGGAGGGCGGAAATTGTGAAGGACACTTGCTTTAATCATTGATGTGAAAGCAGCCAGAAGAAATTATGCTCTCAGAATCTCTAGACTAATGGAACTGTCTGAATGGGTAGGCTGTTCTTTCTTTATCTGGTGAGTTGATATTTGGGGTACTGTGCATGGTGTCACAGAATCACAGAATCATAAGGGTTGGAAGGGACCTCAGGAGATCATCTAGTCCAACCCCCCTGCTAAAGCAGGCTCACCTAGAGCATGCTACACAGGACTTCATCCAGGCGGGCTTTGAATATCTCCAGAGAAGGAGACTCCACAACCTCCCTGGGCAGCCTGTTCCAGTGCTCTGCCGCCCTCAGAGTGAAGAAGTTCTTCCTCATATTCAACTGAAACCTCTTGTGTTTCAGTTTGCATCCATTGCCCCTAGTCCTGTCGCTGGACACCACTGCAAACAGACTGCTTCCGTCCTCTTGACTTCCGCCCTTAAGATATTTGTATGTGTTGATGAGGTCCCCTCTCAGTCTTCTCTTCTTCAGGCTGAACAAGCCGAACTCTCTCAGCCTTTCCTCGTAGGGGAGATGCTCCAGTCCCTTTATCATCCTAGTAGCTCTCCTCTGGACTCTTTCTAGGAGTTCCTCATCTTTCTTGAACTGGGGAGCCCAGAACTGGACACAGTACTCCAGGTGGGGTCTCACCAGGGCAGAGTAGAGGGGGAGGAGAACCTCCCTCGACCTGCTGGCCACACTCCTCTTAATACACCCCAGGATACCATTGGCCATCTTGGCAACAAGGGCACATTGCTGGCTCATGGTCAGCTTATTGCCCCCCAGGACTCCCAGGTCCCTCTCAGCAGAGCTGCTATCTAGCAGGTCACCCCCCAGCCTGTAATGGTGCATGGGGTTCGACTGATGAACAAGTTGAACAAGACTGGGCTGAGTACTGAGCCCTGGGGAACTCCACTAGCTACCGGCCTCCAACTGGACTCTGCCCCGCCGATCAGAACTCTCTGGGCCCTGCCATTCAGCCAGTTCCGAATCCACCTTACTGTCCACTCATCCAACCCATACTTCTTGAGCTTCCCTATGAGGATGTTATGGGAAACAGTATCAAAACAGTATCAAAAGCCTTGCTGTGTCACTTTTACTGCTTGTGGTTCCCTGTGGAAACAATAAATTGGTAAATATTTTCTATTCAAACCAACACAAAAATGTGAAGCAAAAAATGAATTGAAACAGTAAATTCCTTTTCTCAGTAAATTTTCTTGTTTTATTTTTTCCCTTCTACTTCTCTTTCCAAATTGACTTGCTTCTTATCATTTGCTGGTTTTGTTTTCCTTAATAGCTGGCATTCCATTTCTTTTTTTTTTTTCCTTTTCTGTTGGGGTAATGATTCAGCCTGTGTGCCACAGAAAAGCAGAACAGTAGAAATGCTCTTTTAGCTTCTAATGTAATTAATAATTAATGCAGTTCATATAATGTAATAAATATAATTAGTCAAAATAATACAAATGAGATCTTTGGGTTTAACCCAAATAAGTTTCCAGTTAAATAATAAGAAAAATACCGTTAAAGCATTTATGTCAACTTTAACATCTGTAGTTCCATAGCTCTTAAACAACAAGTTGATAATAATCCTAGTAGCTTTGACTGTGAAGAACAGTCACCGTTAAATCTCTTCTTTCTTGATGCTTCGAGTTAGTTACCTCTCAGATTTGTCAGTCCATGGTACTGGGATGCATCCAGGCAGGATTCAGCCTGCTGGTTCCAGCCTAGCAATTTGAATCACTAGGGGTACAGTTGCTTTACAACACTCAGCCGCTTTTTCAGACACCTTTATCGCGACCCAGTCTGTTCAGTGCTTTGTTACATCATGTCTGGGTGATGAGTCCGGGACATTGATCAAGGGGAACAGAGAGAACTTTCCAGCATGGTCGCAACCAGGTTCTTGGTTTCTCAGCTTTGATTTCTTTCACACATGCTAAGCCTGCTTGAGATGACAGTGAAAACTAGTGGGTCAGGATCAGGTATGAAATCGTATATGTGAACAATATTGTCAGGCAGAAAATAACCTCAGTGAAGTATCTTGGTTCCTAGTGAACAGATATACAAGTGCTAATGAAATTCTGCATAGTGCATATGCTTGTAAAGTGCATACGCTTGTAAAGGGAAAGTAACTTTGTGATTTGGGACTCATGATGGTTCTTCTGTCTGATCAGACCAACTGGCCAAATGTTACTCGACACATCTGTCACATGAGACAAAGCCTACCGTTGTTTTGTTTCTATATCAGGTCCTTCAGCACATTCACAGTCTGGTACCAGATGAGTTCCTTTGCCCAGGCTGTGATGCAGTGTAATGTCTGAGGTTACGCTGAATGAACTAGACTTGGTGGACTAAAGGACTAAAACGATGACATTTCAACAGGGAAATGGGCTGTTGTAAATGCCTTGTGACAGTTTCAGCTATTTTGTTCATGTAATCTGTTACATATTAAAGAGAGAAGATGAGGAATTCCTTTCACATATGTACTGTCATTTCACTCAATTTAAACTGCAGTATTTGAGCATTCTCTGTGCATGTTTGCAGTAAATGCGAGGTGTAGTCAATGCCAACACAGAGAAAGGGATAATGTAGAAATGATTCTTAGGGGTGAGAGGCAGTTGTGACTCTAATTTCTTCTTGTGCATTAACTTGTTCTGTTATTCAACTCTGATACTCTGGAATTATACAGAAGCTGCGTGGAAGGATAGGGAAAGTTGTAAAAATAATGCAGAGAACATTTTTTCTGCTTTGCAGTCTCGCTTATGGTGCTTGCAGAAGGCCAGGTCTTTTTGAATTGAAATCTCCATGCTTGTATGTCTGCGCAGCCTAAGGTAGGGACTAAGGAGAGAAAAATAGTGGAAAAGAGCACAGCAACATGTCTGCAATTTCTCTACTTCTGACTTTCCCCTCCTCTGTTGGTACTACTGCGGATGTGCAGAATTTGATGAAAATAGGTATAGTTCAGATAAGAGGGAGCAGAATGGTGGAAGATGGAATTTATTTCTGATTGTAGATAGTGCATCCCTCTGCAAATTCACATCTTTATATTAAAATAATGTTTACAAACTATGCATAAACAGATACGTTGCCCAAGACAGTATACATCTTCATATGCAAAGCAAGAAGAAACATGCAATGAATGCATCCCATGAGAGGATTGTCAGCATTATATTTTGACTAGTTCGTGTGTTTGCATATGTATGTCCATTCATATTTAAAAAATACTTTAAATGAGTACCAAATTCTTACCACTGAGTCCTCAGTTACTTTTGCTTTTCTAGGAAGGTAGTGGACAGTTTTACCATTTAATTTCTGGGTGAACATTGACCTGATGTGTCCACATATTCAACACATTTAGGAGCAGGTCCTTAGCTGAGGTACTTGCTAATTCTAGTGAGTCAGTGGAGCTACAGCAGTATTTATGTATCAGCTATAAATAACCTATAAAATGGCTCCTCTTCTTTTCCTGAGAATTTTTGCGCCCTTTTTCCATGCATCTTTCTTCTGCCTAGCCAATACAGAATCACAGTCTTAAAATGTTTACAGCTGTTTATTTATTTATTTATTTATCAATTTTATATAAATGGTTGTGCTCTAGGTGTAACTTTCTAAATATCCGATAAGTCCATGTAAGTTTTAAAGCAAAGTTGGGAATGAAGATCCATTTTGATATAATTTGCTGATCAAGCCTGGTTTGAATTTTTCCGTTCCTCTATTCCAAATGAAGCCTCTTGTGATATATTGTCACCCTTTTTTTATTAGTAGTATTTCATCATTGATGTTTATCTGGATTTCGTTTATTGCAACTGAGAGCAGAATTCAGCCTCGTTATTGAGGGTATCTGAGCAAAAGTTATTGTGCTTTTTTTTTTTTCTATTGGGACAGATCCTCTAACTCTGAGTGAACTAACTTGAATTTTACCCACTGAGATTAAAAAGAAAAATACAATATTTCAAGAGATTTTACAGTCAAGGTTTAAAATTTCCTTTCTGTCCTCTCTTACTGAACTAATTCTAACACACACAAGAAAGCAATCTAATGTTAATTAAGATATTGGCATGTAGGAATTCATACTTCATAACAGAAAGTGGAATAGAGAGTCCTTTTTCCTGAGGAATCTCAAGACAGATGATAGATGCTAATGAATCTAATGAAGATATGATTCAGTCTTTGAAGATATGAACATAAAATGCATTTGTATATGTCAAAGAGTTGGGAAAATAAAATTTAAGTAGATCTTCATCAGGAATCAAACATCAGGAATGAACCATGTTTTTAGGTTGTATTTCAAGATAAGCTTTTTACTCAAAGAATGAAATGAGAGTATAAAAATGTCATACAGAGAAGATAAAATAGGATGAACTCTGCTGGCCCTATCCTATCCAAGGTAATTATGCAATTAATCAGGGTTTGCCTTTCTACAGATGATATGTCTGTGATCCAAAATGGCAAAAATGTTTTGTAAACATTAAATGATTTCTCCTTGTTGTTAAATCTTTGTTCTTGTGCCATGCCTAAAAACAGTGGTCTGGCATAGTCAGGGATTAGGCATGATGAACACTCCTGAAAAGGGCAAGGAAGCTTTCTGTAGTTGAGCCATAGTTAAAACAATTGGAATTTTTCTGAAATCCTGCAATTTATTTCACCACTTCTCTGAACAGTTTCAAAGGGGCCTTCACTGGCCACCAGTCGTTAAGTTTGTATCTGAGAAAAGTAATAATCCCACCAAAGTCTTGCAAGCACTGAAATCTGTACCCCATGTTACATTACAGCAGTGAAAACTTGAGTATGTCACACACTGTATAGGGTACATTAATTCTGTAGCGACTCAAAGGAAGCAGCAGAAGATGAAATATCTGCAAGTGTTGGATAGCCTTCACTGTTCCTGATTAAGGCCTCATGCTGTTAATTGGGAACATCAAATTTACTATTTTTTTCAGTTTCTCAGTGTTCTTTATGAACCACTGGTTTATTTGGCCTTTGAAAGATTTCTAATATGTTTCTCATGCATGGTTGTACAATTAGAAAAGTCTTAAATAAATAAACAGGAGGTCAGTGAAAGGCAAAACCTCTTGAATATAAATATTGAATTTCGCTTGTTGATTTAAAAAGTAAACCACCTTAGAAAGATATATTAGTCATTGCATTTGCCTCATTACCTTTGCCTTGGAGCTCGTAAGGAGGTGGTAGCGATGGGTCCCAAGAAAGCCACCTGTGGGGAGAGTAGAAGGAAGCAAATCGGGTGTATGTTCAGAAATGGTAAACTGTTAACACATGTGAAAAACGTGTTTTCCAGTGCATGTCAATGAGAGTCTTCTGTGTTCTGTGAGGTGCTTGTTTGCCACCTCCCTCCACGGGCTGCTCTGTGGCCAGGGTTTCACAAACAGCCAAGCAGAGAGCAGCAGTAGAAAACCTCTGGTTTGAAAGTCACCACCGCTAATAGTGCAACTTAATGCATGAAAATTCTTAGTGACATATTTTAATGTTCTTATCCATGTGCTTTCTGTTCATAAGTAACTGGAAAAATAAGTAAAATACTGTGCTGCTGTTATTCTGTGCAAGAGAATTCCATGACAATGGAGTCCACCTGCTGTTTCTCTGGATAAAAAGTCTGGAAACAATCTAGAAACCCATGCCAGCTGTGAAAGGAGGCTTTTCAAAGAAACTAAAAGAAAATTTGTAGCTACCAGAAAAAATAAAAGAAAAGGCAACAGACAAATCTTATTTCAAGTATAATCAAAGGAGGTGATTGAAAGAAGGTTAAAAAAAAAAAAAAAAGAGCTGAAGTTCTGATTTGCATGTTACTGTGCTTGTATCAAAATAAATGATAGAAAAGTAATGAAAAATTCTAGTAGGTACTTATAGATGAGAAGAAGTGTTTTCTGTCTAAAATAAGAATACTTCCTTGCTCCTATCTTTAACTTAAAGGATTTGGGTGCTATTACACATGCTGCTACATTGAACTGTCCCAGGCCAGGGGCTTTTTGCTGTTTCCTTTTCCCTGAAAGCAAGCCTCGAGTATCTAAAAATTCAGCAATAGAGAGGGAAAAGTAGAAAACCACAAATAAACATACGTGTCAGATTGCATATAGTTTGCATTTTCCCATAGGCCATCAAGGGTAGGCTGTTTTCAGTTTCTGTTACAGAAAATTAGAAAGCACCATACGTTCTCTCGAGCAGAAGATCCTCCTGTGACCCACCGGAGTCAGAGCTGACAGCCTGTCCTGCTGTTCAGCTGCATTGCCTCCTCTCCAGAGTGAACGTGCGTGTCCTCCTAAAGCAGAGCAGACACCCGTCTCTCCCACTGGGAGTCTATTACCATATTGCCCTATATTGTCTTTGTTTCTGATGATGTTCTGTTCAAATGCTGCCTACTGTGAAAGCAGGTGCTCTGCTCTCAACAGCACCTCTCCCATGGGATTCCCGTCTTCACAAGTATAATGCTCCAGGAGGTGTGGCTCCTCTATTTCAGTTAATGGGTCGTGGTTTTCACTTTTAAGTGCCTGCAGCTCTTTACTGCTTCATATTCTGATGTGTGCATAAGGCTGAAAGAGAACAGCTTTAGCCCTTTTCTCTTTTCCACTAATCTCTAAACTATTCTTCATTAATACTCTGTATAAGTCTTGAAAATTAAAAAAAAAAAAAAGTTGGTCACCAAAGCAGGAGAGCCCCAAGCTTTGTTTAAAAACCTCATTGCAGTATCTTCATCATTTTTCTCATAACAGCCCTTTTATATGTGTTCTGGTAGATTTACTGTAGTGTTTGTGTGTGTTTGGGGGCAGGTTCTGATTCCATTTACAAGTTCTCTTCTCCCCTCCTGGCTTCTAAGCTATTGCATGCTTTTCTGAATTTTGCATCTGCTCTTCTGAGTACTAACTTTTGTTTTCACAAACGTTAGGAAAGTGAGTGCTACAAGAGTATCAAATCCATAAGGATTAATGTGAGTCAGCTGTAAGGCATGTGTTTGCTTATTTGATGCTTTCGTACATGTACTTGCAAATATGTACTACCATTTGTGCCAAACACCATGTTGTATTTACCAAAACTGAGTTCACAAACATAGCCTCTTAACCAGATTGTGTACATCTATCTAAAAGGGCCTGTGCAATCCTTTAAAAATATTGATGTACAAAATGGAGTATTTTTCCAAATGTGTTTTTCTTGTGGTTCTGTCTTTATTTTGTATTTTTGTTGTTCTTTTTTTCACCCTCAACACAAGTCTCACTCATGGCTGTTTTCTTAGTTTTCACATTCAGACTTTACCCTAGCCAATTCCTTGCTGCAGAATCTCAGTATCTGTGAGTCTGATCTGGGGTATCCTATGTTGTGCTTCACGATTGTGTTGAAATCTTTCTTTGATAACTATGAATCTTATGGTGCTTTTTCTCATGAGCAGCTGTAGACTAAGATTGTGAATGAATCCAAATCCCTGTGTTCTTAATTTTGTGTTGCTAAATCTGTGTGCTCGATTTTGACTTTAAAAAAATTATATCTGTGTCTTTATATAAAGGGAAAACAAGAACTGAAGTTAGGCCTATATCATAAGGCTTTAATGTTCTGAAATGTTTGTGGCTATCAGGCAATGCTCATTACAAGAAAGTCCTAGGACATCATGTCAAATAACCTTGCTAAAAGCCAGGATGGACTGCATTTCTACAGTGTCTCAGCCAGTTGGTAGTCAACCTGTTTGAGAAGAAAACTGAATTGTTTGTGATAGTTTTCTATTGGCATACTTGTGGTGGTGTTTTCTCATCTTGTCCTTTTTTAGGTGCTCATGGTTTTTTTCTATCGTTGTTTCTGGTTTGACTTTTCTTTTTCTTTTGCTCCAGTATTTTTCTGGGGCTTGAATCTATTTGGACTGATCTACAGATTCTCAGGTCCTCAATTGTTCTTCCATTTTATAAAAATAGGTACCACATTTGCCCTTTTCCAGTCCTCTGGGATGCTTTTCCTCCATAAGTTCACAGTGATGGTGTAGAGATTGCTTCAGATGCTTACTCCATTACTCTAGGGTGCATTTCATCAAGTGCTGTGGACTGGGCTGGGCCTTCTGTCCTTAAATGAAGATTAATCTTGTTGAGTAGCTATACATACTTAAATGTTCTTATGAATATTCTTTTTTGATTCAAGTCTCCTTGATTCACAAAGATCTCCTTAAAGCTGTTGCATTATGTCCCTTATGTCACAGTGCCTCTCCACCGCATCAGGTTAGATTTTCAGAAAAGCATTTAATGTTCCTTTCTAGCAACTTTCACCCTTGCTTTAAAGTCTGTGGTTTTCTCAGCAACCCTGTTTTGTAGAACTCTGTGCCATGATGTTCCTCTTGACGCTGTCTCCAGTGCTGTGCGTTTGCCTCTGGTGGTACTTGAGTGAATCGCCACATAGTGGAGGGACCTGAGCCTGTGGCAAGTAATGCAGTGCAGCGGCAGGCACTACAGAAGGGAAGCAGTGCTGAGGAGCCAAAATCTGTGCTGTTATTATCAGAGAGAGTTACTTTGGATTAGTTTTACTCTCATCCCATTGCTTGAACATCCATTAGCAGTAAAAGGATATTGGGTGTGCTTCTGGAAAGAATATTCTGATTTGATATTGTCCAAAAGCAATCCAGTTTGCTTTTTCTCAGCCTGTTCCACAAAGTATACCAAAACACAGTAAGTGGATACTATTGGGAGAGTAATTTCAGAAGTAATTTCTGATTTTGGCTACTTCTACATTTAGTTCTAGTTAAAGTCTTACAGTTTGGCTCCTGCCAAGTATTTAGTTTATACAGATAATGAGCTGAACAACAGGCAATGCCTGTGGTTCAGTCCTCCTCGAAATGATGTTTTTGTCATTTACTGTTTTGGGGAGTGGAAAGCTCCACCCAATGTTTCAGAGTGATGCAGTCTGCATCTTTTATTTAATTAGGAGGGTTTTTTCCTAAACACCAAACTGTGGGCTATTCTAGGTTCTGTGCCCTACCATTACTTTCCCTCCCGTGGCTGTGCCACTCCCTGTGGCAATAAGGCAGAGTGAGAGCAAGAACAACTCTGGCCTACTCCTAGTGGGTTTCATTCTAGTGCTGATTTCTGAAAAAATGTTTCTTTTTTGTTGCACTTCCTTGTATGCTTGAAGAAAGTCTTTCTTACCTTTAGGACTTTACTTGGAATAGAAGCTGAAAAATGCCAAATCTTAACCAAAATATTTTGTTTCATTCCTTGGCTATTAACCTCCAAAAAACCAGTTATTTCCTGAGCCAAAATTCATTCATTGTCATTGCCCTGAAATCTGATCAGCTGAATCCCGTTTGATTATGGGGCACTGTTTTAAACTTTGGCAAAAAGATGGGATCTGCACCTTTTCTTAAACTTAAAGCCAACAACAAAAAAATCTTACAGGCAAAGATGAGTGCTTTTCTGATTTGATTTTTTTTATATGTTTTTAAGTGGTCTTCGATGAACACAGACTGGTTTTTCCATTAATTTGTAAAATAAAATTGCCCCAATTTTTTTTTTTTTAGCCGTGAGTTAAGCAATTCAAGTGATAGGTTCTATGTTTTTAGCTAGGAATTTCCTTCATTATAGCATCTGTATACTTTTGTTTTACTTTTTCTATTATTTAAAGTAAAACCGTAAGCTCTGGCTAGGATAATTTTGTATTGTCAAAAAGAAAATGGGCAAAGTAGTTTCCCATTACAGTATCCTGCATGAGCTTAGACTAAATGGTAGGGTAAAGAAAAATGACAGTAAATACTAAGTATGGATGCATAGATTAAATATCTATAGGATGCTGAGCCTCTTAGTGAAAGATTTAATGCACTGTAGTGAAATTACCAAACTAGTCCTAGTCTATACAGGTATGTGCAAAAGAAGATGGTGAGGAAAATGTTGATGTTATTTCTCATTGTCTTGATGTAACAATGGAGAGATATATAAGAAATTATTAGGCTAAAAGGAAAAAAAAATGCTCTTTATCCTATGAAGTATAACTACAATGTGGAACTCATTCTTTCAAGATACTATGGATGCTGGATGTGTAACCGGGTGTGTAAAAATTTCATCAGGTGAAGTCATACAGACCAGATTTATTGATTACTGAGAAAAATTATGTTCCGGATGCAACTACTCAGTCCAAAAACTTCCCCAGATTGTTAGCAGTTTCCTTCTGATTCTCTGCTACTGGGCAATGTAAGAAGTGGGACAGTGCGCCACTATGCTTTTCTCTGGTCCTGGGTTGGAGCAGTTTTGCCTTGAGCGAAACCTGGATGGATGTGAACCGGATCTGGTCCCTGGCAGATGGCCACGTCCATCTGAGGCATCAAGCCTGGCCTTTCAGCACCACGGTCAGGCACCTCTAGGGCTTTCCAGCCAGAAAGGCATGGAACCACCCAACTATAAAGTCAGTTTTGTAACAGCTGTTTCTACCTAAATTTGTTCAGGACAGGAGCAACTCAAATTTCCTGAATAGGAACCGTTTTTATGGTATAGCTGATCTGTCTGCTTGGATAGCACCAGGCTGAATCTCCTGAATTCAGAGGAGCTGAGATAAAAGAATTACACTCTAGCAATACATTATTGACTAATACATTTTGTGTTTAGAGAGTTTGAGCATGTAGGTGAATATATTTTTGTCATTAAATGATTCTATACTGCTTTTAAGTGCTATTGTATGGATATTAGGGTAATAAGTTCCTAGCTTACATTTCGTCTGTATCACCACTGAATCTTTTCAACAGCAATGTTGATGTACATGGTGTTGTACAATAATAGACGCAAAATAGATTATTTTCTCAACTCTTTCACAATAAGAATAAAATGCTCTTACAAACTCCAATTGTGTCCTAATAGGTCTTTAGAATGTTTTTACTGCTTTCCTTTTTTCCCCACCCTACTAAATTAACGTACAATTGTTACTGGTGAAATTGTATATGTTCTAGTATATACTATAGTGCAGAAGACTTTTCCCTGTGCAGTAGGAAATAAAACATAGTCTGCTTTTGATTTAAATGAAACACGAAGGCCTCAAGGAGGGATAATCAAGGAGGGATAAAAGTAGCATGTTGATGCCAAAGTCATGCTGCCTTCAAGACATTAATATTGTTTTAATATGTTGAAGGAATGAACTCCTTAGTTCTAAAAGTAATTCCTACAGAAGATAGAGAAGACATTTTATCACTGCAGTCTTGCTACTATTTTTCTTTGACTCTCTGCTTAGGAAAACCATTAACTTCCATTGTAATTTCACTGACATCTTTCTTAAATGTTTTCCCCAATTGAAAGACATCCATACTGTATAACTTTTTACCTCCCATAATCAATAAAGTCATTAGACTATAGAAACTTACTTACTATAACCCATAATCCTATTACAGTGATTTAATGCGGGGTCTTTTACATCAGACAAACCAACCATAGAATACATTCTTGATTCTGAATTCAAAATAATGTAACAACTGATGGTTAATTTTTATCCTTTAAAGTAATTTAGGAAGGATGTGAAGATTTATAGATGTTAGCCCATGTTATTTAGCAGATTAATGCAACTGTTATTTTACTGTGTTGTTGATTTCAGATATATTTTTAACTCTGGAAAGAAATGGTCTCGTCTTGCCTTCCAAAAGCATGCTAAATCCATGTGAAAATCCCAGATTACTATGTTATTTAACCAACTATGTATACAAATACAATATGCTATGAATTTTTTTCCAGATATTTTGATGTTGTTTGCTTTGTTTCAGCTTTCCCTCAACAAATATTTTCAAAAATAGGCCTCGTTCACAGGGGTTTTGGACACAACTACTGTAAAACAGAAATCCATAAAGTTGCCTTTTACTGTAATTGTTTCATGTTCCCAGTCCTCCCAGGATTATTTTGCTCATGCGTTTCTCTTAGTCATAAATTTGATTATTCTACTACAGTGATTTACCCTAAGAAAATTAATATAATCTCTTCAAAACTCCCAGCTGTGAGCCGTAACTCTCTGAACTGCTGTTTAACTTTCCAAGCGTTATAAATGCATTTCCCTAGCTGCTCCATGTGGAAGTCGTATCATAGCAAAGTGTTGTTTTCCTAGTGGACCGATGGCATACAGTAACAGTGAGTGCAAATAGTAAATATTTTTAAGACTTGCAGTACTACAATCACAGAATGTCACCCCATTTATGAGAAACATTCAAATAGTAACTTTGTATTTTAAACTTAAAATTCTATCCTGAGTGTGTGAGGTGTGACGTGTCAAACAGGTTCAGAGCTATATAACCTGCTCATATAACCTCATGAATATAAACTGAGTAACTTTGTGGAAAGCTTTTTGGACCGTAAAATCCAGTTATGAAGATGTAGAGAGACATCCAAATGCATCAAAGAATATTCCTAATCTTAAAATTTTAATGAATAATACTGCTGTGCTGCATACCTTTAAGTATAAAAGACAAACAACAGCCCAAATATATATTTTTTTTCCATATATACCTCATTAGATGCTTAATGGAATGGTGTTAAAATGCTTCAAATACCAGGTGCTTCATTTGTAATTGCTTCAAATATTGTGTTTCTGAGCATTATGCTGCTTGTCTCAATTATTTGATTACAGTATTTACAATTTTTATGTAGTCGCTTTTTCATCGTACTGGTGGGGAGTATTCTTTACCTAAGTCTCTGTAAAAATTCTGAATCATGATTTCCAGAGTGATAAAAATTGTGTAAAGGAGGAGACTTCTTACAAACGGTAAATGCACATACCGACACACACATGTATTTGCTTTCTGTGTATAAGGGCCACATGTCTTTCTGCATACCTATGCAGAAAAACTGTATCACTTTCATTTTCTTGCATGGAGTTTAAGCATCTTTAAATGAATTTAATTTCCGTTACTAAGAGAGTTAATATGTAGATGTGAGGACAGAGATGTCAAAGGGTGAATACTGTTTATAGTAGGAGGCACTGAATTCTCATCACTTTGTTGTCATCTCTTATGAAGATACACATTTTGAAGATGGTTAAGGTAATAAATCTATATAGGATTGTATTTTGTTGAATATTGCATCCAAGTGTGAATTGACAAAAAATACTCAGCTCAGCTAGAAAAGCAATGTGTTTGTTCTCTCCCAATCTGAAGTGGAGACTTCTTGAGGAGTCTCAGAAGCGTGTATGTTCTCTTGGAAGAGGAATTCAAAAAGAGAGAAAATTCTTATTGTTTTTACAAAGTAGAAGAAAAAAAGTATCAGTTGTCATATGGTTGAAGATTTTAGTTGCTGTATGGAGGCTGTGTTGCCAGACCTTACTTTAAGACTGTCTGTCACAGTA
Source organism: Egretta garzetta (assembly GCF_000687185.1). Lineage (NCBI taxonomy): Eukaryota > Metazoa > Chordata > Aves > Pelecaniformes > Ardeidae > Egretta > Egretta garzetta. The sequence continues at coordinate 206,223 of NW_009260485.1, forward strand.
AGGACTATGGCCCAAAAAGTTCCTTCCAGGTGAGTGGTGTTGAGGGTGAGGAGTGGCATACATCTATGTTGATCTGAGGGGTAACCTGTGAGTAGGAATTAGATTTTCCAGTGTTCAAGGAAGGGAGATTCTGTTCTTTAGCCCCTTGCAAGGTGGGTTTCCTCTTCTCTTGCATATGTAAGCTCTTCTGCTAGGACAGACAGGGAGGCTAGGGGAAGGAATAGGAAAAAGCAAGACAGTACCATGTCCTCGCTTGCATTTCATGGAAAGTACACCTCTCTGTAGTGCAAATACCTTAGGAGAAACTGCAAAATGAAATTAGTGTAATGTAACAGCTGTAAAGCTGTATCATATTAGGTACTTAAGGAAAAAAATATGAAAAAAATACTGTTATACTGATTTCTAATTGTCTTGAATTTTTCAAGAGTCTGCTGGTCCTAAACCCTGTCATAGGCAGACTTATACTAACGACTACAAACCTTGCATTTCTACAGTTTCTTGTTAGGTATCTGTGATATTTAAAACTCTATATAAATATGTTCATGCTAAAAAAAATATTCTCCAATTATTATTTATAATGGTTTGGTTTACACAAGTTTCAAGTACCTGCTGGTGGGATTACTTGAAAGTATTTTAAACTTCCTAATGCATGCTTAGGACTACAAGAATTGCTTATATTAGCTTTCCTCTACTATTATAATATTATTTCAGTATGTACATTTGGGTGGGAAGGAGGTGTAAATGCATACACAACACACGTTGCTTTGGAACATGTTGCCTGTATAAACATGTATTCTTCAGGTTTGCTAATGCTGCAAGTGTGCATCTATCATGAATTTATTTTTCGATTTCTAAAGCACCACCATGAGGTTCCCTTTTCCATCTGTTACGGTGTTTCTGTATTCAGATAAGCTTCTTTATTCTACCCATATTTCCTCTGTCAGATGTAATATCTCTTCTAAGAGAAACCTCTGCCTTTTCTGGTGAGCACTGTGAAGTTGAGGTTCTCTCCAGTGAAAAGCAGACTGACAGCTACAGTAAGTGAGAGGGTCTGGATTGAAGGGGGTTCTACTTCTTATTAGCTTGTTGTGCAGTGAAAACAAACAGCCAGACTTCATTAAAAAGGTGAAATTCAATACAGGTAAATAGAACTCAATAATCTATGATGCCAACCTTACCATATGCTTTCCAAAGGATGTTATAAAAACTTAATTATCATTGTAAATGAAGGCAATGTTATGCTACTGGCAAGGGTCATAAATGCCTTTTCCCATTAGCGGTCACTATAAAGTTTCTATTTTCTTAGAAATTTGCCATCATTTGTAATTTTACTGTGGCACAATTCTTGAGAATATTTCATCAATAGATGCACCGCATTTTCATGGTCTTCTGAACACTGGAGGAATTTATTAGTGTTCCCATTGTCCCATCTCTACATAGAACACTTGCTGGCTGTGATAACTTAAAAAGCATACCAGCTTTTTGTATCAGCACTGTTCCATTCACTTCACCGATATGCTACCAGTTTACAACAGCTGAGTTATCATTTACGTACCAGTGATGAGGAGAAGCCTTATACAAGGGTGGAGCGCCTTATGTAACAATTATCAGGTGAATGATACATGCTGTAATAATTCTACAAAGAGTAGCACTGCATCTATGACCAAGGATAAAGACTCTGTAAATGAATTTTTGTTTTGGAGCTAATATTTTCCTATTATTAACTCCAAATTAGATTAGGCTGGTTCTCCAGTCTAGAACCCACTACTGATTTATTTCTGTATGTTTGCCCTTGGCTACTGAGATTCAGAGAACACCTTCATTTACAGGTGTAAGAATTTGCATAAATAAGCACCACAAGACCATTGCCACAGGAGTTTGTGTCAAGGTTGCTTTACTGTAGACAGTGACAGTAATGCTATAATATATGTTCTCTGAGCTACTGCCCTGATTTTTATTTTGTTTCTTAGTCATACTTGATTATCCTGAGGATACTGTCTCAACAGCTTTTCTTATAGCTGGCCAAAACTTTACATCCAAAATTTCTTTGCCTCTTCCTGACTCAGTGACAGTGGTGAGAAATCTGCTGGCTCTTGCAATCAGTAAGCAGCGGTTGGTCCTTTTGTCTCCCCTGGGAAGAAAACCTCCTGTCTCCTCCTGAAGACCTGTACCTGACTTCTGATGTTACGCTGGTCAGAACCTCTTTCATCATTTTGTGACAAAATTCAATTTTAAACCAAGTAGGCTGTGTTTTATCTATCTTACTCCTTTTTATTATGTAGCATACTCACCTTGTCAATGTATAGCATTACATACCCACTTGAGCTTCTGTATCAACCATGACTGCTAGTCCTTGCTGGTTCTAGTGCACGTAGCATCTGCTTTCATGTTACGTAGTTCTTCTTTCACCACCTAGATGTGCCTGCTTTATGGCACTGGGGTACAAATTGTATCAGCTGCTTCTCACTGACCTTGATGGCAAACAGCAGCTCTAGGCTAAATGAACTTAATTAGTTTGTCAGCCTTGAACTGCTGCCTTTCAAGCCTCTCTACAATATGGCAGTTGAAGGAAACAGAAGCTATGGGGGGAGACTTAGAAAAAAAGAGTGGTGATACTACAGGCTGTAGCAGGGAACCCTGGAGATAGGTCAAAATGAGACAGAAAGGAGAAAGCGCTGTTAGATTAAAGACTGATTTGTCAAGTATCCCTTGCAGATCTAAATTAATTTGTCATTAATAACTTCCACAATTAGCGTTTCAACCGTGCTCACAGGTGAAGGTGAGATGTCCTGAAAACCAGTATATTTTGGATTATGATATGCTTGGGAAAAGAAGTATTAAAATGCTTATTATTCACAGTTTAGGGGTGTTCAAGGAAATACAGAGATTGAGCATTTAAGTGTAGAACAAAATACTTTTAGTCCTGCTTCAAAGCCCTGTTTTAGTGAATTGCATGCATGTCCATGTTGGAGTCATACTGAAATAAGATTTAAACGTTGTTATTGTTTTACTGTTCCAGGGTATAAATGCAAGTACCAAATGAACTTTCACTGTGCATACTTGCATCTTGTCAGGAAATCTTAATACAGAATGATTCCTGCTCAACTTTTCACTCTCAGACTCCTGCTTATGTGTATTCTGGAAACATTAAAGCAATCGATAATTTTGCTGCCAATGTACACTGCTTTTGTGGATGGATTGCTCAGCTATGTCACATATTTATTAAATAATACAGTGGTTACTTCATTTCCAGATTTTTATGCTGTTGTGTTAGCCACATAAATTGTAGTTCAATACGTATGAGCTCCTGAATAATTAGGTACTGTAGGAGCTGGGTGAAAATGTGGGTGAGCAGTCGCTGCTGTTCCTTTAAGCATACGCAGCTTGAAAAGCAGATGGAATTGTGTTCTCATGATGTTTAAGGACTTTTAGAGCGCTGCATATCACCAGCATCTGGAGACCAATTACTGAAGAGGCTCCATAGGGGTCCTGCCTCAGGGTTTTTAGTTGGATGAATAATATATAAACTCTATAGTTTCCCACAGAGAGCAACTGGAGCAGTATCAGAAGGAAATAAACCTTTTAGGAGTTGAACTGAAAATGAAATAACAGCACAGAATTTAAAATTAAGCAGTTTTGCTTCTACATACAGAGTCGAACATGGTATATTAGTTACATGAATTCTGATTTTTTTCTTTTTTTCCGTTATCATTTCAGAATCTTGCTTTTCCTAATTTTGGCACACATCTAATTGAAAGCCTTAGGAAGATGCTATAATGCTTATTCAATTACTCCCAGAACTAGAATGCTAAATTTCCTTTTAAGGAAGTGGTGGGAATTATCTTTAATACGTACATCATTCATTTTATAACACAGGTTGAGCATTATAGCACTCAAACCATAATGTGATTTTATCTCACCTATCACTGTGTCTGGCTCTGGATTTACTCACTGCACTTTTTACGACCAGAAACAGATTGCAAAATGGCATACCCAGTACTATTCAAAACCCTCACTCAACTCGTGATAACCCTTCAAATTTCTAATCATTGTCCTGTTTCAGTTTACTTGAAAGCAAAACACATTTGAAAAGGAAATAAAAACACTTGAATGGAGATAGTTGGATCTGAGAAGAAATTTATGTCTTTGGCTTAATTATAACAGAAATCCTTCTCTACTGGTTCATTGCAATACAGATGCAAGTGGAAATTTATGGAGTGGGCACTTTAGAGCTGAAGAATAGACGAGCTGGAGAACACTATCGAGACCTGTGCAGAAGAAAACAAACAAAAGTGTAGCTTTTATTTAAAAAAAAAATGAAACAAAACCAAATCCCAGCAATGTCACTGGTGCTAGGCTTGTTGTCGTTTACAACTTCCTGCCAGATATTTTGGGTAAATCTGGAAGCTCAGTTCTTTGAATTTTTAATTGTGGTAGTAATCTTCATGAGTCAAGTATTCTTACCAACTCCAGCATAACTGCTCAGCTGAATATGCAACTGAAGCCTTTGCAAATTTGATCATGACACCAAAATCTCCTAAATGAAATCAAAATTGAAGGGAAAAAGGTAGCACTGGAGCGATGCTCCTGGCTGAAAAGGATCAGAATGTATGTGGAAGCTCTATGTTGTAATAACATTAATCTATTTGATACTCAGAGCTTCAGAAAAACAAATGCAGCTACCCTCCAAGAAAATGGAAAGTGCTATATTAATAATTAAATAATTATTGGCATGCAGTGGAATGCTAGACACAACAAAAATCAGCATGTAGTTGTGCCAGATTACATAGCAAACTATATTGAAAGTAAATTATCCTGCTTTTTTGCACGAGAAACTACCCACGTAGTAAAGGGAAAGAAAAATAGCTACCTGGACTCAGTATCAGGCTAAATTGAACCTGGCTAATATAGCAGAGCTCAGGTTGCACTTTAATGAGATTATAACAGTCACTTGGCTTTGACTTGTTCCAAAACCTATATCCTTATCTGAATTGTCTCCAGTTGTTCATGTGCATCCTTGCTGTCTAGGGCTAGTAGTCTATTTTTGATGATGTTTGAAAAAGTCATTCATCAGATCTCCTTCATTCACTGTTGTTTTTTTTTTCTTTTCAGCCTCTGTTTTCATTCATCAATGTTATATCTAGTGTGAGTTAGTGGTATCTAATCATCCTTCATCTGGTCATAGTCAGCGCATTGTTCGACTGCTTCTTTGTGGAAATAGTGTCAAGAAGGTTATTGACCTTGAAGCTTAAAAGTGGCTAATGCTAAACTTCTTGCCTCCAAGTTTACTGTGGCAGTTTAAAAGGCAAGGAGAAGGTTTGGCTGG
>NW_009260485.1:213293-220416 GCF_000687185.1 Egretta garzetta
CTGCTGATTGCTCTGTCAAGAGATATTTAGTCAAAAACTGTCATCTTTCCACCGAACTAGCTCCTTTGTCTGATTCATCTCTTGCTACATGAACCTGGCTTTGTGACTGCTCAGTCATTTTCCAGGAGGTGAACTGTGAGCTTCCACATGATTGCATGGTTCTTTGATATTTTTGACATTCTATTAAAGCATACTGGTCACAAAGAAAAAAACCTTCTCTTTGACCAAAGATAACCTGCAGGCTACTTTGATACAGAGAATGAAATTATCTTTTTTACAGTTTACCACAGTGTGGCAGTAGTTGTTTTTGACTCCCATGAGCTGATCCTGGCTTCTGTTGTAAAGCTTAAGCGTTTACTACTCAGCATCCATCTGACACCTTTCAACAAATTCCAACTCTTGTCCTACTGATAGTGGCCAGGTTTTGGGACCATTAACTACAGTATAATTAGAGATATAGTGTGATCCTTTAGCATCCAGAGTATTTCCCTCCTTCCCTTTTTCCTAGATATTCAATGTGAAATTTTCTTACTTTATTAAATGGGTAATCAAGCCTGGGATATCTCTGGCAAGACTTTCCTGGGCACACACCCCTGCATTTCTACTGGAATTCACTACTTTCAGCTTTGAGTGGCCCCTCTTTATGCTCTTCCTTCAGGCTCTTTGCTGTTGTTTCCTCTGTTTCACCTTTCTTCTTTCTTGTTGATGGTGGCAACAGTCACGCTATATCTCACTGTACAAGTTGATTCAAAAAGGCATCACACACTTGCAGCTTTCCTTTTTTATTTACTTGTTATTCTAGCCTTATGGTATGAACTCTAGATGCGGTGTCACTGTGTTGAGGGGTGCCTTTGTGACTAAATTCTGTTTAGTCCAATATCACAGTCTGGTCTAAGCCTATAGACCAGAAAGAAAACTTAGTATATAAGGTAGCTGTGTGTGTATGCATTGTGATTACAACTGTTATTCAACAGGTTAAATCACTGAAGTATTAAGAAGGTTGTGCCAACTTCCTTTCAATAACCTGATTTAGTAGAAACTTACTCATTCATAAAACTTGTAAAAGTGCAGTCCCTCTAAGCTTGTGAGAGGCAATAGCACCTGATAAAGTGTTCTCCTAGAAAGGGTCAGTCTGGAGGTAGCAGCCTGCTGCTCGCTGCCTGCAGGTACCCGAACATGTGGGACCGCTCACTGATTTTGTTGCATGGAGCATATGCAAGAGATACTTTTGCTGTTGGATGTTAATAGGAGTTTTCTTTTATACTCAGAGAAACCAGAGAAAGGCCAACCAGTCTGTTATGCACTTCTAAATAAATAGTTGAGTGCGTTATGAACTGGATTTTTAGAACAAATGCTGAGAATTAAACAAAAATAACGTATTTCCTTTGGGGTGAAATTTCAGACTCTTGTGTGAATCTGCCTAGCTACAAGGTCATCCTTATGGAAATTCCTGGTCTATTGATGGAAAAGTGAGAGTATCTGAGGTAGACTTGTTCACTGACTTTAAAATATGGAAGCTGAAATTATGGGGGTTTTAATTCCGGCTGTGGTGACTAGGCACAATGCACCACAATGAAAGGGTGTTGTGTTTTGGTTTGATTTTAATTTGGAGAGCTGGCGCATGCACTGGGCCTGATGAATGAGTATGTGCCTGTATTACTCATTGAGAGAGGAAAGTCTATCAAGAGGAGACAGGGTTTTTTATAGAAAATGCCTTAAGCATCTGAATCCTGGGAGTTCATAGAAGTTAATGTGCAAAATTCATTAACAGAAAAACTAACTGGTAATCAGCTGGAGGTTTATAATACTTTCTCAAGCTATGTAGTAGCTCAGCCACAGGAGGATGAAAGGACGAGACAATTGCTGATGTCTGGGTGGTGTGAAAGATGTCGCACCTCGAGCTGTTTCAGCAGTGATCAAGGGAAATAATTTCCGCTACGTCAGTTGTATAAGATTTGCTGACAATTCCAGAAATCCAAGGTTTCTGAAAGGGAATGTAGTGGTAAATTAGCTCAATAAACTTCTACAAAGCTTTGAAAAGTTTCATAACTCTTTGTTAAAGGGGAGGGAGAGAAGTAGGAGTGAATGAGAATGTTATCTGAGCAACCAGCACTGTACAATAGTCAAAGATCTGGTGAATCCTCTTTGTCATCTCTCATGTTGGTGACTTCTTCAAAGAAAGACAGCGTGGTTATTTCTTAGCTATTAAAAATGAACCAGCTGTAGAAAATAGATAGCAATTTAAAAATGCCCTCTGATGTTTTTGCTGACTAAAAGATGGAGCTGTGCTAACTAAAATTAATTCTGTGCATGTGTAAAATTCTGATGTAGTCCTTCATCTCATATAGTATTTACCATAAGGACCATGTTTCCTCAGTTCCTTGAGTTATAACATTATAGTTCAGGGATTTTAAGATTTATTTTTTTTTCCCCTTCTCAATGTAGTTTAACATGCTGATACAACTTAGAGGTATAGCTAAAAGCAGATGATGTTGACTGAAAGCTTGTCTGTGAAATAGTGGCTAGAAATGCAAATTAGGAAAGGAGTTGAGTAAAGAAAACAGAAACATCATTACACCATTAATGTACTCTTGATCCATCCACAAGTTGAATCCTGTGTGCAATGCTCTCCTCTCAAAAATGGCATGACAGAATAGGGATGGATTTGTAGAAGAGTAGCATGAATGCTCAAAGATATGAAATTGCTTTGTTATGGATGCTAAGTGATTATAACGATTTGCAAGACTGGAAAAATTTAAGGCAAATTCATTGAGGGTTCATAAATATGTAGGCAAGAGCTTCACCACAGGACTCTCTGAGGTTTACACGTGTAGAAACAGACAGAGGTGTGGGAAGATATAATGGTAAACTCGTCTGTTCTCATATGCTTTCAAAATTACCTGCTATCAATCACTCAGAAGATGCTGGACTAACCGAACCCACAAAGGATTTCTACTCCAAACTGATTCAAGACAAAAGTGAAGCTGAGAAATTATGTACTTTAAAAATTCCTTTTACAATAAAATGAAATGAAATTAGATTAATATACAATAAAATCCACATTTAGAAACAACTTTCACACAGGTGTCTTAAGCTGGGCATGTAACCCTGCCTAGAGCACTTACTTACCCTCTCTGAAGTGAATGAAATTTTGCCTGGTTTGTGACTGCAGAGTTACTCTACTCCTTATTTTTCCAAGGAAAATAATTTCTAAAAGTGTGGTCTGAGTGGACAAAATACAGATCGGTGAGTAAATATTTTGTGGGAGAGGGATATTTATGGGAAAAGAGATGCTGTTGTTTTAGGAAAGTGAAAGGGACTGAGTTTAATGGAAAAGCTTTTTTGTTTTGTTTTTTTTTTCCTACTGTTATTGAGGTATCACGATGAAAGTTTACCATTAAATGACCATCATATTAATTCTTTATGGGACTCTTAAATTTAATGATTTGGGGCTGAATTCTGATACTCACAAATAAAAATCTGCAGACCTGTCTCACATTATTGCAGGTTTACTCCACATTAATTAAGGTCCAGTTTTGGTACTCTTTTTTTTTCTTGGTAAAAAGATATTAAACAATCCAAAATAGAATTTTAGGCTACCCAAGTAATCAAAAATTAACTTGTTCTTTAAAAGGTAAAAACCAATTCATATGTAGTGTGCTTTCTCAGTCTTTTATTGCCGCCTTCTCCCTTTCTTTGTCACAACAGGAATTGTGGACAGGTTAGTCTTTAAAAGTCTGGTCCCTTTCCAGTTCCATGAAATGTGGGGCATTATTTCACTTCTGTGACATAAAAGTATTGGCTTTTCTTGGTCATTTTTCCTTTCAGTCTGGGATCTGTCGCAAAGGAATAACTCTTCAAGAAAATGGTACAGCTGGAGGTGTAGGCTTAACAAATTCAGAGAATACAAACCAATATTATCTGCCAGGGAGCGCATTTAGACTGGACATAAAGGAAGCTGAGCTCATGGTGTATTGAAAGCCCATAAAGGAAAGTAGAAAAGTAGTATAAAAATTAGAAAGAAACATTAGATAAAACTTCATAATCACTTTCTAATTATTGAAATATAAATTATTGCATCAGTATTTTTTCTGGTTTTATTTCCGCATATAATCTTAACATGTATATCCAATACTAGTTGGGAAAACTGTCGAGAACTTGAAACTTTAAATTAAAAAAGCCCATGTAATTTCCACAATGGCAAGGTCAAATGTTGAGACCAATTGTCATTTATTTATTGCTACTTTTTAGTTCATACTGTAGTTCTGTATGGAACATGTTAATAATTATAAAAACAGAAAGACTGTTCTTGCCTCAGGAGTTTTCTGTTTGTCTTTCAGATCATATTTTTGACTGGCATTTACAGATTCTATGGCAAAGCTGTTAATTTAATTTTGACATTTGTTAGCCAAGGGAAGGAAAATAATTTCTTCTGTGAAAATAATATAGAAAGTCTTCATAATTTTTTATTGAAATGTTTCCCCTTTGGAAAATAAGATTTTCTGAAAGTCACTCATTTCTTCTGTGAAGAATCATTGCTTTCATTGAAACACTTCAACAGTGCAATAATAGAAAATAAATAAATAAATAAGAGATGAGAAGCGATTTCAAAACCATTTTCAGTTTACCTTGCATCATAGTTTACTCTTGGAAATGAAAACAGTTCTGACCCTTTCTCAGATTTTAGGATTGCATATATTTTAACTTTTTAGCTTTGCTAAACAGTTTTTAAGCTGTTCAAAGAGTTCAGTCTGTAATTATCTCTACAGCTGCTTTCTTTTTTCCTTTTTTTTGTTATTTTGCTTAGCTTTGCTAAACAGGCAAATATAAATAAGAAAGAGTAATAAATTATGAAGCATCTGAACACAAACTTGTACACAGCATAATGCCTTGAAAGCTTTGTAACAAAGGCATTTCAAAGAGTAGCCCCATTGTTCTATTTTAAGACTTGGAAAATCTGTTTTTTGAACAATATGTTAATGGAAACAGGATCTCCAACTATTTATTAAAGTCTAATGAAAGTTTAAATAAAGTCTAATTAAAGTTTAATGAATATAGAAAATTTTAATAATATCACAGTGTTGTGCTCTCTACGTGTGCTGTGACAGTGCTTGCTATCATGAATTGGTTGGCAGAACATGGGCTTTTATATTTCGCACCTACAGCTTTCATAAAACTTTCTTTTGATTTTGCCAGTTTTGCGTATCTTTAGAACGCATGAGCAATGTGAAAGGAGAGCATTGTAATCTAGTGCACAGGCTGAAAAAAACTGTTCTCCCTTTAGTTGCAATTCCTTATTTCCTTTGTACTTTCTATGTGATATTTGTCGCACCTCAGATCTGCAAATGCATTTTTGCTGCAGCTGTCACTCCTTGGTAATGGTTAATTTTAAACCCATAGCAGATATAAAAATATTGATCTATTAACACCACCAACAAAAACAATACTTTATGAAGAATAGTATAGGTTATGTAGTGCTTTCTGAAGTGCCTCCTAAAAGGCTGCAAGAGAAGAGCATCAAGCTGTGGAAGGTAACTATGGGCTCAGTCAAAGCTTGGCTATGTGGTATCAAACCCCAACAGCTCTGTAGCTCCCATGCTACCAAATCTCTCTCTGGCAGCATGACAAGTATATGGACCATACATCACCAGGGCACTGAAAATTCTAGAAAGTCTCTTTCTTTTACTGCTTTCCAAAATGCAAATTTTACAGCTTCCTCATCACTTGCTTGTGCAAACAGGATGAAGTCTGGATTTTATCCAGAAAATGGGGTTTGTAAGTGTCTCGGGCAGTTAGGTACAAAATGACTTGTCTTTTTCAATTTAAACTGCCTGTTAAGATCTGAACAACCTTTGAAATATAGAAATGTTATGTTTGAACAGCTTTGAGAAGGTGGTCATTCTTATAACTGTGGGTTAACCTTGTAGAAGTAGTTACTAGAGTAGGTTCCAGGATTCACTTTACAGGATTTGTATGTATACATCTCTATAGATAATATTTTGTGTATATCCAGAGCATTTCCTGTTCTGGAACTTTTTGCCTCCTAACTTCGGAAAACAGGCCAAATAAATTTGGAAAACTGTAACAATCGTAAGCAATTCTATTCTTTATAGGCTGTTATTGGGGATTTTTTCCATAGTTCAAATAGATGTCATTAAAAAAACTATAAAATTCCTTGTAACACAACTACTTCCTTATAAAACCATACTAAATAGATCAAAAAAAAAATCTAGAGAAAAAATGAAATAGATATTCTATTATATTTGCATATTTTGTGGGCATTGGATACAATCCAGAAAGTATAACATTTAACGAATGCATTGACAACTAAAATATAGCTATGAAATGTGTCTGTTTTTTCAAATGTACTCAGTATGGGAATAAAAAGGAAGTTTCGGAGATTTTTGAACATCTTTTTGTCTTCAATGATATTTATCTTCCCTTAATTACTCTTTTTTCATTTTTGCCACCCCATTGCAAACACTCTTTTTAGGCCTTTGAAAGACTGAAGAACTCTAAATTTAGAATTTGGGGGGGAAAAAACCCCAATCTTTTAGCACAAACAGACCTTTGGCAGGTTTAACATATCCGTAACAGCTGTTATAATTTGCCATAATTTTTAATGCAACATCGTAAAGAACAGGCCATAACTCCCATCTCTAAATGCAACTGGCATATTTCTTCCTGCTTCTCCTGCTGTGGACTGCCAATTATCAAGAGTGAGTAATGAAAGAGTGAAGCCTTTGGAGCAGCCTATTCTCAGAACCATTAGTTTTCTTTTATACTCCAGCCTAATTCCAGGAATGTGCTAGATGAGAAATAAGACATATCATGTCATTTCAGGATAATACCCTGTAATTTTGGGGTAATAAAGAATTCATTTCTGGAGAGAGAAGTGATCTGATATGGAAAAGTTCAATTTCTTTCTCTCCAGAGAGCTTTATCTCTTCAGATGTGACCTTGTATAATTAAATATATTTCAAATATCAAGAGAAATGGCAGCAGAGCAGACAATAGAATTCTCTATTTCATGTAGAAATGAAATGAAATTATATGAAGCAGTCAGTGTAATATAAGATGAAGTAGATTGCTACTATTCATTGTTTCCAGTGGAATTCCTGCT
>NW_009260485.1:220454-231025 GCF_000687185.1 Egretta garzetta
TGCTGTTTGATTTTATTCATTACAGTTTCATAAGGAGGCAATCGTACCGTGTCTGTGTGACTAGAGTTTTAGACTCACACTTAATTGCATTAATTCAGAAGTACTGGCAAGAATCAGTACTTAATCGCTGATGTTACTTGAATATAAAAGAGAAAAGGGATGGTGTCCACTATACAAGAAGTTACGAATTTCACGCATGGAATACCAGGTGCTTGGAAGCTACAGTTCTGATTCTTAAAGGAAGATGTATTTAATAAAAGAGGATCTAAAACCCCTTTTATTGCAACGGTAGATTAAAAATATTTCAAAACAAATAAAATTATTTCTTTCCCAAACCACCCTTTTTTCCTAAAAACAAACCACCTCACTAATCTAAGTCAGTTTTGACTGTTTTAAGATGACAGGCTTAGACACAAGAATTCCTTTATTTTCTGTCATTTGAATCCTATTTTATTAACTTGCCTGGTAATATTAATTATTATCTCAATGTGGTTTTAAACCTGGTTTCATAAGTGTTCTTACAGTCCTTGCACTGAAGGAAAGCCACACAAAATAATGGTTGGTGATATGTTAACTGCTGGAAAGGAGTGAGAACGGTCAGAAACATTTTTCCAAGAGCAGCATGCATCCTCAGTTGCATTTTCACATTGCACATTCAGTCTTTTTGAGCTGTTACCTAACTATATTGGTTAATGGTGCTCAGCTAATAATCTTTACTGTCTTGTTCATTGGGTTACTTTTGGAGTAGAGGCATAGGGTTCCTTCTCTGGCTCGAGCTCGCACCTAAATCAGGTGAACTGTGGAGCGTACTAAGGGGTAAAGGACGAACACGTGTTGCTCTGTGTCCTCGCCCTGTGTCTCCCCTGCTCGCAGCGTGGCTGGACCGGCGATGGCAGCCTTGTCCTCAGGCCGCCTAGGTGTGCTCCTCCTGAATTAGCAGGTACTTTGCAGGTGGCAATATGGATGCACAAGAGTCCAAGTATGGAAAGCACTGCAATTTGGCCTTCACTCTGACGTGCTGTCCAGAAGGCACAGCAAACATAAGTTTTGTAAACCTTTTTATTAGCTCCGATTTTACAGCTTTGGCACCAAGTGATATAGTAATGTCAGATGCTATCTAGAAAATATATAATAGCTGAAATTCCTTGCAATGGATTGTCCCTAGACCTTTTCTTTATGATTGGTGTCATTTTTAAAGCAATAATGTAACTTAATGTAACATGGCAAATTTTACTCTATAAATGGAGCCTGCTAGAAAATTAGATTTAGATTTCCGTTCGCTTAGGGTACTCGTGGTTAATGGCATTTCAATACTCGCTTAAAAGGCAGTTTTAGGAACTTGTGGTCTGAGGTAGATTAATACTACAGCAAGGTGACTCTTAGTATTGAGCCGGACTTTTTGTTTACTTTGCATCATATCAAATGTTAAAGAATATAAGGCTTGAACATTAAAAATTCATTAATGTTTTTCTGTATGTTCTGGTACAAAAATGAGTGTGCCAATTTCAGCATAAAGTATGGGGTGGGATTGGGGGTTGATTTGGGGTTTGGTTTTTTGTTGGTGTGGTTTGTTTTTTTTTTTTCCATAACAATGATTATATATCACCCTCCACTCTGTTTGGGATGGGGGAATAGCGTGTTGAAGAAAGTCTGTCTCGGAACAGTACCTTATATTTCAGTAAATATAAACTTGTGGTTTATGCCAAGATAAAGGTATGAGTTAGACCTTATTCTTGTGGAAAGCAGCTTTGTGGAGTTCCATGGAGAGATGAACCTTTAAAATCTCTTTGAACAGAAGGGCTTCTATGTGTTCTCGACACTGGCATGGTAGCCTTTTACTCTATAAAAAAATGTTAAGTTTTCCATTATGTTATTTCTTTTGAGAAAGATAGTGGGGTTTAGAATGGGATGCAAGAGAGGCATTTTGAGCTGCTTTACTTCACTAGTGTCTCATCTGTTGCCTGATGCGTCTGTGTTCAAAAGATTCTTTTATCTTTTCTTGCAAGTGTTCTTCTGTCAGCATGATCTAAACAAGAGTTAGAATAGAAAGTGTTTCATTATACAGGTCCAAATACCTGCCAGCTAGCTTAATTCTTTCTTGTAATTTGAGAAAGTATTATCTTGTGAAGCCAACGTGAGGAAGAGTTTTGAAATAGATAGATGGTTTCAACGTAACCTCAAGGTTAATGTTGCATTTGTTACCTTTCGAACTATACCACATCCTTTGTGGAAATTGTGCTTTGCCAAGAGTTTGAATCGTTTCAAATGTATAATGTTGCTGGGCTTTTGTAACTGATGTACGGCTCAATTCAGTTCATAAAAGTTTATCATCTTTCTAATTCTAGTAAAAATTAATTTTATTGAAGTTACTAATTCATGTATTTTTGTACTGCTAAAATATTCACTTTTATTCTGTAAATTGCAGTTTTACATTTCAGTCGGTTCTAAAATTATGTGATTAATTTACTATTTATTATTTTTTCAAAGTGCAAATTGCAACTGAGTATCTGAGCATGAATTATGCAAATTGCAACTGAGTATTGGAACACAAATTATGCAAATTCATATTCAGTGTATTATAAAAAGTCCTAGTTTAAGCTTATTAATTTCAGTAATATGACTCAGTATGAGCTACACATACGAATTTGTTTGAAATGCTTAAGAGTTACTCATATTATAAAGGTCCTAGGAATTTAAGTAGTATTTTCTGCACCCTCAAGGGTGCAGAAGACGTAGAATAAGAATATATGTGAGGACTATGTGAAGCTAGCATTATTTTGGTGGTTTGTAGTTAAATAGTCAGGAACTGGAGCTGAAGACTTAGTGCATAGTTTCCATTTGCATATTCTTTCTCCCAAAGAAACAACAGTTGATAATGCGACCCCAGACTTTTATAAAATTTAAGTGCAAAATAAAAAGATTTTTCAGTGATGGCTTAAATGGATAGCTCCTACCAGCAGGATAGGGATCTGATAATGCACATCATATGTTTCCCCATCTGTTCCTGTGCGTTGCCACAAAATGGTGTGATGAGATAACAAAGGATTTGATAAGGAAGTGAGTCATGTATTCTTTGTTTTTTACATCATAGTGCAAACATTTACATGAAATTATAGTAGTCTTTGGCAGAACAATTTCAGTACCTAACCTCTTCTAGCTATTCACCCTGACTTCTGTGTGAGCTCAATATGCTCTCAGTTATGCTGGTATCTGGAAAAATTGCAATGATTATGAAGAATTTATGCTGATAGTGCTCAGATACTGTTCTACACTGTTATGTGCATGTGCAAAAGTAGAAAGAAAGGAAAGTATTTCCTTAGAAGAGTTTTATATTTCATTTAAGTGCTTGTATTTTGTAAAGGAATGTTTAAAATAAGAAGAAAACCTTGAAATATAACATCAATTTTTGTGTTGCCAGTATCTGAAGTAAAAGTAGATACAGGTTTTCACTGGAAGTGTTACCTTTACTGTAAGTTTACTTATACTAATCAAAACTGGTTTTCAACAATTATGCAAGGTTATTTGTCTGTTCCCCCTTTTTCTTCTCCTGTTCACATTTTCTTTCTTGAATAAGTATGTGTGTGTATAGAGAGCATTCTTATGTGTGAGGCAGCAATAAATCTCTAGGAATATATATGTAGCTGTTGCTGACTTCCTTTTGAAGTGATGGCCTGTAGATGAAAGGCATGGAGACCACATACACACACACACACACACACACACACGTCAAGCCAGTGCAGCATCTTCTGTCTGGCACCCCAAAAACTCCCTGATCCATCTGAGTCCTACTAGCAGTTTGAATTTTCACTTTAGAAGTTCTCAAGGATGAGCACAACTGACAACTGCAATCACTGCAATCAGTTGTGACCTTCTCTTCAGGTTAATTCAAATATTATTCTTTGTTTGATTACATGTATAATGGCACAACATAGCTTGCCACAAACTGGATTTGTAAAATGCTTCTCTTGATAAGAGGTTTTATGATTATTCACTAAAGCTGCAATCACAAGGAATATCAAGTAAAAAGTGTGAAGGGAAGCTCCAAAGAATTTAGCTGCTAAAATCTCCTTCTCTAGGGAACATACGCAAACTATGTTGAAAAGACTGCCATAAGGATGGCAAAAAAGAAACCTCTGACACAAGCCTCACCCCCACCTGTCAAATTTCAATTCTCTTGTGAAGCAGCAGTTCTCAAGAGGATTTTTTCCTTTTACTTTTTTTTTTCCCCAAAGCAAAGATGTTGAGAATTGTTTTTCTCAAAGAGACAATGTGGTTTGTTTTTTTTTCTACTTAGTCATAAGCTGTTGAACCATTTTATGAGGTTACTCTAATAAAAAAAATGAAAATAAGTCTTCATTAAGTCCATGACATGGAAAATTTCAATACTGATCATTGAATTCTGGTAAGGTTGACATACTGTAAACAGTCTCCTAGTAAGGAAATGTTGAGAAACATTATTAGTAAATAATGCTACGATTTCCTCTGTATAAAATAATTATCAAGCACCTTCAATACATACTGGCAACTTTTTAATAGTAATGTATTAGGCCCCCTATGGGATAAGTATGATACCATTTTCTTCTAAAAGGTAGATAACCTGAAATACAGAATTTGGTGAATTACCGACAGAGGGGTTTTGTAAAATAGCCAGCAGAAGGGTCAAAATTTTTCAGTTCCTTGTCCTTTGACTTACCTGTACAATCATGGTGATGCAATGAGCAAAGAATCAAGTTTCTTGAACACTAGTTTTCCATGACAGTTTATATATACTTATTCATTTACAAATGTAAAATAAGACAAGTTTTTATTCCTACTATTTTTCATTCTGGTTAGAAAGCTAGTAGTCAGCAGCATACATTCTCTAATATTGCAGGGAAAAAAAAAATTTAGAAATTTAAATTAGTTCAAAATAACTGTATGGTATTCTTGTATTCATGAGCTACCTTAACCTTAAATTAAAATACCTAACTAACTGAAGCCCTGGATCATGCTACTTTTAACAGAAAAAACCTTTTCATTTTGATTAATGTTTTCCTTTGATCTTCCTTTTGAAAGGCAAAGGAATTTTTAGTGCAGGTATTACTGTTCCCATTACCCACAGTTCTCCTCTAGTGACTCTTTTCTCATGGGTTCCTAAGAGATGCCTTGATATATCAGCTCATAAGTTTGCACATTAGAAGAGTGAAAGTTAGTAATGTTCTGATCATTTGTGAAATAGTATGTTTTGAATTGCCTTTTTCTTTGTTCTCTACCTTACAGAGTTAAGTTTTTATGGAGTTAAAATTAGACTATGTCTCAGATACTAAAAATGAGACTCTTCCAACTATATAGTGGTGAATTACATGATATTAAAGTTTTTATTTTAGTAATAGTTTTCCAATATTTACTTACTGAGTAGAAGAGACAATAGAAAAGAACATTGTATTTGTAAGCAATATACAAAATAAACCAAGTTTGTCAAAAATATTTTCTTTTTATACTAACAACTTAAATAGCAGCTCCAGCAGTCTAGGTATGACTTAATCCTGAAAATATGACAGTTAAGATCAACAAGATGAATGAACCTCAAGGTCTTACAAATCCTCTGGCCCTATAAAGACAAGGATTCTTTCATCTCTCTGCACTGCACATGGACGTCCCCCATCAAATAGTCCAAATAGATATAAGAAGGTAGAGTTGAGCATATTATCTTTTTTTAAAGTAGTAAAGCAAACCAATCATAGAAAGACTGGACAGCATCAAATCTGATGCTTTCATAGCACTAATTATTTGCTTTTTAAGGTGTTTTTCTGCAGTACTTTAGAAGGGAAAATGAGATGAATCTCTGAATGTTTCCTCTAATAAAAAGAAAGCTGGTGTATAACAAAAATGTTATACATTGAAGATAATGCATGAGAGCACCTTTTCCAGTTTGTAGTGCGAGCTAAACTGGACCATATTCAGGTGTCAGTAGAGGCACTCAAAATTGTCCATCCTGTGTAGATTTAAGGAGCTTGCAGGTTCTTGAAAGTTTTTTAGAAAGGCTATTATATTTCAGCCAGGGTTCTAAATTTTTCATAGAAAACTACTTATTGTGATCATCTTTGGCTAATGCATTCTTCATGCCAGCAAAGAGCTACAGGACTTGGTAAAAGTGGTTGTGCCAGCTTTAAAGGAATACCCATGGGCTGTCTTTAAAAAAAAAAAAAAACAAAAAAAACCCCACCACAAACTAGATAAACCCACTTGAAATTCTAAACTTGTGCTCCCTTCTGGCTTTCATTACTTCTTGTTCTAGACCAAAACATCACATTACCTCTTTATTTAGAGAACCGTGCGATGAGGAGGTATTACCAAGTTCCCTCTTCAGCTGAAACAGTCACCAGAGACTTACTGTCTGTGGAGGAAAGAGGAAAAACTTAGAGTTGAGCTGTTCCTAAATGTCCTGTGTTGCCATCATCAATGATTTTTTCAGCTTTAGGTGGATATTTTGAAATATATAGGAGAATAGGGAGTCACAACTTGTGCCATATGATATCAAAAAGGTAACTTCATTCATAAATATTTTTATGTGGAAAACAATAATGACATCGTTTCCATCCCAAATATCTACAGCTATTTTTGAGGTTTTGAAACTGTTCACCAGTACCAGGTTTTAGGGGGTTTTACAAGATTTTATTTCTTGCAATGTAAGATTTCCCAGCTACTGGTTAGCTGGGCTTTTGTCTCTTTCTGCATGTCTCCAAATGCTTCTGTAGATGTTTTTAGACATGGATCTTTATTTCTCATGTAATATTTTCACTTGGAGACAGTACCATAATGTGGCAATGATTTTTCTTCGGCGGGTCTGACAGTCTTCAGTGCTTGTGGTTCTTTTCTTGGCTGTAGGCGGTAGCGTTTGTAATAATCAAACCAGCCTTTTGAAATAACGGTGTTTGTATTAACAATAGATAAGGCCTTTTAAGAGGAAAAAAATATTAAAAATACTCCACACATTTATTTTCCTAAAGGTCTTACTGCTATGTAATTTCTAGCTGAACAGTCTTGCTTTCAGTTAACCTCCATAAATTGCATGCCTTTCCTTGCTTTCCCTGTTCCCCGTTCCCTACTGTGTTTACAGAATGTTACTTTTTAAACCTCTCCATTCTTTTGATGTCTGTTACGCTTCAACCATCACCTAAAAAGTCTTTTTCTTTACAGAATTATCTCTTAGTACTCCTTCAGTATTTGCAGAGAACTGACTTATTCTGAACAGTTCTTCATTTTTATCTCTATACCAGACCTTAAACCAAACTGATATATGTATTTAGTAACCTGTGCACCAATATAACATCACATAGTGTATGTGTAAGCAATGCTATAGTTTTTAATTCTTGTTGAATATTTTTAGGTTAAAACTATTTTATCAGCAGTCAACTTTGAGGTTTTGACCTCATTCTACATCTTGCAGAATAGTTTGAGCAAAATTGTTTCAGCTTCTAAGGTGAGCTTAAGTACTGCCATGCAGGACCTAGCAAGACATAAACAATATTCTCTGTTGAGTACCAATAATCCTAACCTACATTAAATCATAGATTAAATTGCCACTTTATTTAAATAAGTATCATTGTAATTCTGTTCAATATAGCCATATGGCATAATTCTAGCTGTGGTTCTGTTTCAGCAAATTTCTCTTCAGTTTACAAGTATGTAAGATTGGACCGTTGTAATGTACACAGTGGCTATATGTTATTCCAGATGCCCAGACTCCTTGGAGTGATGAAAGAGAAAAGCTATTCTACAAAGAATGCTATTAAACCTTTTCTGTACCTTCAGAAAAAATGAGACAGAAAAAAATAGCTACATCATTATTAGCTAATTCTGGCCATTGCTAACAGCACCAAACACAACGATTCTGATAGTACCTTGCTGCTTTCCCACCAGTAACAATCCCTTGATAGAGTTGATAAAGTTGATCAGGGAAAGTAATTTCCCTTTCTCTAAATTCAGCTAAAGCAGTTTTTAGCAGCTATTAGCAGCCTTTAATCTGCTACAAATTAAGGAGTTTTCCTGACGTAACACTGGCTCTTGAAGGCATATCTTCACAGACTCTCTAATGGCTAGCTAAATAATATTAAGGGGATTTAACAGTTTGATATTTTCTGAGTTTTCCACAAAAATAGATGCTAGTGTTTTGCTTAATGCAAAGCACTGTAGTATCCAGGATTTCCAAATTGCCACTGTGATGGAATTCAATATCCATGAAATCATTCTTGCCACAAGTAAAATTAAGGTAAAAGGTGCCTATTAATGTACAAAATCCAAATTTAACCATAACACACTTTAATGAAGGAAAGAAAAAAAAATGGTTTATTCACTTATCCATAAACCAAAAGCCAAAACTTGCTGTCCTTTTGCCTCCTCCTTCAGGAAGCAGATAATTAACGTGATCAGGAGTTCAACCCTGGTACAATTCTGTTAGCTTTCCATTTTTTGCAGGGAATATTCAAATGCAAATTTCTCTCCTGAAAAAGCATGCTGATCCTTCAACTCTCTCCTCTTGTGAAAATATTCCCTAAAATTAAGTGGCATTTTAAGCTATAATTCCCAATTTTCCATGTTGACATTTTATACCCAAGAACTTATTTATTGGAATTAGAAGAAATAGTATACCAGGAGAACATTACTTATGATTTTCCTCTCTCATATCCCTGTTTGTTTTTTTTTACTGTGATGAATATGTATGGTCATGTGAAGAAAAGACAATTCTACATTACTTCTTTCCTTTATCTGTATCCATTAGGTTGTGCTTGGCAATATGTGCCTTGCTTGAGTTCTTTACATACTGCGAGAAAAAAGACAAAGTGAGAGCTCCTTTCCCTTCCACACTGCTCCTGATGACTGGCACCTCCAGTTAAATCAAAGGCTATAAACCCATGGTTTTAAAATCATTCTGCCTTCTCCTCTTAGTTAGAAGATACTTTTAGAAATTGCTAATTGCCAAATATTTCAAAGGTTCTCGTGATACTTCAAATGGAGGCTGGGTTCTGCTGTTATATGGGTTGCTGCCCCTTGTTGGGTTTCAGATCTCTTGTCCGCAGTCACTCAGTTATCTCCATAGATAGGGAATGTTTCATCAAGGTGAGCTACTGTCTATAGATTATTAGATTGTGATTAGATTGGTTATTACTACCAAATGCATACGGTTAAGGATTCTAAATGTTGGGACTGTTATGCTTGGTATTTAATATAAGGAAACACTGTCATTTGTGCACTGTAAATGAAAAGATTTTGCAAGCGGGCTAATACCCAGGGTTTCTCTCCCAAAATGCAATTAGTGTAGTGTTATTTACCATCTTGTTTGTAAGTGCATCTCACTAATGAAAAGATGTCACTAATCTTTTCAGAGGCATCTATTGTTATGAGGAGAGCATATCATATATCAGAATTTTAGAAAAAAAAAGAACACAACTTGAAAGCAGATTTGAAAGGAACTATTTTTTTTTCTGTTTTCTTATGCTAAAATAGATACTAAATTTCTTCTGTAACACACATACAGTAAAAATAAGATTAAGCACTTTTTTGCCCTAATTATTTTATGCTTTCATTTTTTGTTTGTTTTTAATCTTCATTATTGGAAGAAACAAAGAATTACAGGTTTCCAGGATTTTAATAGCTGTTTCTTAACTAATAGATATAGCAGGAAGATTACAGCATTGTGTAAAGTCATACCTGTAAATCTGTGATTGTGAATCAAATGCAGTATCCACTCCTGGGAATAATCCAAAAGGACCTTTCCGTGACCAGGTTTAATGTTTAATGTCAACGTGGTAGTTGCATTGCAAGACAGATTCTAAAAACAAATTTTATAATACTTAATACTGTGAAACTTCAACAGCTACAATAGACTTAATTTAGATAATCATAGAATCATAGAATGTTTTGGGTTGGAAGGGACCCCTAGGGGTCATCTAGTCCAATCCCCCCGCAGGAGCAGGGACACCCCTAACTAGATCAGGCTGCTCAGAGCCCCATCCAACCTGGCCTTGAATGTTTCCAGGGATGGGGCCTCCACTACCTCTCTGGGCAACCTGTTCCAGTGTTTCACCACCCTCATTGTAAAGAATTTCTTCCTTATATCTAGTCTAAACCTACCCTGGTTTAGTTTAAAACCATTACCCCTTGTCCTGTCACAGCTGGCCCTACTAAAAAGGTTTTCCCCATCTTTCCTATAGGCCCCCTTTAAGTACTGAAAGGCCGCAATCAGGTCTCCCCACAGCCTTCTCTTCTCCAGGCTGAACAAGCCCAACTCTCTCAGCCTGTCCTCATAGGAGAGGTGCTCCAGCCCTCGGATCGTTTTTGTAGCCCTCCTCTGGACCCACTCCATGTCCTTCTTGTGCTGAGGAGTTTTGGATCAGGACAGTGGGCTGATTGCTCAGCAGCCAGGATCCATTGCCGAGAACTTTCTAAAACCGAGCTGTGCCAACTATCAGTCTAACAGTTATATTTTGGGTACCAGCTTGTCGAGATGGGTTTCTTTTGAGATTTCAGGTGGATTTTCAATAATTTATAGAGGCATCCTTATTATAGAGAACTAGCAAAGCTTCAGCAGG
>NW_009260485.1:232246-275647 GCF_000687185.1 Egretta garzetta
CCTGAGGACCATTTCCCAGGGAGTCCTTCTGACTATCTCCTTGAGGAGCTGGAAGTTTGCTTTTCTAAAATTCAGAGTCCTGACTGTACTCTTTGTTCTTCCCATTTCCCTCAGGAGCGTGAGCTCTACCAGCGCATGATCACTGCAGCCCAGGCTGCCTCCAATCTTGACATCTCTGACGAGCTCACTTGCATTGGTGACCACCAGGTCCAGTATCGCATCCCCTCGGGTAGGGGTGTCTATTACCTGGCTTAAGAAGTTGTCCTCAATGCATTCGAGAAACCTGCTGGATTGCCTACAGCTTGCCGTGTTGGTTTTCCAGCAGATGTCGGGGTGGTTGAAGTCCCCCAGCAGGACAAGAGCCTGCGAGCGCGAAGCCTCCTGGAGTTGGGGGAAGAACGCTTCATCAGTCGGCTCCTCTTGATCTGGCGGCCTGGAGTAGACACCAACCACCAGGTTCCCTTAGTTGCCTCTCTCTCTGATTCTTACCCATAAGCTTTCGACCTGCTTGTGGCTATTCTTCAGGGTCAGCTCTTCGCACTGTAACGATTTCTTGATGTAAAGGGCAACGCCTCCGCCCCTCCTTCCTTGCCTGTCCCTTCTGAACAGCCTGTAGCCATCAATAGCTACATTCCAGTCGTGGCATTCGTCCCACCAGGTTTCCGTAATAGCAATCAGGTCATAGCTTTCTAGCAGCATGATAGTTTCCAACTCCTCCTGTTTGTTTCCCATGCTGCGTGCGTTTGTATAGAGGCATCTCATCTGAGCTGTCGGCCTCATCGCCTTCATAGCAGTACACTCCTTGTTTCCTTTGAGGTGCTTCACAGGCTTTTCCTTGTTGGCTCCTACTACCTCAGGAGCCTCCGGTTCACCTCCACCAGACTTCAACTGCGCTGCATTTCATAATCTTTGGTTCTAGTTCAATTATTTTCTTTACTACTTATTTTTACTTTGTTTTACTAGTCAGAATATCTCAGTATTACGATATATTGCTCTCTGTTCCATATAAAAGGTCCCTTGATAAAAACAAAGTATTTTAAAATATTAATAAATTCATTGGTGAAAGGAAATGAAGTGACAGAGGTGACTCTAAAGTCTCCTGCAGTTCATAATAATTAGTTCAAGTTAATGTAACTTAAAGTTCTGCACATGTAAATGCATATGCACATCTGCTGAGTATTCTGTGCTAAGTAATTAGGGGTAGGATCTTTGACCTTATCCATTTTCACCTTCCAGGAATTTTGTGGATTTGACACATTATTAATTATTGTTTAAAATACTCTTTGGCTCACATAAATAAAAGATGTCACACGGGTGCTTTAAAAAGTATTTATAAGGCTATTTACTACATAAAGTAATCTGACTCATTAAGAAGTATTGCAGTCTTCATATACAATTAAAATTTAAGTGACATGCATGCAACTGCTTTTTTCACTGGTTTGTATTTCTTATGGTTTTTTCTTGTCTTTCAATGCTACTAGGTAAGGAAAAATGATGCAGTAGTTGGAGTTGTGTCTGCACAGACAAGGCTTAATGGTAGCCTCGATGTCAAATCTTAATATTACTAATTAGTTAGCCTTCATTTTAAATTAATACTTCTGTCTTTTAAAGCCTACCCCAACATTCATAAAGTACAGAATCTGAATTTCCTAGAGCCATAGACTGAATCTTCTGTAAAGCTTCCCATGAAGAAGATGCTAAGTACTTCTCAGACGGCAGATCGGGCCTTTGCAGCATAGGTGATTTTCAAGGAATACAAAATGAGCAAGATAAAGTACTTGTAATTATTATGTATGTTAATTGGAACTGTTCTCTCAATATTCAAGCATTTACTCATTCATATTACATAAACTATTACTTTTTTTGAGACGGGCACACTCTTTTATTTGAAGAGGAGAAACCTTGTATGATTTTTTTTTTTTTTTTTCCATACAGAAACATTGCAGGACTGTATTTTCCTGGTAGTAATGAATATTCCCAAAATGATGTATTGAAAAGAACTGAACACTGAATATAGGAAGGCAGGCAAATAAACTTTTTTCCCCTTTTGATTTGCATGGCTTAAGAATGCTAAGAATTAAGCTGGAATCAGACAAACATGGTAATACTGATAAATTCTATTTTGTTAAGTCCTTTAATAAGTTGTACAAATAGATCATTATGTTCATGTTGCCAGTGATTTTCTTGTGATGGGGAATAGCACAGCATACCTCTCAGTGCAAGAATGCGTGGAACTTCGTTATGGAGTAGAAAAGCTCATAGTGTTTTCTTGAAATGATGAAAACAAAAATCTGTGTTCCTTTCTCTTCCCATGTTTACGGTGCAGATGTTGAGTAACCAAAGTCATCTGGAAATCAGGTTGTCCTCAGTTGGTCCTGACTCTGCAAAATCGTTTAAGCATTTGCATGACTGATTATTTAATCTGAATTTCTTGTGAAATAGCCCTTGGGTTTTTTTTCCACCTAAACCTTTCAAAGACAGCGCTGCTTGATTGAGGGAATTGCTGGAATTGAAACTTGGCTAATAGGAAGGGTCTAATACCAGCAGTGACCCTCTGCTGCCAATAATCTTCAAACCATATTTCAAGCTGGACTTTGTCTGTAATTTTAGATACACTTAAGTAGCTAGAAGTTAGCTGAAGGGAGAAAATATGCTGAAGACAACTTGCCAGGCCCAGTCTAATCTATATGATGTAACAGCGTGAATATGGTACATGCTTCCTTCAAGGTCAGTTGCTGCCAGTAACCATAGTACATGTTGAATCAGAAGGAATAAGAGGCTATTTCAAGGAACTTTGAATTAAAATTTCAGCATCTGTGGGAGAGGGGAGGAAATGCGCCTTGCAATGCTTATGATGTAGACGCAATCATGATGCAACACCACTGCTACTGTAGTATTTAAGAAGCTGTCAATAACCACTAAATTAGCTTCACCACATGGGGAAAATGCTACTTTTCTTCCTCAGAAGGAGGCTGTGAATATTAAATAGTTAATATATTTGATGAGCCTAGAAGGTAAAAAGTGATTTAGCAGTACTAGGTTTTAAGGATACCTTTTAAGATACCTGGTAAAATTACCTGGTGTCTATTATGCAAAATAAGAAAGTGTTGTATTATGTTGTAGTAGTTCAATGTTATCAGTTCTTCAGTAATAGTAAACACCTATTGATCCTAGATATTTCCACTTGCTTCAGTAATATGGGGCTTCTGTTTATGGTCTTTGAGTTAATCCTATTGATCTAACCAGGCTATTTTGAGAATGTGGAGAAGTAACCCCTCTGATAAAACTCACTGAAGAGATTCGCATCAGTGGTGTTGCATTCCTTAAATACAGTGTTGTTCCCTGTGGTATCTTGACAATGTAGGAAGTCTATTTATTGGGTTGGTGTCATACAGTTACTCCCATAGTTTATAAGCAGCCATTTTGTGTATTGTCTGACTAAACCACTGGCCTTTTCTGCAGCTTCAATCCCTATTTGATTTGTTCTGTCCTGCTTCTATAGATTTTTTTATTATTATTTCCCAGAAGGCTTGCTAGTGGCTGTATTTACTTCAGAAAATTTGATATAATGTGATGTTACAGCCACAACCTACTCAAGGTAGAAGTAAAAAAAATCGCTTTAGAACAGGCTGTCATAAAGGTTAGTTGATGGGAAAGAAGGTGAGGAAAGCTTGACGGTGTCAGGCTGACTCCAACAGGGTACTTTCAAGGATAAAGAGTATCTGTTATAGAAGTATGGGCAGAGGCTGACTGTCCAAACTGTCTCTCCAGCCCTCTTCTAGTTCCCTGAAGGCTTTTTATTTGCGAAAAATGGCCTAGGACTCATCCCCGTGACAGTAAATTCATTTTTGCATGTTGAACTGAGGAGCCTTGAAGTAGTTCTGGCAGCTACTGTGAGTCTTGTATAGGGATGGAGCTTTCAGATTAGTCCCTGGCACTCAAACTGAAAACCAGCATAAGAAATGCACCTCCGACAACAAGTTGGCTAGTACTGTGTCATATTTTTTTCCTTTAAATATTTGGGGTCCACTACTGTAGTACTTTAAAAAGTTTGTTTTAAAATGCGGAGCAGTTGTTTCAGTAGTAAATGCATCTGAAAAAAAGCAAGCAAGGAAAGTATGTCGTGGTTGGAGGAAGGGAGAGGGAAGGCTCATTTACCTGAAATATCGCTATTTTTTTCCAAACTGAAAGAACATGACTATTATGATAGGTCATTTAGGATTACGTGGCTTGATCTGTCAAAGTTTTTTGTGGACTATGGAAATCAAAGCTACATAAAAGATTGTTACTTGTGATACCCCATTGCTGAGAAGACCCTCATTACAGCAATTCTTTTCTTCCTTTTCTTCCAAAAGCTTTCTAATCTTCATAGCAAAACTTTGACATCTAGTAGCGAGAATCCACTCAGAGGCTCCATTGTACTCTGAAACGCGTGTAGATTTGGGCCAGATGCAACGTATTAAAATACTTTCATTCCTTCTGTTTTTCTGTGAGGATACTGGTATCTGGCAAACCACCAAATTTTCTAGCTCTCTTTGCCATAATAAAGAAGCAGTTTCAGAGAATGGACTGAGAAAAAATTTCAGTTATTTCAACTGTCTTCATGTAGGTAGATAAGAGGAGACCTGTTGTAGCCTTACACAGCCGTCTTACCAATTGGAGTAAGTCAAGATGGCTGCTGAGAGCCGAATGTAACTCTCTCTATAGATTCACTGCTTGCTATCCAAGAGCTTGTGTTTTATATATATATATATATATATAGTGCCAAGAGTCATGCTATGCTCAGTACTCAGTCTGCCCTTAGCAGACCATGTTAACTCTTGGCTTTATGCTACTGCATCCATCTTGTACGTGGCCTTTGGTCAGTCCAGTGTCTTGACAAAGAGCTAGCGGTGTCCCATCCCCTGTGTTGTTTGGGCACTATTCAGAAGTTAGGAATTTGGCAGCAGCCAAATTTGATTCAGGGTCTTAGTTCTAGTTGGTGGACCTTGCACAATATGTATGGAGTAACAGTTTCAGAAGGATTTCAAAAGAATTTTCACATTGAGGCTTCTCTGTATCTATAGCATATTATAATATCCATAACATTAACACAGTGCAACATTTCAAATACCTATAACTGATACGTGAACTAATTTTCAGTGACTCTCCCACGCTGCCTTGCTTTAGTGTCTTGAAAACATGGTGTTTTGACGAGGCAAGAAAATCCTCAGCTCTGGCTGTCATCTCCTGCGATGAAGCTTTCTCAGGCTGACAGACTTGCATGTTGACTGAGACTTTCTCAGGCAAAACACTGTTTTAGTGCCCTGGATCACATTTCTTAATTTTGAAATTAAATATTCTTCTCCCTGGAGTATGTCTCTATGTAGGCAACACTGATAGGCCTGTCTTTTCTGTCAGAAAGTGAGTGTTGTTTCCCGTTACAGACATACACCAGGAGTTTTAAAAAGCAGTAGGAACTCACAGGTCTTGATTGCTATTGAGCACCTAATGACAGAAATGATTCTATGTCTAAACAGTCTCCACTTTTCATGTGATATCGGACAGATGTGCTTACGTCCTTTTTCTTTTTCAACAATCTGTCTCTGAAGTTGTATTTGTAAAAGGGAAAAAAAAACCCAATCCAGTGTCTGTATTTTCTAGGGAATGTTTATTAGGACCTGTTTGGTTATAATACTAGCAGTCTGCAGTCTATATTATCTAACATGGACTTTTCCTACAATAAGGCATGTTTTCATTTTACATGACTACTGTCAAAGCCAACTGTTCTATATGAGTATAATCGATATGGTACAAGTATATAATCATATCATGTGTGTTAGTCTGTGAGATGCAAAATCCCTGGGTTTTGCTATAAAATTTAGAAAACTGTTACCAGATATCTGGATAACTTCCATTTTGGTGGACATTGCCACAGAGACTTAATTCTTTCAGTATCTTAAAAATTGTAATCTTTTTTTTTTTTTTTCCCTGTGGATTTCCTT
The DNA here is from genome assembly GCF_000687185.1 of Egretta garzetta. Classification (NCBI taxonomy): domain Eukaryota; kingdom Metazoa; phylum Chordata; class Aves; order Pelecaniformes; family Ardeidae; genus Egretta; species Egretta garzetta. The sequence goes on from NW_009260485.1 coordinate 238,231, forward strand.
TGTTAACTAGAGAGTTCTCAGGTTGCTTTTATAGGACAAGCAAAATACAAATTTCTCTGTCAAATTCGCCTCTGTGAGGAATCTTGATCCCCTTTTTATGTGGGGGCACCCGCAGTGTTGTATCAATTTTGCTAATACTTACTGGCACCATTCATGTGATAAATTCTCTTGGACACAAATCATACACTTAAGTGAGACATTGCAATTTTTCTCTATTTGGCGTTAGTCCAATATTTCTGACCCTTTCTAGAATCATTCCATGTCTGTAGTCATGTTCTTCTACAGATCATAATATCCTTAATACCTTATAGCACATTGAAAGTGACTATGTGAAGTTCTTTAGGTACTGAATACCATAAAAGTGGCTTTTAAGGACACAGGTGAATGCTGTGACTTGGTTATAGCACCTGACAAATTCTTGCTGACCTCTCAAATATTTAGCTTCCATTAACTTCCCTACAATTTCTCCTCATATATTTGTTGGTAGTACAAAATGTTCCATCCTTAGTTTTTAAACGCAGAAGCCCACCAACTCTTATTGTGATTAATTAATCCTTTCACTCAGCCAGCTAGCAAAAATGTATACATATCACGTGGTTGCTTTCACCAACCATCTCTACTGGTTTTAGCCTTAATTAGCTCATTTTAAAAATACTACTTGATGCAATGTTACCTCAGTATTTTGCTGCTGAGATTGTTAGATATAAACAAGGCGTAGATACCTCAAAAGGCTGGGGAAGCCATAAGTACTATAGAAGTTGGCTTCTGTTTGTCTTTTTGGTTTGTAATGCTTGTCTTGTGTTAATATCTTGAACATGTAAGAATGCACATATTAGCAATTTACATCAAATGTATCTGATTGCCAGAGAAACTGTGAAAGAAATCTATTTTTTAAATTACACATCAGGAATGCTATCTTGATTTGAAAACCATATTCCACAGCAAATAATAAAATAAAAGATGTTCCAGAGAAAATTGGAGACCAAGGCAATTGTGTTCCTGATGTCTTTAAATGAACCGATTCACAGTATTTTGTAGGACTTGGAAGGTAAGAAGGCATCACAGCAAACAGGTCAAATGTAATGAAATGGTAAGAAATAAAAGACAGACATGAATAAGGAGCACAGTTCATCATCCCACAAAATAAAAGCAACATGATGAAATTCAGTTATTTGTGTTACAAGGGGAGGGCTAGGATTAAACTTCTGATTAGTATTAAAAATGCAAAATCATAGTAATTAGACTCATGTTCTTAATATTACAGTCTGTTTGTTATTCTCTGATAATATTAGCATTCTGATGTGCTTCACTGTGCTTCATTAAGTTTTATTTTCTACCATTAGACTACCCTATACATCAGCTCTCCAAGGTTTTAAGAGATTAATTACATTTTAGTCAGGCAGTAGTCCATTCTTGTATGGCCTAATTAAACACATCTTCTCTTCTAATCCAGACAGGTAATTAATAATAATATTGACATATAAAAGTAAACTGTTCTCTGAGCTGTATATGCAGAAGGGGTGTAGTTGGGTGCTGAGGACAGAGGTAACTGTTTTACAGTCAGCTCCTGCTGATGGAGTGACTGGGGCAGTGACGGGTACCTCTCTGTGAGAACCTCACTTGGTCCACGAAGCAAGAGCAAGGCTGCCTCACTCTAGAGTTTAGAAACTGAAAAAAATTAGTCCCCAGCATATACAAAGTCAACTGAATTGTCAGGTGTGTGACACTAAATATTAGGAGTCTTTTACTTCCTGGCAAGTTAGTTCTATGTTTGCAAACCAGTATATTTGATGGTGTGCCCTGCCAGGGTCTGAATAATTACTTTCTGTGAGGATCCGCTATGCAGGCAGATAACCTCTGACACCTTAGCTGATCGCCCTGTAAATCTCTTCTAAACTAGCAGCCTGTGCTGGGATGCTTGCAAAATACCTCTCTGTGCTCTACTGGTGACGCTGATCGTTTCATCAGTCAGACTAGGTGCCCTATTGTCCTGATTAGCCTCTTGTTGCCTTTTTGTCTTACCCATAAACTGCAGAGCTTTGTGTCGTGTGTGCTTTGTATGGCAGTAGCTGTGATGTTTGCCCGTGCTTCTAGAGCCAAGTCTCAGTCAACCCCTGCCTGTAGTTGCCATATGTTTTGCATATGGTTTGCTTCCTTTCTGTGCCTTGAGAATGCATTAAAGAGCAAAACTGTGGCAGGGTTGATACCCACAAAAGTAAGTGTAACCTCTGCATCACCTAGCACAGCTTTTGACGGTGGTGCATTCTGTTGGACAAAGTGCTCCAGTCTGGCTCTTCTCTGACGAGGGATAGAGGACCACATGCCTTGATACACATTCCTTCTCTGCAATTTGTTAGGCCACATAATTTTAAGTATTTTGTACAAGACTATGCGCAGTAGAAAAATAAACTAAGAAAAACTGCTTTAGCTTTGGTTTAAGAATTAATTGAATTATTCAGGTTTGATTGGCTAGGTAAGATGTACCATTCTCTGTGTCTAGCAGCTCTGTGAATCTTCTTAATGGACAGATAATGAAATTCTTTCTCATTTCTCTGCATTTTTTAAGTATTCCTGAGTTTTAGAAAAACAAAAAGCTGGAGGACAAGAAACTTGTAAATTAGTTTAGCTTCTCATCAATAACATGTTCTCTAGGGTATTAACATTTTCTTTTAAAGATACTTTTTTGTGTTCATCTGTTAAAGCATTCTCTTTTTCTGAATTCAGAGGTTGCTTTTCTCCTTGCAAGATTCATTCAATTTATCGTCTACGTTTTGCTGTGTGTCTTCTGCATTGTATTTTAAGCTTGTAAAGTAAGTGGTTGTCATTTTGTCTTCTTTCTAACTGGTTTCAAAACTGTCTCTTCTGAGGTGGAATTCACTGACGTTCTCAGGACATTTTGCTTGCCTTAGCCAGTGTATGACAGCATTCCCAGTGGCCCTGCTTGTGGTTAGTGTGAAATGAGAAACTGGGAAAGTAGTGCTCTGTTGGGACAGAGTTGTTATGCTTTGGATACTGGGTGATCAATGAGGTTTAGGTCCAGAAAGGAATATCATAATCTGATCTCTCTTGCACATTGTATGCAATATATCTGTAGGTTTTCTTAGAGATCACACTCTCAGCAGCACCAGTGCAGCCAGGATGCATTTCCTCTCCCCCTGCACTGACGACATCAATAATTTCAGAATAGAAGACCTGCTCTGTGACCAGGACTTTGCAGAAGACAGCAAAACTTATTTAAAGAGTTATCTCTGGCTGCTGGCGTGTTGTTATTATCATCCTGAGCAATGATTGATTTTTCTAACACAGCCTGAAGAGACAATTATGCTAGTATCATTTCTTGTAGCTGTATATATAATAAGGTGGTGTATAGTATTTTGTGACTGCACAACTTTGGGTGCTCTTGTTTAAAGTTTTTGTGTGGGTAGCATTTTTTCTAAATGTTTAATTAATTTGAGTCTATTGATTTCTCTGAGTAAGAAAGGTTTTCCTCTTTGAAACTCAGGATAGGGACAGTGTTCATCTAAACTTAAGTTGCATAGATTTTTGGTATCTGGCTTCTCTGACTTTCATGATGCTGTGATCTCCACAGGGTTTCTAAAGCTGGTATCTTGTCATTTTCTTTCTCCCCTTTTTAAAGCTACCAAGAGATAGAACAGAGAATAATTGCTGCCGTAATTACTGAAATTGTTTACACAGCTATATTATTTGTCAAATTTCAGTCTGCTTAAAAATGCTTCTTTATAGATCCAATTCACCAAGCATCAATAAAGAATAAGGACAATTAAAAAATGAATTTCAATGCAAATGTGGCCTTTTCCCTATTCTGCATGAATGCACATTTATCAGGCTCATAAACCCTGCTGTTGACAGCATACCATTGAAATAACCAAGAAACAGCCATACTGTTATTGTTTCACGAGCCTTGGCTATCAAGATTCATTTCCCTCCAGAAAAAGATTGCAAAAGGTCAGTAACATGTCATAGAAACCTGTAGAGAAACAGCCTGGGGACACATTTGCTTAAATTTGCAGAGTCTGCAACACTGATGAGCCTGATCCCTGCAAGAGCGACTTGTCTGAACAAGTATTTAACACAAAACTGATCCCATCCTTAATTCATGTATTCCATTATTACTGACAGGTTGTGATTATAGAATCGTAAAATGGTTGAGGTTGGAAGGGACCTCCCCAGGTCATCTCCTCCAATCCTCCTGCTCAAGCATGGTCAGCTAGACTAGGTTGCCCAGGACTGTGGCCAGTCAGGTTTTGAGTATCTCCACAGATGGAGACTCCACTACCTCTCTGGGCAAATCTGTTCCAGTGTTTGGCCAAATTCACAGTAAAAAATAGTGGGGTTTCACGTTCAGAATGAATTTCATGTTATTTCACTTGTGAAGTTAATCTGGTTCTTCACTTTACAATAATCCTATGTATAGGAGAAGATTTGACACAGTTCTTCAGGACAGATCCTTCTGTGTAAAGAAATCTAACAAAGTTTTAGCGAATATTGCTGCTTGTTATTTTTTTCTTTAACACTTGCATTTCTTTCTAGTTAATGAAATCTATACCAACTGTTCAGGCAAGGACAGGCAATGGAAGTCTAGTTTCTGTTTATTCTGTAGGTAGGATTATGCTTTTAAATAAGATTCTTTGCAATCTAAAAAGTTGTTGGATAAACCACTAAGAATATTAAAATTTACTTTTCAATTTCACACTTAAAGTTTCTGTAACAGGGAAATGTAAATGGTTAAATTTTAAGCCACACTAAATGGATTTGTTATATTTAAAATCTGAATGTTTATGTATGTACAGAAGATGCCTTAAAATGAGACGTCTGAAAGGCAAATGATGAGTTAAAAGACTCCTTTAGTCTCAAGAAAATTCAGTCATATTCTCACAGTGAGATACAATAATAACTTCTGTGAAATCTAAAATCGTAAATGTTGTTTAATGCATTGATGCATGATATACATAGCGAAAAGTAAATGGTATCAGTCTTGTTGACGGTGGTTGTACCACCAAGCAATTCGTTAATGTGCAGGGAGACTGGAGTTTAGAATGAGCGTGACAGTTTATGACTGAGCAGCTATTGAGTTCCCAGAACAAGCCTACAGCTCTAGGTCAGAAATACATGCTGTTAAATTTAAGGGCAGAACTGATAAGAAATTGAATGGTGCTTTCACCTTTCCAAAGTATGGATTTATTTTTTAAAAAACTTTACTCCTTTATGGCAGTCATAAAAATGATCTCACTCTCTGTCTTTATCTTTTCTCCATTGTTGGGTAGGGGCTGGTAGTGACTGCTCATATTTATTATTTTATTATTATCATTATTTCGGGGGTTTTTTTACTACCATCAGAATTCCCCTGATCAAATCTCTCTTACAATTCAGTACTAAAAAGCAGTACCATACTAATTTTTAAGAGATTTCATGGTCAGGAGCTTAAAATCCTTTCCAGCCAGCAGCCAAATTCAGAATGGAATTAAATGGTCTTCCATACTTGGAGCTAAACCTGCCCACTACACATAATGTTGGGTTTGGATTTTTAAAATTGTTGTTAAACTTTGTGATTGAAACCAAGAAAAAAAAATGATATCAAGAGCAATATATTGCATTAAAGAATCATTTCATATTCTGCTAATTTTATACAGTTAAGTGTAGGCATGTTTCTGTTAGAAGACCAAATATCTGAGATTGCAATATATAGATATGAAGTGTGATCCTTCTAGTAATAATAACAACATTTTAAAAGTACTAGTCTCATTCCAATAACGATACTGCTTAATAGATTTCCATGATGATGGACATCATCATCATCACCATCATCATCGTATTTTTACAGCAAGTTGTCAACTACTGTCAATTGAAGTGGTGTGCCCACAGTGACCTGTTCATCCAGGGGATGTGGGTGCTAAGCAGTAAGGCCAGAGTTGTACAACACGTGCTTACTGCATGTCAGCTGCATAGTTGATTTTTGCAAGGCCAGAGTGTGTTCGATACTCTGAATGTGTTGGCCAGTCAGGCTTTATCGATAGTGTTTCCTTACGATGATACTCTTTTCAAAATCACGAGTAATAGAGACTCTCTTCAGAGCTTATTTATGCACACACCGAAGCTGGAGAAGGAAGGATAAACACTGTGTCCCCTAAATTTTTCTTATTAAAATAAAAGCACCTTTTTCAGTTGCGTTGTAAAGTGGTTTTAGCTGGAGGACAAAGTGAATGAGAATGGATTTGCATTCGGGAATTAAATATAGTCATGGGTCCATTTAATTTTTTCTATACTTAAAGAATAAAATTTTAAAAATCATCTCCCTACTTTTAGAGGAAGCTTGTACAGTTCCACCTACATTTGACAGTTGTTTCATTTATAATGGTAGTTCCTTAGAACAGCTTTTTGGTGGTTCTTTTGCTTTATAAGCTCTTTGTTTGGATCTGTAAAAACAACATAAAATTCTACTGCTGAGTAGATGCAATAGAGGATAAAGGATCATCCAATCTCACAAGATGCAATATATTTGTCAGTCCAGAATTCTTTTATGTGTTTGGAACATCAAAATGTCGTATTAATATAACAGGAAATATAATCTAGCCCATTGGGAAGAAAAACCTATAAGTTCATTATATAGCTGTTGAAGCAGCAGCTTTTTTCAATGGATAACTTTACAAGTGAAGATCGATTGAAATCCAAAGATAATAATTATTAAACTTTTAGTAGTCTTGATTATCACTTATACAACCAATTCCAGTAGATTTGAACGGGATTATTAGTGTGAATCATTGCTCGCCAGCATGAGCGGAGGTTACAGACTAAAGACCCTGAGTGTTCAGGGTCAGGCAGATTTCGCTCTTTGCATCCCCACCCACTCCAACAACAAACCCCCCAATGTCTGGGTACACGAGTAAAGCTGTGTAGGAAGATTATATACACACACACACACAGAGTAGAGATCTGGGAGATGCAAATATGTGAAACTTAAAAAACAGCTTCAGAAGAGAATTCACACAGATAACTTCTCCATGAAATCTAATTGAAGTTCATAGTGGTAGCTCATGCAGGCAATACAGGCTGTGTTTATTACTTGGTAATGCTGAGGTGGTCATTAGCAACAGGTTAAATTATTTTATGAAGACAGCCTGTGATGCTGAGGACATGTAAATTATTTCTGTTAGTTTCCTAGCATTTTATGAACTCTTAGTGATGACACGTGCCATAACTTGCTTAAGGTTTTTGTTATAGGCTTTGGTAAAAATTCGAAATAAAATTGCTAATGGACCTTTGTTATTCAGTAATATAAATGAAAATATTTGTTATATAAATATTGCCACATGTAATTAATGTGTCCCAAGTGCCCTATTCCTTTGCATACTCCTGGATCCCAGTTGCAAAACTGATAGATTTGCTACCAGGGGACATTAATTAGGGGTGGTACTACCTTAGTTCCGTGCACATTCCTATTCAATTGTCTTTATTGTAGCTTGATTACTTTTCATTCGATTCTAAAAATTGCATTATATCAAATTACTATAACATAGATTCTGATATTATTTTCTCACAAATTAAAATACTTGTTATTCCTATACTTGGGTTAATTTAAATCATTAATCATGCTGTATTTCAGTACTCCCTGGAGGAAAGTTTCAGGAATCACCAGTAGCCCAGTACTGCTTTAGTATCATTAAATATGAGTTATTTGTGCTTTAAGTAATACAGAGAGAACTGTATTATCATGTTGGTGGAACTGAATGTCAATACTTAAAATTATGGAAAATATTTTTTAATGGATAATTTTATTTAGTTTGCAAGTTTCCACTTACCAGGTTACATGGCACTGAAATAGGAATAATCATCGTAATGTTTAATGATTTGATTATATATATACCTTAATTTAATCAGCTCTGAGTTTGCTGCAGGGATTGATTTTTTTTTTTTTACTTATTTTACTGATAACAAAGATAGATGCATATAGCATAGGTCTTCAAGCCTAATAAAACCTTTAGTAAGTAGCATTTTACTTCAGGCTCAGTGACTGTGACTTAAATGCTAACACAAATTTCACAGACCAGCCCAGAGTAACCACTGCTTCAGCAATGCTATTAATTCACATGTCCCCGTGCCATTACACAGCACAACCAAATGGCACCATTCTGGGCTCCCAGTGCTTATGCAAAGCCTGCCTCTCCGGCAGTTCAGCAGTTGCAGTGCCAAAGCACATCAGCAGCTACAGCATTGTCTGTGACCACCGAAACCAGCTGATTGCATGCGAGGCAAATGCAGCTCAGCAGGCCAAGGGTGACACGTGAGAGCTAGCAATAAAAAGTGTTCTTGGCTGAGGAGTATTGGTTGTAGAAATAAGCCTTTTATGGAGACTGATCTATGCTTTCTCCATTCTGTTCAAGTGGAGAGTATTTTACAGTGCTTTTTATTGGTAAAGCTTCCCCACCATAACAAGAATAATTTGCTTTCATAAAGGTGGAGGGAGAAGAGAATGATTTTCAACCACGTCCACCTGGAACATTTTAGGGTAGATTAACATTGCTTGTATGGTGATTGGTTCTATAGGTAGATTATCCTATTCATCATTTGATAGCTAGATCATTTTCTCTGAGAAGGTAAAATAACATTTCTGTCTATTTGGAGCTATTTATTTGGCTCATTATCTTGTTGTCTATGTGTTCTTCTTCACAGCGTTGAGATAGGCAAACACGCTAGCCCTGTTTATAAGCATGATGAACGTAGTTACAAAAAGTAGTGAACTCCAGCCTTAATTCAGTATTAGATTTTCAGACCACAATGTTTAGTTTTACCTGCCCTGGTGCTCTAATTATTTTTTTTCCTACATCTAGGCTACAAAGCTCTCTGTTCAATGCAGGTGGAGAATTAGGCAGTTCACAGGGTCATAGAAAATGCCATACTCATCAGGAACTCCCTCCAGAAAGATATGAGCCTTGGCTCACCAAACCTCTTTCTGTTTCTATACCTTACACACAGTGGGTACCACTTCAGTATCATTTAAGTTGGAAGCAGGCATGTGCTTTTAAAGCAAAACTCCCTGTCATCCCACTTGACTGTTCTCTGGCTCACGTCATGAAGTGTTCCTAGACTGAATCAGCTCACCTTCCTTTACAGCCTGGTTCCTCTGCAAGGCCGTCACAGACTCACAGAATGATGGAGGTTGGAAGGGACCTCTGGAGGTCATCTTGTCCAACCCCCCTGCTCAAGCAGGAGCAGCTAGAGCAGCTGGACTCAGTTGCCCAAGCCTACGCCAGGCAGCTTTTGAATATCCCCAAGGATGGTGACTCCAATTAGCTGATCATTGTGGGGAAAAACTGGAGAACAAAAGGCAACAAAATAAGAGTATATAAAGCAAAAAATGTCAACAAATAGCCAATTCTATGGCAAGAAAAATAGTATCCTATGTATAAAATAAAAATGTTTTCTAATAACATGGGAAAAAGATAAATTCTATCACTGCAGTGTGAGGATTATGGCATTCCCATAAAAAGGATCATTTTATTCTATGGGGACTACTGTTCGGATGCTGCGCAAGTTCCATCTCTTGTTTGTAGTTAGTTTTTGCTGTAAAATTTTTAACTTAAGTTGTCTTTTAAAAGTACTTGATTTCTAGGGAATTCAAAGCCCTTACATGAACGCTGGGTTTGATCTGTTCTTTCAAGTTTGTGTTCTGAATGTCAAAGTAAACAGTGTCTAGTTTCTTGGAGGTATGGGAGCAGGTGGCAAAGAAATCTGCCCCTCCAAAAATCCTGTAACGATATTCATTCTTCCATCATATAGACAGGAGAGAAAAAAATTTATAATCTTCAGGATAAACATGATGATCCTTCAAATCACAGTCGGTTAACTTATTTGATAAAATTTTATGTATTATTTCAACATTTTTTCTCTAGCATAACAGCTTTCAGAGTTCTTCATAGAACTGATGTAATTAGAAGAATTGTCATTTTATTTTTTCTTCCAGTAAAATCATGAATAATTCAGGTCTATCACTTCTCACTTCTCAGAATTCTGGTGAATTTTGTGTGCTTGATTGATAGTTTTCAGACTTCCTTGTCATGTCGTCCTTCTGGATTTAAAAAACAAACCAGTGGTTTTAAAGTGAGCATTTCTATTTGAAAAATACATCCAGGAGGCGGTCATTAATAAAACTATTTTATAGGCAAAGGTTAAATACATTTAGTTTAGCTTTTGAAAGATGGGTAAGAATATCGTCTGATGCTCCAGTTCCGAGTTAGGCAGAGGGAGAGCAGTGAGTAGACCTGCAACTATCCTGTAAAGCTTTTAGCAAACCAGTCTTTTCCACCTCAAATATGGGAGCATGTGCTATTCCCTGGAGCAATGGAAGATGATTCTAACCATGTCCTCAAAAGCTTTTGCTTAATGGGGCTCTGAACAAAGCTCCTCTCTCACTTTTCTTTAAGCTTTGGTGCAGTCATAGCGTTCTTGAGGTTTTCTTATTACTTTTCATGTCTTCAATTTAAGTAAAGACATCATTTCAAAGTCATTTTCTTTAAACAATATTATTCTCACTCCTTTTTCATATTCTCCTTTTTGTCCATTTCTATGCTCTGTTAGTGGTTTCCTTCCACACAACCAGTAAAACCATCAGTAAATCTCTAATTGTTCTGTCATCTGTTTCTCTTCCTTTTCTGAAAAATCACAGGATTTTAGAGGTTTCTGTTTTATTGTTTTTACTAGCTAAAACATGAATAACAATGGATCTTTCGCTACATTGGGTTTTCAGCACCTAGTGAATGGAGTCCTTCATTTTCCTATGTTCATGGCATTCTCTTTCCACCAGACATGAGACAATTCTTAATAGCAGATATGCACATAGATTACTGAATTAGGAAATTGTGTTGTATGTATGACCAATGGGTCAGAAAATGACTCTAAATATTCTAATAGTAGATCACCTCCTACTCCTGCTCCAAGTACTGTCTAACTTTTCCTCAAATATATACTTTTTTAGGGGGGAAATGCAGCATGTGTTGACTAACAACACAGTTAATCTCTAACATTAATTAATCTCTGTGATATTGCAGGCATTCATCCCTTGACACAAAAGACAAAGTTTCCTCTTCCTTCTTGAAGTTTCTGCTGTGGGATAGCAGTATATTCTTTAGGCAGCAATATCCCATCTCCAATCACAGTTTGTGCTGGGTGGGAACTGAGTTGGTAGGTTCCGGTTTCCCCATCTATGCCAACAAAAGATGTTCCAGTGCTCTTAGTCAGAGATACACAAAACATAGGGTAAAACTTGTACTTCCCATATGGGTAACTGCTGTAGCAATGGATCTCTGATTTTGTTGTTGCTGAGATTGCTGTGTGAAGGCAGCGTGGAGGTATTATTTCCAATTTTTGTCTTTTGGGAAAAATCTATGTGTGTTATTTTGTGAGGCTCATGAAGGACAGAAATGCTGTTTGCTTCTGTGTCCTGTTTTGTGTTTTTTTCAGCTGCATGTTTTAGCATGTCTTTTCAACGCATTGATCTTATGAGCACAAAATTCTTTTTAGACTTTTGAAGAATGAAAACTGAATGTGATATCTAATGAATGAAGGCAAAACTGAGAACAAAAAGTTGATATACACTATTTCTAAAAAAATATGTTCAGATAACATTGCCAGCAATGGTCATTCAATGCGAGGGTACTTAACATGTTTCGGGGATGCTTATAAAAGTAACTTTAGCTGCCCCTTAACTTTGTATCTGAAGGAAAGAACCTACAACATAGATTTTAAGGGATATATTGCACTGAGACAAAAATCTGTCATCAGGTCCTTTGGGATTTAGTGTGTCAAATAGTTTTAATTCTTAAGCAGTACTCTTAAAAGAACCAGATGGGCTGCAATTCTGACTAAAGTTAGGGACGCATTGTCAGCATTGTAAACTTAATAAGGCAGGTGATGTGGATCAATTCACACTGTCCTTGACTTTCTGCTTCTATTAGAATTCTGGAAGATCATTAGCCACCTCTGGGATGTATTTGATTAATAGGCTTGGTTAAACAAAAGAGGGGAGGTCAAGCGTGATCTGAAATTATGAAAAACGTGTATTCCAAAGGGAATTTCCACTTTCCAAATTACGGATGAGGGGAAAGTACCTTCTCTCTTGATTCTGATTAATTTAACTGTGTTTATCGTAGTGATAACCTCTAAGAGCTTTGTTGTGCCTATAAATAAAGTTTTATGCCGTACTGCACTGTTTAAAAGCAATATGTTAAAGTCTGTACTATTAGTATGCATGTTAAGGAATAATAAACTTAAGACAGTTCTAAGGAACTAGTCTATTTAAAAACACCATCGAGATTGTTTAACAGAATAAGACATGGAAGTGCCCATCTTTATGAGGTCCTTTTTTTCTTCTGAAGGTGATGATGTAGACTTTATTTTGCATCTGCACAATTTCATACAGAAGACAATTAAGCCAATTCACATTCCATTATCTATGTGCACATATTTATCTGTGCCAGAGATGGAGCTATTGCCTGGTTGTTACACATGATGATGTTATGGTGGTGTAGAAAGAGTGAAAAGGAAAATGTATTTTAACCATTAGTAATTTTCATATTTTTCTACTCCCCTTCCTCCTCAGTCCTTGGTCTTTGTTCTTCATCCCAGAGTTGTATTACTAGATTACATTTTACCTAGTATCTCAGTTGTTATAAATGTAAGTGACAATCACTTTTAGGTTTTTTTCTTGGTTTTGTATATGAAGAATCACATGGAACAAAATCCTGATGAAGGAAAATCTCCCATTCATTTAGCATAAAGGGCTATTTTCCAACTGCCACCTCAGTGAAAAGAGCATTTGATTTTACTTATGGGAAAATAATATTACAGGAGGAAAAATGACAGCTTTCTCATATGAGCTTTTTAAGACTAAACCAATCATTTTCAAACATTTAATGTAACAGTTTTCAGACTTCTGCTGCAGCAGATGGGTGCTGGTTTATCAGGCCCAGGTATTGCCCAGGCTCCTCTTACAGGTTCTTCTGTGATTCTTTACCACTGCCATGGTGTTCATTGCATAAAAAAAACCCTTCATATCATCGGCAAACTAATACCCCATTGTATTCCAGGTAATTTTTTAATATATTGAATGGTAGAGGTCCTAGTACAGACTATGGCAGAACTTCAGCAATGACATCCTGTGAGAATTAACCATTTCATTTTACCCCCTACACCATGTACTACAGTCACTGTATATTTATATTTATACATCAGGTTTTTCATTGTATGCCTTATTAAATTCCTTAAAAACCTTGTGGAAATCCAAGTGGACTACATCAGCTAGACTATCCTTATCTCTACTCAAAGAAGTCTGAAAATTTAGCAGGGCAGGATTTTCTTTTGCAGGAGCCATGCTGACTTTTTCCGTATTTATCCAAGTGAGGTGTCCTTTGGTTATACCTTCTCATAGTTTGCTACTGAAGCCTGTAATTCCCAACATATTCTTTGAAACCTTTTTTTAAGATTGGTTCCTGAGTAAGAGAGTTTGGAGACAGGCAGAGTTTAAAGCCTTTCTGTTTTACCTGCATATAAAGCACACAGTTTTCATGGCTTTTATTGCAAGCAGAGCTAATAGTGCTGTAGCTGTGCTGGGCTGAGGGCACTGGTGGGGCAAGGAATGGGTCTTTTCTGTAAAACAACTGACACAGCTGAAAAAACAAGCAAGCGTGCTTTTGTCCTAGCACTGGACCAAGGCTAACCAAGAGCACAATTTTTGCAGTGAAACCCATGTGTGTCTGCCCTGCTTGCTTTTGAGGCCAGCTCAACCACTGTCCATCTACAGCAGATTTCCCTAACTTACCTGTGTGAATGGTAATGAAACAATTTCAAAAGTATTGAAAGGTCAAGGCATTTGACTTTACTGTTGCTTTCCTGGTTTCTCTTATCATGTTAAAGAAGATCAGGTTGATTTTATATTATTTACTTTGAGTTGATCTGAGGGTGGCTTCTTATTTTCTTGGTGTTTACAATTAAATTTAATTTTGTGTATAGGCATTAGCTTGACAGAAATATAAATCCTGGAACCCCTTCTTTTATGGTTACACATGTGTAAGCATTGATTAGTTTTACTGCAGATTCTATGGATAATTACATATATGTACATGTATATGTATACTTTTATAATATATAATTACATGTGTAATATATATGTATATTATATAATATGTAACCATACCTATTTAAAAGGATATATTTGTGCTGTGCATTTACATTTGAATGTGCATATTTATTTAAACTTCCATCTAAGATGTTTTAACATGGAAGAAAATGTTTCTTTTCATGTTTTTATGCGTATACATAAAAGGCCAGGTTTTATTATGCTGGATTCTGGAACACTGACCCATGCAAGTACACAAGCTAAATGCAAGAGCCTTTAACAGCCTGCAAATAAGAGACCACACGAAAAACATCTGCTACAACAGAGAGCTAAGTTTGGTTTAGGGTCTTGCTGTTTCTACTGCTGCATCTTGTCCCTTGACTGCTCAAGTGGAATGAGCTGCCTCCAACTGTTAAAATTCTTTACATCGCTTTATAGGCAAGTGAAGGTCGAGCCTTAGAGCGTTACCTTAAGAGCTCTTCATGGTGCAGAATTATGAAGGACATCACTCCTGTTATCCACACATTTGTCATCTACTCCATGCAAACTGCAGTAGTCCTCTAAGTCAATCTAATGTTGTAAAAATATGGAAACTGTCTATAATTTATATTACTTTTGAAGTCCTTAAACCTTAAATACGGCAATGCTGAGTTTCTATTTTGTTTTCTCAAATTGTTGTTTTGTAATTACAGGAAAATTTATGAATTATAAAGCACATTTATTTATTTATGTATTTTTAAGGCAACAATATCAACTAACTGCTTCTGTGAGTGCCATCAAATTCAGGCTAATAACATATGAATGAAGTTCTCTTTAAAAATAAATTGGAAGCAAATGTACTCATTTGCCCTTGTTATCTAATGATTCTTTTAAGTTTTATCTCTCACTTAGGAAATTATAATAAGTTTATTGAATATTAAAATGGATAGTCCATCTTACTCGAGCTACAGTGCTCATGTTTTGGACAAGTTATGTTTTTTTAAGAACCAAGATCTTTCAAAAAAAGAAAGTAGGCAAGTTGTGACAAGATTTGTGTCTACACTGTATCTCTTTCCCAAAAAACACTGATATATACCTGTTTGAAATGGCAGTATGAGATTATGTGTTAGACAGTTTCATCTGCATGGTGCATGTGAAATATTTGAAGTCGTATTTCTGTTGGTCCATACTTTTACAAAGTTTCGGTGGGTTTTATTGTTTTATAAATGCAAGCTAGTATTTCACAATGTTCTTTGCTCTTTGGTTGTAGAAAGAAGGATTTCACGCCTTCACACTCGGGAAACCTGCGTCTTGTGCTGTTGCAGACAGCAGCAAGCTCGGAGGGCTTGCAAAGACATGGGAGGACAAGTTTAACATTGAAAATTATTTTGACAAATAAGGAAATTAATTGGATGAGGAGATGCTATTCAGTAAGGGCAAGTGCAATGTTTCTGCACTTTAAAATAGAATATGTTAATACATATGCAAATAGATAAATGAGAGAAATAGAAATAAAAAGAAATAGAAATAATTAGCAAGTAGTAAATAGGGACGCTTACTTAGTAGCATTTATTTAGAAGAGGAATTTGGGGCTATGGTGCCTCACAGGAGGAGTGTGACTTAACAGATTTTTTGTGTTGCCAAAGGTTAAAATATCTTGCGGGGGATATTTCTATATATGCATCCGGTATTTCACAGAAATGGCAACACCTCCATTGAGAGACTGTTCAGGTTTCGGTTCCACATTGTGAAAGGTTCTGGAGTTAAGATTTTTTAAAAAGTAGAAAAATCAGATCTGTAAGTCTATAGTGTGTTCATTTTTTCCATTTATTGACAACTCTATCTCTTACTATCTAGTAATACTGGAAACACATGAGGCAAATACGTTAATATGATTTCAGTATATAAGATCTGAAGTAAAAGTTTTAATCCAAAGGCCCTGCAAGGATAGATGGTTGCTCTTTGTGGAAGATTTTTGTTATTTTTTCATTGTCCAAAAAAACCCCATATGGTAGAGGGGCAGTGTATATCAGTCGCTGCAAATCATGCAGAAAAGCACAAGAGGCATCTTTTATCTATACTTTTTCCTGTTCTTGCTGTTTTGTAGCCTTCCCTCAGTTTGCTGCTTCAGTACTGTAGATGAAATGCTAGCTGGCAACCTGCTTTCAACCATGACCCCAATCGTGTTCCTAGAAGCTTTCTTGGGCAGCTACCCTTTCATTTCATTTTATTTGACATCCAGGTTGAGAACCACAAAATTCAAAGAAGTTTGCGGTGAAGAATCCGTGTCTGTTTAGCTATATGCACTTTCACACCTACTCCCATAGTGAAATAAGCTATTTCACAATTTTTGTTTCAGACGTCACTGTATGAAACCTTTCTGGGAAAGCAGTAGGCAATGGAACAATAAGAAAACAGTAGCATTGATAAGTTCCATGTTTGTGTGTTTTCCCTTATGCTTTTTTAGACAGAAATTATTTCTTGGGTGTTTTTTTCTCTGCTGTCTGGAGACTTCAAACGTCTTAAATCATTATTTTGCTAACAGTGTAATATGAGGGCCTATAGCAGAAAATACAAACTTCTCAGCTGCTTTACTGTAGCAGTGTTTATTTTATTCTTGCATTTGCTGACCTGCTTCTCTACTAACAACATCAAAAGAATCTGGAACCCACTGTCCTTCAGAGTTTTGCTGTTCCTTTTTCTGTGAAAAAATAATAAGCAAAATTAATGGGTCAATGGAACTAATGAGAGAGAGAAGAAAGGATCTGTAATCAGAGGGATAAGAAGCTGTAACTTCACTAGAGCTTATAATGACTGGCAAAAAAGATTAAAAAATGCTTGTAGTGCCAGGCTGATGGGAAAAAGGAGAAGCAGCCAGTTGTTCGTGGTGGCTTTCTAATGAGTTGCAACCTCTTAGATATATTTATTTTCACATGATTTAAAATACTGAGTATAAACAACTGTATCCATATTAAAATCAAGCAACATCCCTGTGTATTCTCCCTCTCATAGCAATCCAGTATCTCTGCACAGACACATTTATGTCACTTTTTATTATCCATAGGTTGACTTTGGAGAAAATCTCAAGTTATGGAGAAAAAAAAAAAAAGCAGCACTAATTTCCTGTACACTTCAAAAAGATCTGATACTTCTAGTTTTAAGATATTAATCAAACAACTTTCTGTAATACCAAACTAGTAATTAGTTGAACTAGATTGAGGAACTTCATAGTATGAGGCTCTTACATATTCAAAAATTTGGACACCCTAATGAATCCACAAGGTTTCCTTCCAGGTATGCTGAAAATGTAGAGGATCACACACTTTACTATTCTGAGTGAATCTATGTTATCTGCTGTGATTAAAAAAAAAAACCAAAACCACAAGGTAGATTTAACGATTGCTTTGAAATCATGGAAAAGAAATACTCAAAGGCCTACAGCGCTTCTCTTTAGTGTACAACTCCAAATTTTATTAGTATGATTGAGCGGGGAATTATTTCTGATCATTAGGTAATCATTTTACATGCTAAAATGTGAGATTTGATCACCATTGGTAAAACAGATAGCATAGGTCAAAATGTGGTTGGAAGTTTATGAAACTGCCAGGCAGCTATTCCAGCCCAGAAACCAGCAGGTTCCCCCAATGTTCTCCCTGAAGTCAACTCCTGGCTACCTTAAATCTTGTTGTTTAGTCTGAGCTGTCCATCATAGGGTGCTTTGTTCCAAAATTGGCTCTTGACTAGATTTACAAGAAAAAGTGTTTCCAGATGCTTGCAGAGGTAGGTGCTTTCTTTAATAGCATATAATAGAAATTCAGTTAATGGTTTGCATGTTTCTCTTCTGAGCCTGGATGAAGGCATGGTTTCCAAGCCATTACTTTATATTAAGACTTTGTATGCCGGTGCTGGATGCATGTACTTTTTTAAATGTAGACAGTCATGGTACTTCAAGTAAAGCCTGTAGAGCATTATAGCCATTCAACTTGTAATTTAAAAAGTATAACTGAGGTGCTCTAATTTTGAACATATTCAATAATTGTTACAAAAATTAAACTTGAAGTGGATTAAGGTATAATTCTAGTTAAGAATATAATTTTTAAGATCACTTTACGTTCCTGCTGTGTACATGTAATCACGTATGTGATAATAAATACGACTTGACAGTTCTGCTTGAAGAAATTCGTACTGACTTTGTGCTAGATTCTCAGAGTCTCTAACAGAAAGTTGGCACGGTTTGCAAACAAAGTAGTTGTCTCTGAATGTTGTTTCTGGCCTTATTCCTTATCCTAGAGACATCATTAGGAAGCTTCCCCCCTGCTAGTGTACAGTATTAATGGCAAATTATATATGGAAAAATCTTTGGTTTATATGTTGTAAGACAATTTACTAGAAGTTTTAGAGAATCTCTTATAGACACTGAAAAAAGCCATATTTTTATCCATTTGTAAAAAGAAAGAAGACAGACATCAAAAAAATGGCAAGTGGACAATGATCAGCATAAATACATAGTCTCCCTCTGTACGCCATTTTTAAATCTAGGAATCAAAATCATAGGTACTTCTGTTTCTCTATGTAGTTAGCACAGTTTTGTACTGGGGCATACAATTGATTACAGTTTTCCTTAATCTCTGAAAACTTCTGTAGTTTGACATAATCAGACAAATCTCCCTTCACACTAATGGTTGTTTTCTAAGTTATCTGGCCATATTAGGTTATATATATATTACTAAAGCAGTAACTTGATAATAATTGAAATATTAATAATTTTAATATTTTTAATTTAATAATTTCTAGTTAATTTGTTGCTCTGATATGTCTAAACTTAAAAAGAAAAGAATATTGGGTCCATCCTTTTTTAAACATAAATTACTTCCTTTCCCAAATACACCAGTAGCGTGAAGTATTTTAGCAATAATATCTAAGAAAACATGCCGTATTTCTTGTACATATCTTGAACACGCATTTTATGGCATGCCAAGCACCTGAAACCATACATTACCAGGATTTTATCCACAGCCTACAGATAGGAGTTTTTCAATAGAAATTACCCATAAATAACATAATATGTATAAAAGGATCAGTCTTGACCATGATGATACCAGTTTTAGATATCCTGATTATTAACAGCAGAATACAATATATTACATTACAAGGTATTTCCTTACTTACAGTTCACACATAAGTCTGTTTCCGTAAATATTGGAAGCCATGTACCTTTCTGCACAAATTATCTGTGATGAATAGTATTCATTTTAAAAAGGTGGTAAGTGCTGTAAAATTTCCTTGTCTCACATTTATGAAGGACTTTTCCAATATGAATGGAATATGGGATCTCTCTCTCTCAATCAACAGGTTTGTGGACTGCTTAAATTTGTGTTAAAACATACATACAACTCGCTCCCTTCTTTAAGGTGCTTTCATATTTGCCTGGAATTTCTTCTACAGTGCCTGATGGCAGTGAAGCTGAACTTGAACCTGTGGTCTTGGAATAGAAAAAATACATACGATTCAGTCCTTCCCTAAAAGTCAAATATTTCCATAGTAAAACACATGTCAAATTACTTAGAGAAGAGATTAATAACAGAGAAGTTTCAAATCAGAAAAGCTTATTTAATTACTGATGTTTACCATTTCTCATGAAGTGAACCACGACTGATATTTAGAGACCTGATTCCACAGGTTCCTTGTTTCAGAGGAATACTGGTGTGTTTCTGTCAGAGCGTAGCCATCTGGCTTAAAATTTGCAGAATCTGTTACTGTTCTAAAATGTGCTTTGTTGGCATGTATAAAGTCACAGTGCTTCCTGTCAGAAAAAAGTTCCATAGAAACACTGTGGTGGAATAATGGAACATGTATTTCCTCACCTAGAGGAATGTAGTCCCTGTATAATGCAATATCTATTGCCTAATCCTGTCTAATATTTAATAAAGCTGTGATATTTGAGATAATCAGATATATATTTCTCATTTTCACATATAGCGTAAGCGTTCATGCATTAACTTTGCCTGCAGTTTGGGATGTTTTCTGTGGGCTGGTTATTGTCATGTTACAGTGTTTTTACAAGTCCTAATCTTTGGCTGTTGATCCCTTTGAATAATGAGTTATAGAATTTAATATCATCATCTTTACTGTTAGTAGATTAATTACAATTTTTTTCTTGGCTGTGGACATGCCTATTGAGTAGATATTGATAAATAAATGATGGGGTTTCTGAGTAAAATTTTTCAGTGTAATCTTATTAAAAATGAATCAGATGTATGCTTTTTGCAATGCAATATTCAGAACTGTTCTGAGCAATTGCAAGCTGCCACTGTCTTTGTGCCTTACCAGGCTGATTCACCCTCCATATCAAACAGTGCTGTCATTATTTTATAAAAATGGAAAACTCTTCAATAAAACACCCTTATTTTTAAAAATAGCAACAGCAATAGAAAATCCCTTTTTGTTTATTTTTTTAATCCAGTTAATTAGATTACAGCTATATTCCTTAGAGGAGAGAGTACAAATTTCTGTATGCATGAACTCATTTTTGTAATTTTGCATCTGCGGTTATTAGTGGAAAAGTAGAAAAATACATTATAGGCACTGGTGATATTGCTTATGATGTTCTAAGTATGGAGCACTTACGGTTTTTATTCCTGATTGACACAGTTGTGAGAGCAGTTGGGTCATTGAATGGCAGGTCCACTTTGTAACCAAGTGCAAGTTCATCATAATGCTACAAGAAAACTACCTGAAGGCATTCCTTTTTTTTTTTTTTTTTCTCCTTAAAACCTGGCTTATTTTAGCCTGCCATTCTCATGCAGTTAAGTTTCAACGTACAATTCAATGGCATGTAGCCAGTCTATGCTTGACAAGGTCTATCATCATATATCACAAAAGAGCATGCATACATAGCTTTCCCCACAGTGGGATTTTTCTTCTCAATCCCCACCATTCTTATTTCACCTTAATGAAGAGTTCCACTTAATAGTTCTATTTCTGTTAAAAAAATTCACACTAGGAGAACCAGAGAATAAAAGGTTGTGCTTTCAAGGGTGAATTCATTAGGAGAAAAAAAATACCTTTGTTTTCTGGCGATAGCTGAATGGTAGAGCTGAGTGCCAATGCATCTCTCTTCCAAACAACGTATGTGTCTGGTTTCAGCAGAATTGAATCTGCAAGGGACATGAAGAGGAGTACCATTTTCTGAACAACGAAATTATTTACTACTTGAGACACCTGTTGCCTCTGCCTACTTTCTTTTGACATAGAAAGCAACGTAAAGGATGAGGCAGGCTGAGAAGGCAACAGTCTCCTCAAATACTTTGAGAAGGCCACTAAAGACAAGAGTGCAAACGCAAGTCTGAAAGCAGCCTTTAGATGTCAGACTTAGGAGCATCCTGCTTTGTGTGACTGAATTTGTGGTAGACTGCTGAAGGTTGAAATAGTAGGTAGTGCCTAGCCCCATCGGTAGGTGTCCTTCTGTTGACCTGCTGACTTCAGTTTTAAACTCTAAGAATTTATCATAGTTCAGAATCCAATTTGTCATCTTAAGAAGAAAGCCACAGTCACTGTAAAAGTTTCAAAGTTTTCAAGTCTTTTTGTGATTATAACCATGGTTCGTTCTGTCAAGGATCAGAAACAGTGAGATGATTTTTAGAAATTATTAAGCAATACACTCAAATTCTAAGTGTTGGATACTATAGTGTCTGTAGACTCAGAGTCTAAAGATGCTGCATTTACTGAATGATTTGTTGTGAATTATTCGCTCTGATGTCAGCTATCTGTTGGTCTCCGTAGCTAAAGTACTATGGTAACTGCTTTGATAGGCTTTCCTTTTTCTCATAGCATTTCTTTGCCCTGTCTTACAAAGTATTTTTATTCACCTCTCAATCCTACTGGTTGGTTGCTCCAGTAACAAGGACTGTCAATGACTGTGGTTAGTAATTATGCTGATGCGGGCAGACAATCCATCATGGTGGATTTTGCATGTGGCAGCTGATAATTAATCATGGGGCCATGGTGCAGAAACCACACAGCAGAGCAGAAATTTGTCTTCTAAAGGCCAGTTCAGGGTTGGAGCATAAAGAATAATGAGACCATAGCTGGTAGTGCTTGTTTACTAATCAATCTTTCTATTTTGCCTTTTAAACTCTTCTGTAGGGTTTGATGAAATCATCCATGGAAGTGATAATAATAGCTCAGCGGAAAAAAAAATGCACATTTGAAGATTTCACTGATACTCTTGGGTGGTGGTTTTTTTATGTTTGCATCTAGTACATAGTAAGAGGAGCTAGATACTCGATAAATTAGAAACTGGATATATTAGTTTTGGCACCAGCTGAGGGGGGAGAAGTCTGTGCAAGGGTGGAAGGTCTTGTTGCTATACTCACAACAGACATAAAGCATCCCCATAAGATCAGTAGAAGATGCCTGAAAGTAACATGAATATTTGCTGTCATGCTTTGGCAGTATATCTAGAGATGACTGATGTTCATCAAGGCATCTCCACTCAGATTCATTGAAAATGTTCTTCCTTCTAAGGATTCAGTATCTTGGCTGTAGGTTATTGTATGAAAACCACTAGAAAGCATGAAGTTCTTTGTGGCTTGTTCCCTGAACCTGCGTAGTACTGGCTGAGGTGGCGTTGTTCCCACAGACATTGTAGTCGTGTTTCCATATGTTTCCATAACGATAGGATCCCTCAGCCACACTGGATGTAGTTGGGGACAACAGGTTGTACTTAGCTGCAATAATAAAGGTTTATGGAGATTCAGAAAAAAAAAAAGAATGGAGCGAGCCAGTGTCCATTTTTGTCACTTGACAGTGGGATCTTACAGCTTCTCTTTGAAAATGTTGGTTTCTTCTCGTATTTTTTTTTTTTTTTACTGCTAAGTTTCATCTTCCTTACAGGCTTTCTCAAGCCTTGCTGATAATTTTTCTTTTAGTCCCTCTCACCCCCAGCAGTGGTCGGTGGTGTCAGCTGATAATGTGGACCTTTCCTCATGGTGTTTGCAGATAATCCTACAAGAAGATCTGTCCCACCTATCTTCCAGCCTTAGAGCTACTCAGTTTTATCCATTGAGTCCAAGATCCCACATGAGTGCATTGCTGCACCTGAGTGTTACAGCACAGGATGCAGACGCAGCAAGCACTTGCAGAGCAATTGCTAACTTAGTGAATGCATCAGAAGGAAGTTTAGCCTAGTAACTGATAAAGAGCAGCAGGCAACAGTGATTCACTATTGCAGTCTATGCTTGTTTCTACCTGGAAGAGTTTTGTCACAAAAGGCAGATTCCACTCCTTTTTTCCTTCCTGATGAACACTCCAGCTGAAGCTAGCCTGGCAGAACACCAGTGCAAAAGATCAATCTTTGATTTATTTTCCTTTAAAGGAAAATATTTAAAAAAAAAAAAAACCAGCCCATAAAAAGCAGCACTTTAGAAAATCGTTAAATGGAGTGTTGTTTTTGTGGTGTTTTAAAAGTCAGTGTCTGTCTGACAGGAGTAGGATATTGAGTGAGATGGACCCTGAGTCTGAATCATGTGGCCATCTTATCAATAAGAATGATCCGTGCGTCTTTGAAAGCTTCATGGCCACTTATGTTCTTTAGACCTGAAGTTGTAGTGCATCCGTTATATCCAGTGAACCTTGAACTAGTCCCCAAATACACCCTAAATAAGCCTTGCCTTCCAGCCCAGTGGATTGAGCAAAAGACTTCTGACTATATTGTGTATGGCTATAGGATGGCTTAATTACACCGTCCTTTTCTCCTCCAAGGAGAGGTGATTGTTTCACCTACTGATATCAACCTGGACCTCTAATGTTCTGTCACTGATGACATTTTCACCACTTTTACATACACGAGATAAGTATCTGCCATAAAAATGAAGTTACAGTTTGTCTTGCCTCAGAATAGAAGGATGGACTAGATACCTCTTAAGGACCCTTTAATCTCTCTTTATTCTATTTTGACCTATATTTTGCATTAAAACTCAACAGCTTTTCAGTAGAGCTTCTGGACAAAACTAGATGTATGCATATGCGTGTTATTTATTGACACTATATCATTTTCGATGAGCATCTACTCTGCTTCACATGCTGCTTAGACGATTTCTAAATATGCATTTTGTCTCATGTAGTTCACTGAATGCAAAGCATTGAGTTTATTGTTTCATTATTGTTTAAATCCCCCCTTTAATTGTTAGGAGTTCACACAATGTGTATGGACCTTCCTGTCTCTATTTTAAGTGGTAAGTGTATAATTCTGCCAAAGTTTTCTTTCATCCTCTGTCTTTTCTCTTCCAGTGGAATCTTTCATAACCACAACACATTATACCAGAACTTCATTTGTTTTTTGGGATGCTTCTTTACCTTGCTGTTACAACCATTCTTGAGCCTTTTTCCTCAGACTCTGGATACTTTAAATCCTTGTAGCTTACTTGCTGGAACTCTGATGATAAGAACATAGTGAAAATCCAGAATCTGGATAAAATTTTTCTTCAGGACTTTTGTGCAGCTGCTGCCTGATGTTGAGCCAAGTCACTTTACTCTGTGTGTGTGTTTTGCAGTCTGTAAAGTGGGGAAAGATTACCCTCATCTGTGACAATTCTAAAATTGCATCCTAGGCAAAAATGGTGGGAGTACTTTTCTTTTTCCCTGTATAAGTGATTTAGCACAGGAAAGACCCTAAATAAAGAATCAATATGATGAAAGATTAGAGAAGGGTGCCTGTTTTACTCTTTTACCAGAAAAGTAAGTATCTAGGATTTAGCCTGTGACCTTTATCAGATCAAAAGCACTGCTCTCTCAGGAGGAAGCTCTGTCTGTGAGACTACACAGGAGCAAACGGGGGAAAGTGGGGTTGTTCCAACGAGGGGAAGTAAACCACAGGCATCTAGACTTGGGCATAAAACCAGAACTTTTAGTGTTGAAAACTGAAGTGATGCACATAGTTGTCTCATCATACGTAACGGAAGTCTGTACGTGTACAATAGTTCTTTTCAGTAATAGGATAGGTTTTTTTTTTCCCTCACGCCTGAACTTCACAGGAAGAATTCAATGAAGAAACAAGGTCATCATCTCTCCTGACAATTTGTTCTTCCTTGTACTTACTCAGTTATGCTTCACAACTTCTCAGCAAAACCAGCTTTTTTTTTTATAGCTTGTTCATAGCCGTTACTGCCTCATCTCTTCCGCGTTGCCCTGTTCCCGATCTGCTCACCTCCCCTTACCATTGCATTATAATGTTAAATATCCTGAGTGAGGGTTAATCTTGCTGCCCAAGATCAACTCATCTTGTCACTACCTCATTTTTTGGTCTTTTTTTATATGATTTAATAATTTGCCCATATCTTATGTATTATCATCATCTCTTGAAATATTTTTTTTTCTTTTGCAAAAAAAAGGTTTTCAGATTTGGGTTGATGCAAATTGAAAAAGCCCTGATACTTACTAAAACATTGTCAAAACTGTCATCATACTTCCTATAAATAACCTCAAACAAGGCTAGCCTAGTGGTCTACACTCACTTGC
Organism: Egretta garzetta; assembly: GCF_000687185.1. Classification (NCBI taxonomy): domain Eukaryota; kingdom Metazoa; phylum Chordata; class Aves; order Pelecaniformes; family Ardeidae; genus Egretta; species Egretta garzetta. The sequence continues at coordinate 263,855 of NW_009260485.1, forward strand.
TGGCAGTCTTTAAGAAAACCAAAGCATAACAGCAACAAAAAAGCAGAGCGAGAGAAAGGAAAAATAGTGTGGGGAAAAAAACAACTTTTTTGTTTTATTGTTCTTTTAAATGAGAATTGGATAATATGATTAGATTGTTTTCCTGTCCCTACACACATAAAAAATGAGATAGGTAGGTAATAAAGTAGTACTGACTTTAATTTTTTTAACTCATGAAAAATAGTGTTAAGTTAAATGTATTATAGAAATTAAAATGCAGAAGTAAAAAGATCACTGAAGAGCATTCGATGATATCACAAGCAGTTATGCTCTAAGGACAGATTTAAAAGTTGCAAGAGCAAGATGCATTTTAATTAAGGCAAAACTGTCTGGGAAAGGGACAAACTACAAAGCTGAAATAGGCTGTAAAAATGTTGTGTAAAATACTGAGATCTTGTATGACTTGCAACTACTGCACTCTGTGTTCATTCCTCCTTTTTGCATTTTCCTTTCCTTCACCTGTAACACCCATCCACCTCTATATCCACTCAGTCTCTCCATTGTATATTTTCAAAAACATACAGCTTTCTAAAAAGGACCTCTCTCCTTTTCATTTGTCTCTGCTCTGCCTTGGCGCATTTCCTCATTTAGGTCATTAGGACCACCATAAGACAAGTAATAATACTAATAAATCTTAAATATTAAAAAAAAAAAAATCCTGTTTGTCCTATTGTTTTAGAAACAAGAGCAAGGAGATGGGTACATATCACAACATGAAGTACAGGAAATACATTTGGAAGCAGCACAACTTGGCACAAGTGTCAGAGGTTGTCTGGTTTTTGTCAGAAAGGGTTTTACGGATTATTAAACCTTCCTTCGAATTTCTGTGTGTGTCATTTACATGCTGTAAACCTACCTACAGGCAATGCGTAGAGTAAGATATTTCATTCTGTTTGTAATTAATACTCCACAGAAACTACCTTTGTAGTTTCTACCATTGTACCATGGAAGCCCTTCCTGCCCTTCATCACTGTGTCCTTGCTTGTTGAACAGAAATATTGAAACAATTGCCATAGTAAAGTCACCATCGTGTAATTCAGTACTTGAGCAGATGCCAAGAGGTGACTCTATCACAGGCAGCAGTGTAGCAACAGGATTTAAAATGCATAAGGTTGACCTTCGTAAAGCTACATTAATTGAAGTTGGTACACCGTAAACTGGCAAGCGGAGTGGCACTGATGAAATGTTGAGGTTAAAAATGTATGAATCAACACAGCGGTATCATTAATCTATAATAAAGCAAGCAGTCTCAAAATGTATTGAGACTACTAAACAACTGTTTTGGCTGCACTGTTAAAATAAGATCTGTAAAGACCCAACAAGATCCAGTAGTCTTGTGCTTTATGAGTTAAAAATTTGTATGGTAGTACCAAACATAAAGATTAGAGGTACAGGCTGGGTTAGTAATGCCTCATAATATTAAGCGAAACACTTATTGTTTACTAATATATATCCTATTTGAGACACGACCCCAAAAAATTCTTAATATTTCTCACAAGTCACTGAAGTGCTGCCTACCACTGCACTAGAAGTACTAGAGTATCCATTCTGCACAAATGAGAGATCAGTCTATAATAATAAAGAACAAAAATCTCAGTTGCTCTTACAAGAGTGTTTGCCATCACAAAGTAGTTGTTCTTCAGGTGTAGGGGAAAGGTCTAATACCCATTGCATCCCCCGGCATGGTATTTCTCACCAGTTATGTACAGTGTCAGTTTTTAACAATATGCTGTTTCATTTACCTGTGGGTTTTTTTTTCCCCACTGCATATGCTGTAAATTGGTACAATCCCACCTGTGATCCACTTAACTGTGACAGTTCTGTTTACACTACATTTTCTATTAATAGCTGTTTCCATATTTTTTTCACTGGTTGAAAGATGTGGTACTGGGTTTATAGACACATAGGAAGAAGATAAGGTAAGACGCGAGAAGGGGCTTGGAGCAAGACAGTTTTCGGAGGGGCAGGAGGGGACTAGCAAGCCGATGCAGTGATGAGGCATGGAGACATTGAGTTACACATGTCCAGTAAGAGAGGTGGTTGTGTTAACATGTAGTCTCCAAGGTGAGGTCCCTGCAATGTGTAGGCTTTTAAGGGTGGTTTCCAAGCTTCAGTAATTTCATCAACTAAAACTGTTGGTGGGAAGGACGAAAGGGGAGCAAACGGAATGCTTTTGAGTCAGATCAAAAGAAAACTGGTTTGAACAGAACAGCTCCTGGGACCACTGCAGGACTGCAAGGTAGAAGTATTGCGTGTTTCTGGGAACTTCTTTGGAGGAAGGAAAAAAAATAGGAATTTTCTTCATGCTTAAGGCTGGGAAAAGTGACAGCTTATTAGTTATAAGAAGTATGAGGTGATGATTAACTTCTGCAGGCAGGGACTGCCTGCAGACAGACAGACTTGAAAACTAAACCCATTACTGCTTCTTTTCCTTACCCTAGGGAGTTTCCAGGACTTGAGCCTGAAACTTGCTGTGAGACACATAGGCTGGAAGTTGGTTAAGAGCAGGATTCTGATCTTTATATTCAATTCCTACGAATTTAGGAAAAGCAAGGTAGAGATCGAAAGGGCCATTTGATCTGCTTTCTGCCTTCTGAATTTCTCCCAAGTAGAATACACTGCACATCATTTCTGAAGGTTTTTAAGAAGTGATAGCACAGTCCAACTCAAGAGAAATTCAGGGGATATTAGTTTTCATTTTTTTATCCAGGGGGATTGGGCAACAGCTATTTTAGCAACAAACTTGGAAGGGGCATGGTATTTCCAGGATAAAGAAAATGAAGTGCTTCAGGGGAAAAAGAACTGCTGATGTTTGCCACGCTTTGCGTTACTACATCCCCATCTTGGGACATCTTTGCTGGTGATATTCACATTTATGCCTTATTTGTTTCATGCTTATCAAAGTTTTACAGAAATTTGACATATCTTTGGATGGTGCTCTGGGGACAGTTAGAAGAGTGTTCATTATCTACCATGTGTGCTGGTTTCTTGGGAGAAAATGTAGAGGAGGAGTCATGGTTGCGTGTGACATCCCCAGCTGGAGAAGTCAGGGGAAGTTTGCTGGCTCTGTGTATGCTCTGTAAAAATTTGGTTGAAATGGTAAAATGTGTCTCTGTAGCTGGAAGAACAGTTTTCACTTAAGCAGAAAATGCTTTTTCTAAAAGATGTCAATAAACAGAAAAGTACAGTGCCAAAGATAATTTCAGATGTAGCTCAATTTCAATAAATACTAAAAATTTATGAAAGAAAGCAAATGGCAAAAAAAAAAAATCAAAATACATAAACCCCAATACTTCATGCAATTTCTGCCTGAAAACCTACAAAACAAGGGAAACATAGGAATATGTATTTAATTTTCAAGTTGTATCAAAATTCCAGCCACATAACCCTTAACAAATGTCTCCATAAATACCATAAATCTCCACTGTTCTATATCATCACAGTTCAGAGCTTTGTCCTTCTCTTTGGCCTTGGGAGAAAAAGTGTAGTAGATCCTTTTGAAACATTAGCAGTGATTTTGGAAGCATCATATCAGATGGCTTCATTACTTTTTCTTTTCAGGTAACCTGTTTATTAGCTAAAATACTGAAACTTACTGTTCTGGATTGAGTTAAGTATTTTGATTAAAATGAGACACTTTGGGTTTGAAACTTTGTTTAAAAATTTTTCAACCTTTCTTTTACTGAAATCACGGCATAAAATTGAAATGATTAAGTCAGAGAGTGGAAATGTTTCATTTGAAAATTGGTTTAAGTGTACATTTCAGCGTGTGGGGGTGTTAATCAGAACTGGCTTGATTTTTTGCTCCATTTGACAAGAGTGGCCTGGTAACTCTAAAACTAAAAGGTTGCTCTTGTTAACTCCACGTTTTTTAGAGGAAAACTATTTTAGTTAGGTTTACCTTTCTGTAATTGTATATTACCATATATATTTTTAATCTACTGTGTCCCCTGTGTTCCCTTTGGCTGGGGTTTGGAAAGGAATAAGAGGAAATGCAAGGAGGCGGTTGCTCTCCAGTCTGACATGGACCTGTTGAAACCAGGGGAAAAACAGCAAAAATGGAGACAACAGGCTCAAGTCGGCATGTTCCTGGGCTTTGTTTAATCCTTTACGCCTTTGCAAAATCAATGTGAAACATAAGCATACCGATTTTTATAGCATGGCAGCTTTTTACTCAGTTTTCACGGGATGAATTACAACAGTTGTCCTTTGGGCCACCAGAGCACAGCATGCTTTGACTCTCTTCTGATAAATAGTGTTAAGTGTGCGTATAATTTTTCTGCAGCCTGTAAGAGCACATTAGACTGTTTGCCATTTTAAATAACATTTTTAGTGGCAACATTTATGTTGTGACCCAGAAGTTCGTTTAATTAGCCTTAGTCCAGCAGGTTCATTCAAAGCTAAAATTATGGCATGATCCAATACACTTAAATTAAACAAAGTAAGTGCGTAAAAATGGCTTTATAATCAAATAATTAATTGAAGAGTCTCAGGGACATTTATTAAGTGAGGTAGATGCACAGAGAGCACAGGCAAATGCCAGAGAGGAGTCTGTAATCAGCAGTCCAGATGTTTGGGGTTTTTTTTGTGAGCTTGCCATTAACACAAAGTAAACTTGATAATTACTTGGGGAAGCATTTATTTTGAAATCCTACCGAGCTGGAGGGAAGTCCACTGAATAAACTGGGCTTCAGTGAGGCAGTGGAAGGCACTGACAATAAGCTTGCAAGACTTCAAAACAAGGGTGCAAAGATCTGTAACTGCTGTCCTCTATGCAAAAAAACATGGTTTTCTCTGCACTCAGTGGCACACGTAAATAATTTTGGCACAAAGGCACTACTAGTCAGAGGAGAATTTCATATATTTTGCAATCCCAGCTATTAAATATCAGGATTTGGTTGTCATGTTACGGATTATTTGCTTTATTTTTCTTGGGACACTTTTAATTGTAGATTGCAAAGAAATTAATTGCTTTTGCATAAAAGGCAAAAATAATTGAACTTTCATGAAGTTTATTCAAATGCTTTAGAACTGTAAGAAATTTTCTTTTTCTGAAATAGAATGAAGTGGAAGTATTTTCTGAACTCACTAGTAGTATGTATCACGTATTTGCTTACTGTATATTGCAATTTCTTACCACTGTCAGGTGGGCTTCTTGCTTTGCGTTTAAAAGATCAACCCAGACCAATGTAACTATGCATTATCCCTCAGGTTTAACTAAATACTTGTAAAGAGAAAAGCCTACCTGTGCACAGAACAAAATAAAAATGCCATTAATTTTTAATTTTAATTATTAAAACAGAGTAAAGCAATTTTTAGTTTGTTTGCAAATATTAATATTAATATGTCCTTCTGGAAATTGCTCAGTACAATTTGATTAGTAAAATATGGTAAAGCTTAAGCAGAAAGCCTTTTAAAGTTCCGCAAATAAAATAATTGCATTATTGGGTACCTGAATTAATTACACTTTCCTGTGAAGAAAATATGGCTGGAAGAGAGGAAGTTTGGTCATCTTAGTTAAATTCTTGACTCTAACAGCTTTCCTACCTAATTTTGGCACATTTCTGATTGTCTGTACATTATTCCCTTTCCTTGTCTAAAAAATGATCAGCTTCCCTCATCTCCAGCCATGCTGTCAGGAGTAATTCTCTAATGCCTATAAAAGCAAAATGGCCTAAAAATAAATAAATAAACAAAAAAAAAATTTTTACCTGGATTTCCCTAATCTGATTTACAGCACAGCTGCATAAATGCTTGTGCCAGCATAAAAAGAACAAGATCAAGTGGCAGGGTGAAAGGGTGGGCAAATGGCTTCTTTTGGAACTACCAGCTTAAAATGTTCATGAAACAACACCTTTAATGGATCTTGGGCCCCCTGAGTATGCAAAGAGGTGTCTCAGCCTGTTTTAATCATACATGACAAGTTCTTGCTAAAGTCAGAAGGAAAGCTCACCGTGACTTCAAAGCAAGCAAGGTTTTAATTCACCTGAAAGAATAGAATTGCCTAAGCTGTTCTCCATCACAACTATATAACTCAAGCTTAAAAATGCTTAATAGTATACAAACTCTGCACAAGTACTAATCATTTTCCAGATTCAGAAGCTTTTTATCTTGCTTGGGTTTTTTTTTTTAAGAATCAAAAAGTAATTGAGGTGGGAAGGGAAGGGAAGGGACTGACTTCAGAGGTAAAGCAGGTTTCTCAGGACCTTGTCCAGTTCAATTTTGAATATTTCTGGCCGTGGAGATTCCACGATCTGTGTGGTCAAGTGTTTATCCATGAAAAACTACTTTGACAGAAGCAACACTGGTAGTCAAGCATAAGATTTACCTATCTTGATAAATAATGGGATATCATCTCAGTGATTTTAGAGAAGCACCTCAGATCGTTTGCACACAGTCTGACTTGTTCCTATTCCTCATCCTTGTTTGAAAATAACACTTTTTCCAGGGTTACTGGCTTTGCCTGCACATTGTCACCTGTGGGGATATGGCAACGCTCAGTAGTTGTCATTCAGGAAAGCTAGGGTTTGTTTCACAGAATTAATGCTGTAGCTGTGTCACTTTATTAAGAGCCCGCAATACCTTTAAAAACAGTAGTGTAATAACAGTCCATTCACTGGAAAAAAACACCTAAATACTACAGTGAATTGCTTGTAGTAAAACATGCAGGACTTAGGAGAGAAAAACAGTACAAAAGGCATTTAATTAGATGGAAATTTGAAGTTAACTAGTATTTCTTCATCACTTCATTGAATTTTGCACATTGAATTGCTTCTGTTAATGTGCCCTATATTTCTGTCAGTTGACTCGAAATGGAATGGAGGTCTGTCTTTGCTTCTAAAATATTCCAAGTGAAATCTTTCTAGTGCTCAATCTTTTTTCACAAGTGTCCCAAGAAGCATTGTCTTTTAACTTCATTGTCCCTCTCCAGTGTGCTAAGGTGTGGCAAGACATACATTCAGGAGTTTGCGGAGAACTACTGTGGTTGCAGTTAAGGCAGCTGCCGTGTGTTGTACATGCTGCAGTAGCAGCTAAACGCAGAGGGGCTAAGGAAATCTATCAGGCATCTCATTTTCCAGCCTTAAGAGCTGCGTGGGAATCATAGAATAGAATCATAGAATCATTTAGGTTGGAAAAGACCTTTAAGATCATCAAGTCCAGCCAATAACCTAACACTGCCATTCCCACTAAACCATGTCCCTGAGGAAGGCTGGATGTAAGCTCAGGCGCTTGCACCTTATCTCCCTCTGAATTCTGCAGAGGACCTGAATGTGGTCCAACAAGGCATTAGTGTGCTTAGTATCGTAGTATTTACACACTGGCATGGTTTACAAAAGCTCTCTTAAATATTCAGCATTTCTGTGGGCTGAAATGGGAGCTATAAAGATGCATAATAGCTGTTGGCTCTGCTTCCAGACTATATTAAGATACATTGCTTTTTCTATACCATTTTGTACAGAATAGGTGCAGTATTGTCTTTTTATGGAGGAAGAAAACTAGTCTCACTTTTCTTACTGTTTTGGAGGGGGAAATTGTGTCTGTTTTTGTAGGTAGCTATTGGAAAAGTAATTATACTCTCCTTAATAGAAAAAAAATCAATCTAATTGTGTACCCATATGTCATAGCTGAAGAAGCTGTAACTGGTTTCATCCTAAGATATTAGGATTCTGAAAGAGAAAGCGAATAAATATCATGGATTATGCTTCTTATTTTTGTCAATGTGTAGATACATTCAGAAGATCAAGAAAGAAGATTTTTACAGGATCATGTGCAGCTATTAGTATTTTCCATTTACTAAATCTAAGTTTGATTATGTGTAATCTAAATGATTACATGTGGGAAAATTGATTTTTCTCTTATAAATTGTGGCACTGACACCATTTTGTTGTAGTAAGCAGGGCAGAAAACACAACATCACTGGGTAGAATGGCAAAAGATCTGTTTCATTTGTCTTACAAAGTCATACCTGAATTATTTGTGGCAAGGTCTGTAGCTGTAAGCTAAACAGTACCAGGCATATGTATGAATACTTAAGCTCAGTGATCTAAATGGCTAAACATTTTAAATTTATAGAGAGGTTCCTGGTATAGTTTTAACTTGGGCCAATCAACCATACAAAACAGTTCCCAGACATGGTTTGAGAGATCACAGGGACCAGGACTATTCCTGTTATGTCATTTGGAGATTGGTGTGGTTGTTCTGGAGGTTCAGAGAGGTTAATAGCATGGTTGTCACCAGTCATGAGCTGGCCTGAGGGCAAACTTTGGCAGCAAGTATTTTATTAGTATAGATGTGGCCCGTGAGCTCTGTGTCCCCTTGACCCGTCACTTCATAGGCTACCTGGTTATGCCTACCTGCTGACTAAGCTCCGTTACACCACGGCAGTACCATACTAAACCAACAGGCATCCTCAAGTGCCTGAAGCTCTACCAAAGGCCGTGCTTTCAACTTTGAAGTGAAGGCAGATGTGGATGTGGTCTTGACTTTGAACCACCCCTCTTATGTAGTCAGCTGGGGCTAACTTCCCATTACAGATTTCTACAGTGTAATAGTCAGAATAACTCCATGAGTAACCAAAAAACAGAGAGGGAAGATCAAGGAAAAACCTTAACAGGAGGTACACTAGCCATAGTCTGTGCTTTAGTGGGAGGAATAAGTATAAACTTCCATGGCTCCACCTTGTTCTTTGTCAGCTCTGTCAGTCCACTGCCATGGACTCAAATGCAGATTCACTGCTGAGTAGTTTAAGAATTGCAGCATAATTCTGATCATATGCATAGTAGCATATAGTGAAAGCCAAAGAAAATAGGAGAATGCTTACGTGAGAGATCCTGATATCCAAGTTCCATTTGTTCTGGAAGTGGGACATTCCTACCATTTTAGATGTCAAAGAGGAAATCACTGAGTAAAATTCTGTGATCTATATTATGCAAAAGGTCTTGTTAAACAGTAGGAACCATCTCTTCTGGTCCTAAAACTGCTGCTTTTATTGAGCTGAACATGAGCTTTTCTGCAGTCCCTTCACTGTGATGTTGGAACATCTAACAGTTATTAATCAATGCATTCACACAGCCTCTTAATCAAATAGAATTAAATATAAACAGTTCGGGTTTCAAGAGCAGGAATTAAGCAGAAGAGATCACATGATTTATTGAAAGTGAGAGAATCTGCAGCAAAACCAAAAGCAGAACCCAGCACATGCTACTGTGACGTGTAGCAGACAGATGTACAGACACACATATATTATAAATCAGTTTTCTAGTCCAGAAGGATCACTAATATTTAATAAGTTTGCAGCTGTTCCGTTGGTAACTGACATTAACTGAACTCTTTGTAACAGTAACAAATACAGGTATCTCTGTTCCTTCTTATTATATGTGTGGTGTGATGGCTCCTTGCAGTCACATACAGCAGTATGTCTGATCCCTCAGACTCTGAGGTATTAACCCATAGCCAGTCATGGATAGCAGGATTGGAAGGATCCTCATGAAACTTGTCTCATCTGTCTCCCACTTCAGGATAGGATCTCTGTATGCTTGTTGACAGATGTTTGTCTAACTTGCCATTGCGGTGCTCCCAAAATCACCTAGGTTTGCCTATTCCTCTGTTCATGTCTAATTTCATTCATATTTCTAGACTGAATCTCCTCTGTTGCAGCTTAAACCCATTTTTATTTTTTTTTACATGCCATGGGTAAAAAGAAAGATCATTTTCTTCCAATTTTAGTTCAAATTTCCTCAATCTTTCCTCTTGTTTACTAGGTGCTTGATCATTCTCACTCTTGTCTTCTGGAACTGCTGCCATTGGCAGAAGTTGGTCTCCATGAGCGGTACCAAAACCAGGCAGAGCATTTCACCTTGGATTGTGTCAGTGCTGGAGGCAGCTTATGGATTTCTTCTGCCTGTTTTGAAGACTCGTGTTTATAGAGTCTTACATGTTCATATTTTTTTCCCAGTATGACTGCCTTTTCCATAATAACTTGACCTTATTGATTCGTATTCAGCTTCTGATCTACTATAAATGAGAGACCCCCTTTGAGGAACTACTATGTCAAGGAAACTTTCCCATCTGGCCTTTGTACAACTGCTTTTTTGTCCCTGAATGTTGGAGGCTTCCCTTTGCTGAATGAAATCCCTTTCCTTCAGTTCGTGTCTCCAGTTTGACCAAATAATTTTTAATTCTAATCCCTTAATCTCATTTTTTAGCATTTTTCAGCTCCCTGTTATGTGGAAACTGAATTGATACACTGTTCAATAAATAGTATGCTCTTTTCCAGATCGTTAATGGAAAAAATAGGGCAAATTCAGGACAGATGTGGCAAATCCTCATGTGATACCTCCTTCTATTTCATAAAGTTAATGATTGACAATGAAGAAAAAAGTAATGGAAGCTATAATATGTGTAATTTTCAATAGCTGAGAAAAAACGGCAGTATGCAAAATGAGTTATGTTAGTAAAAGGTACATGTTTCAAGTTCAACTCATTTAACCTTTAACTTAGAATCTTTCGTATGAATTTGAAAGGTGTGATGGGAATGAAGGACAAGTATCTGGCTCTAAAATTCAAGTTTTGTTAGTTAAATGTTCATATATAGTTCGAGTTTGTCATCATCCTTCCCTGATAGGAGGACAATTTCATGTTTTAACTCTTCGTCCCATCTCCTTTCTGCGGCCTGATTTTAGGCTATAGGAGGGAGTATATTGAAAATGGGGAGGAAATAGGAAGGTAGTGTGACATCTTTCTGATCTCTGGTATCAGGAACCATTAACAGACCATCAAGTCATCTGAAAACATTAAGGCCACACAGAGGAGCTTGAATAGGGCAAAGGTATAGTTCTATCAATCAGTCTAACTGAAAATCTCAACTTTTAATCAGTTTTTCTTCTATTACTTTTAGTATATTCCAGTATTATCCTGGAATCATTTATGGTCAAAGAAACACCTCATGAATTTCTCATATTAAAAACAAGCAAATGATACTTGGTAGAACAAGACAAAAATAACCTCAGTGCAGGTTTTAAGGTGACAGAAAGCAAATAAACTCCTAAGATATTTGCTCCTTTAGTCCTGTGGGAGACTGAACAGCCAGCTAACTGTCTCAAAGCTTGCTCCTTTGTGTGGCAATGTGCCAAGATCAGCATTGCCACAGGCAAGCTGGCTTGCAGGCCGACTGAAGCAGTGGACACCCAGGCGGGGCTGCCTGCCCACCAAGGCTTGCAGTTTGCTGCCACTTAAAGCATGCGAGCAGAGCCCTGCCCAGCAACAAGAAAGCGGGCAAACAGAGCCCGCCTAAAGTAAAGCATGCCAAATGTGTGTGCATGTGCTGGACTGTGCTCTATAAAAAAGGCTGCATGCTTAGGCTGCGGGGGGACCTCATGGGAGACTGTCAAAGACGCCAGAGGAAGATCACCGACCTCATGAAGAGACCACTGAAGATTTCATGTGCGATCACCGAAAACCCCAGAAGCACGGACCCCCGGGACGCCGCGGATCCATGGTGTTGACTGTCTGCTCTCTTCTATCCGGACCTCTCGCTTTATTTCTTATCTTTCCTTCCTTCCTTTCCTGTCGCTGCTTTCTCTCTTTCCCCCGAACAATTAATAAACGGGTGGAGTTACGACATCTGACCTCGTTTGTGTCTTAATCTCGCTGGAAGGGATCAAACCTGAAACGAGAGGTTGGTCTAGCCACCCCTGGCCCTCCCAGACTCGTCTGAGGTCGGCTAGAAAGCAAGGGGGCCTTCCTCTCATCCAA
>NW_009260485.1:276458-371604 GCF_000687185.1 Egretta garzetta
TGACTGTCTGCTCTCTTCTATCCGGACCTCTCGCTTTATTTCTTATCTTTCCTTCCTTCCTTTCCTGTCGCTGCTTTCTCTCTTTCCCCCGAACAATTAATAAACGGGTGGAGTTACGACATCTGACCTCGTTTGTGTCTTAATCTCGCTGGAAGGGATCAAACCTGAAACGAGAGGTTGGTCTAGCCACCCCTGGCCCTCCCAGACTCGTCTGAGGTCGGCTAGAAAGCAAGGGGGCCTTCCTCTCATCCAAACAGAATTGGATCGTAACAAGTCCAAGACTCCATTAACACTGAGAGCTGAAAATGTGCTGCGTTACCTCTTCAGTCTGTGACAGAGCAGTTCAGTCATTGTTGAGATCCCATTCCTGTGATTCCTCCTTCAGACTGGACAAACCACTTGAGGGAGTGGGGACATGAAGATAATGCTTTTTTCTTTGGCTAGCAGCTGCCAGATACCACAGAATATCAGATTTCATTCCTTTCCTTAGGTTGTGTGGAAGCATCTGAGGACAACAAATTCTGTCACATATTCACAGCCTCATAAATATTGAAATCCCCGATTTTATCTGTAAAGACAGCGACTGTGTATTTTCATACCCATAAATAGAGCTGTGAGTACACTCACCAGGAGCTTTATCTGATTGCTGTCTTTAGCACATATCTGAAAAAAAAAAAAAACAGGCCATAAGGATCTGGCGTTAAAAGATAGTAGTTAAAATGCCTTTTGACATTTATATGTAGAGAGAATTATGAAATGGCACTCTCAGGCACAAAATATCTTGCTGCTATTTTCCTTGCACCTGATATTTTCACTTGCAGTCAGTCAGATGTGGAGACATCCCATCGAAATTCGGTGGCAGGATGGGGTGTGCCAGAGGAAGCCTGCACAGCTTCCCTGGCTGCAGAGCAGCCACTGAGGACTTGTGTATGGCAGGCAGGACTTGGGTGATTCTTAGAGGCTGATGTGGAGTACAGAAGACCACTGTTCTGGTCTGCAAATTAGCGTTCTCCAACTGTTGTGGTTTAACCCCGGCTGGCCACTCAGCACTTGCTCCCCCCACAATGGGACGGGGGAGAGAATCAGAGGAGTAAAAGTGAGAAAAACTATTGGATTGAGATAAAGACAGTTGAATAGGGAAAGCAAAAGCTGTGCATGCAAGCAAAGCAAAGCAAGGAATTCATTCACCACGTCCCATGGGCAGGCAGGTGCTCAGCCATCTCCAGGAAAGCAGGGCTCCATCACTCTGAACATCCCCCCCTTCCTTCTTCTTCCCCCAGCTTATATACTGAGCATGACGTCATATGGTATGGAATGTTTGGGTCAGATGTCCCAGCTGTGCTCCCTCCCAGCTTGTTATGCACCTGACTGAGCAGGAGAAGCTCAAAAAGTCCTTGAGTAGCCTAAGCACTGCTTAGCAACAACTAAAAACATCAGTGTGTTATCAACATTCTTGTAGTACTAAATCCAAAACATAGCACTATGCTAGCTACTATGAAGAAAATTAACTCTATCCCAGCTGAAACCAGGAATGTAAGGCAAAAACTTGCCCAATGAGAGGTCTGGTATAACTGGGAAGAATTAGGAGATTACAGACCAAGGGGTTTGTTCTGTGCTGCTGAGTCCATGAAAAGAGCACATAGCAGCTCCTGAAGCACCACTTGCTGCCTGCGGTATTTTTCTACTGTAAAACAGAGCTGGTTTTTCTCCCATGAGTTAGGTTTGCTTTTTGCTTTCAGTCAGATCAAATTACAGCAACTGTGAAATCTCTTATTTAGCCTTCTGGGAAGATAAGCAGCTTTAAACCTTAAATCTGTAACTCTTTACAGATTCTGGGGGGCTGACAAAGCACAATGCAAATCACCAATGCATGAGAAGTTGTCTGCTGATCACCAACAACAGGCAGCCGAGAGTTGAGCTAGAAGTCCTTCAGGAATTTGGAAGTCCTTCAGATGTGTGGAGATTGTTTGAAGAGGTCATGAGATGTCTTAAACATCTGCACTGAAGGAAGTGACAAGTCTTCATGTACATAAAAAGCTGCTTTGTAGAGGAAAAGATCATCTCAAATTGATGGTGGACAGTATAGAACAAAACGGACCTAGCTGCCTGCAGAAAGGTAGATTAACATTAGGCTGTAGCAAAAACTTTCTCACTGTAGGAGGCATAAAGCATTGGAATAGATGGGTAGGGAAAGTGGAGACATCTTTATTCATAAAACCAGACTAGACAAAAATACATCAGGAATTATGTCCATATAGGTATCCCACCTTGGGTAGTAGGGAGAGACTTGTAATCTTGATAGCTGAAGTACCTTATTTAGATATTTAGTTCTAGTGCATAGCTACTGAAATAAGATGTCTGATTCTGGAGTTTGTAATTCAGGACAGATAGTGATAAAAATTGAAAGCATTTAGAGGAAAGCCATAAAAACAGGCATTATACAGGAGCACAGTCTATGTAAATTAACAATGCAAATTTTAGTTATCTATAGATGTCCACACAAAAATAGAAATGCAATACTAGAACCTTAGATCTGTGAAACAAAGATATAATCCAACAGCTGGAGACAGAACATAACAAGAACTCTGCTGGAATCATCTCCCTGACAATATTTAAATCAGGTTTGGATATTCTTCTTTAAAGACAGAACAAAAATAGCTCAGTAGGAATTAACTGATGTACAGCCTATTAGCAGATTAGACCAGACTGGTCTATGTGGGAAGAGCTATCATGTAAGTGTTGACAGAATCCCACCCTTCATGGGTTCAAGGGAAAGAACCAAATAAAAAATAAAAAAAAAAGAGGTAGAGAGGGAATTTTTTTATTACTACGTTAAGCACAGCAATAGGAAGCCAATTCTATTGTTTGGGGAAGGAAGGAGTAGAAAGGAAGAAAGAAAGCACAGTCATAATCTGTATGAATCTAGAAGAGTTTCATTGTAAGCATACGTCAAGCCAGTTGCAGGGGATGGGGAAGGAAATCATTTGGATTTTGTTTTTCTTTTTAAATCTAGTGTCTATTCTAACACACACAGTAGTCTAATTAACTCTAATGAAATAAACTATTAAAAACAGAGAAAAACAAGAACTAATAGAGATGAAAGAAAGATTATTTTTTTTCTAATAAATATTAGAGGGTTCAGGGACATCTGGGTTGTAGATTACTGAATCTTTGTATTAATACAAAGAATGTTCAACAGTCCCTTATCCATCAAACAGGAGTTCTGTGTTTATCAGCTTGTGAAAGGAATGTGTTAAAAATAATATATATGATAGTTATAATTATCTAATCTATATAAATAATATCATATATTAAAATAATTACATATCGGTTTATGTGTAGACCATTTCATGATATAATACAATCATCACTTAGCTTTTAATATTATCTGTCGATTGCACATGCCCTCTTTCTTTCTTATCTTCTTAGTCACCTAAAGCATTGGTACAAAGGGCAGGGTGAAGTCAAAAAGCATTCTGTAAGTCTTTCTAGACTCCAAACTCACAATTTTTCTATGTTCTTTCTAAGACTGATCTTTCAGATAAGCTGTGTTTATAGCTTCCCCTGGAAAAGTATTCCACATTTTATTGTTTGGTTGGGGGGGGGCTAGCAGGAAAGCTTCATGAAGCTACAACTCTTGAAAGCTCAGCCTGTGGCTTGATCTTGGGAATGTAATATCCTTAGTTATTGTGTGTATTGAGAGACACATTCTGCTAATAGAGGATTTGCTCTGGATGACAGCAGCTGATTCATCAACCTGAGGTGTTTGAGTTTTTCTTATTTTTTTTTTTTATGAAAGAGCTTACTTTAAACCCTGCAAAACGCAGACCTTCAGATAATGCTTAAAAAGTAGACAAATTTAAATACACTATTTATTAATGTGACTTCATAAAGTTTGGGGTTTTTTCTTCTGTGAAGTAGCCAGTAGATATATAGGATGTTATTGGAAGCTACTTTGGAATTGATATGCTGACATAATGACTTCCTGGAGTTGAGGATATCCATGCACAAGTTAGCTATTTAGAAATCTTTAGTGACCAAAGTATTTTAGGTCCACTTAGATTAATATTTCACTATAATTTTGGTAGCTTTGCAGTGTAATATAAACTTAAAATCTAAGCATTCTCTCAGAGATTGCAGTGGGGAGCTCTAAGAACTAATTCATAAGTATCTTTATATTGGAAGCGTAGTGTATGTGGTGTTGTAGAAAGGTACCCGCCATAGAATGAATTGTTTATTACAGATATTAAAGTGGTTGGGGTATGCTGAAGTATGAGCTGTGTATCAAGCTTGGAGTGCTTAGCCTTATCAATGTCATTTGAAAAAACGTTCTACCAAGAAATACAGATCTTGAACAAACAGATGTCTTTTATTATCTTGTAAGCTATGCAGGATCAATTTTCAAGCTGTCACAAACAGTTTTAGATGTATTTATCATATCCTTGTTTTGCTAAGTTTTGGGCACCAACTGTGCAGACTGTATGAATGAGCGTACGATGGCACAGGAACGGCAAAGTTTGGAACTAGGTTTTGCTACATATAGGGGTCAACTGCGTAACTCCATATGAGCCAGGCTCAGTGTCTTGGCTGGCTGAGCCCCTGTTGTTCAGAGTTGTCAGAAGCAGACATGCAGGCTGTCTGAAAATCATCTGTGCTTAACTGTTCAGAATCAGCATGGCCCTGCTGCAGTTCCCCCATCGCTTACTTGCAGGGGTTCAAGGTAACTCCCCTTACCCAAGATCTGGCTTATCTGGTACGTTTGCTGCTGCTGTGCTGGATGTATCCTGAGTTGAACGGTATGCTTTGAGAGCATGGAAATTAATATCCAGCAATCTACTGGGTATTGGTAACGTCTACAGGTATGGTGTCTAGCAGACAGTTCCTCTGAAGCATGCTGTTCTGCTTTAGAATGATTTTTTTTCTAGCTGAATGATGTTACTTGAGACACAGCATTTTTCCCTGTCCTGTAGTGCACCAGGAGAGATGAGGCTTAGTACTAGATTTAAAAGAATCCTAAACTGTGGATTATTTCAGGGCTTTTTGATACTTCTTTATTGTGTTGTTTCAAGGCAAATGGACAGTATGGTAACAGTCAGAAATGCTGACTGACGTTGTTTTGTGATTGGTGTCGGCTCTCCCCAGTGCTTCACTTTCCCTTCACGCCACCAGGACATACCTATTGGTGATAAATCCTTCCATTCGAATAACCCTTGCATCACTTCTTTTATGATATATTGAACTATAAAAGGACTTGCACATATTAGATGCTGAATCTCAATATTTTCTAGGTTCAAGAACACTCTTCTATCCCTGGCCAGTATCTGTTGGGAAGATGATTTTCAACTTTAGCATCTGTGGAATTATCAACCGTTTTCCAGGAAGAATTCATCTGGGAAAATATGGGTGTGAAATATTAAATTTTTAGGATAATAAAATATTTTAAGATATTGCCAAAGAAAAATTTCCTGCATCACTATAATCCCTTCCCAGCCAGAGGTATAGCTCATTTCTCTTCTGATGTATGAGGTTTTACAAGATCTCACTTGATTTTCATCCAATAGTGTTGAAGTCCTGAAAGATAAATCCACATTATTGGAGTACTGAAGGACTTTCAGTGTTAAATTACTCTGAAGATTCCTTGCCTGCATTTGAACCTCTCCTTGAGACCTAAATGAGCAGAAAGAACTAAAGGCAAGTGTCCCGCAGAAAGAGTAATGGCAATTTCTTTGTTTCATTTGAGCACAAATCAGAACAAATAAGCCTTTCTTTTATGTTCTGCAAAACCAGAAATAGTTCCCCCTTAATATTGCACTGCTGTTAAGGCTTTTTCTGTGTATTTTTGAAAAGTTGCAAAAAAATAGAGGCACAAACTTTCAGTTCACTGCAACAGTGAAAAGTCTTTACTCTTTAAGTAACAAGGAATTGTTATTAAAAGCTCAAGAAAGTATAGAAACAGCTGTACATATAATAGAACTAGCTGGGGCAAAGCTGACAGCAGTCTGTGAGCCTCCAGTTTTATCCTCATACAACCACAACTTGCATGCTAAAGAGAGACATGGGGAGAGAAGACAAACTAATTGAAAAAATAACCTGTGTATTTCACAGCTTTGCATGCGCTCAACATGCCTGCCTTTCTGCATTCCTTTAAAAAGCAAATCTTTGGGAGCTTTTTTTTCAGGTCAGGCATCTGTAAAATTTACCAGACTGCTTTGCGCTAAATTTTCACTTTGATTTGAGCAGTGCTTGTGCTGTAATATACATTAGAGGAAAGTAAGATGTATTAAATCAATGTTAAACTTGTAATTTATACCAACAAAATGAACAAAATTCAAAATGCTGGCAATTCATGTTTGCTGCAGTTAATCTACATAGAGATCATGGTATGTAAGGGTAAAGATATTTCCAAAGACACTGTGGCACTTTCAAGGGAAGTAGTGGCATTTGAGAAGCAGTTTGCAAGTTCACCTTAATATGAAACATTTTTAAAGCTTTGTTGAGGGGTAAATCATTTGCGGCCGGGGGGAAACTGTGATTTTGGACTGAATTTTAGCACCCAATTTCTACTTCAGTGCCACCATTTGAAACAAAGTCTGCTTGGAAAACAAAAAATTCTTGGGAGCGAGTGCTATAAAAAGACACATAGGTGACAGCAGAAGTAAAGCCAACAGTCTTCTGCAGTGCTCCTTGGTATGATGCAGTATGCTGTTACTGGTTCTGACATTTTTCAGTAATGCTGCAAGCCAAAATTCTCGCTATGAATCCCCTGGCATGCCACTTTTGTCCCCACTCCCACCTACCGCCCACTGATACGGTTTGTGAGTTAACTGAATTTTCTTGGTTCAATTCTGTTATAAGAATTACTTACCTAAGTATGACAATTAGCTTCAACTGTTTATGGCTCTGGGAGCTTTTTGGTGCTTTCTATCTTCAGTTACTATGATATCGTTTGGTTTCTTCTTGACTTGAGTAACAGATTGTTTATGAAGACTATATCTTTTGAAATTAGATTAAAAATCGGTCAACTTCAAAAGCTGTCTGTTTACTCAATGTCAAAACCGCATGGAGCAGGAACATGAGATGCCTTCTTACACGTGACCAGAATGATTTTAAGAAGGAAGGTATCAGGTTTGCTATAGATTAAATGTATACTGTGAAAAAAAGCGGAAATAAAAAATGTAAGGCAAAATGCAAATTCAGGGACTAAATAGAGAACAAAACCAAAGTGAAACCTGCATAAAAAGACAAAAGTAAAAAATGCATATCCTCTTACACACTGAATTTTTCTGTCATAATTAGGTCTGCCAGAAATGTACTCTGCAAATCTGAAACAACAGAGTTTATAAAACATTTTTATCCAAATAATTATGTGTAGGGCATATTTAATTAAAAGATAATCTACCATCACTCATGCTAAAGGTGGTACACCTATTGCAGCAAGGTATTTCTAATGCAGCTATATATAGCCAAATACCTCGTAACATGTCAAGTTCAAACTTCAATAGTATCACAGTGGAAGGTCCTCTGTATCTCAATCTTCATGTCAGCATATCTCTTTTTGTAGGTCATGTTAACAACACTATGATAAGGGTCATCACTTTCTGAAAGGGAAGAAAAATGTTTTTATAATGTAAAACTTGTGGCATATGAAACTTCTACAGAAATCCATAGAATTTAAAGTATCTTCCATTTCTTAGGCAATCAAGTATTGCAACCTGAGCCTGAAGTATACTAATGCGTTGGAATGAAGTTGAAGAGTAAATGATCAGTTTTTCTAGCTTATGTATGTATTTAGGTTATTAAAATCTTTAGATGGATGTAAAGTACTTTGGAAGAAAGTTAAGTCTGTGATAACGTTCCCTAAGTCACTCAGGTGCCCACAGTGACTGTTCAGACAACACCCAGACAATGGCGTCCTTCAGAATAGGTCTCAAAACTCTTTGGAGGACAGCAGACAATTTCAAACACTTTCCTACCTTTGATCCCTCCTGTGATTGCTGTGTGGATGAATTGTGGGTAAAACCAGCATAAACTTGGCTGACTCTGTGTGTAAGGAACAGCACTTTAAGGTGCCCCTGCACCTGTGAACTGGCTGCAACTGGTGCCTCTCATTCCTCTTGACTGTGAAGTGAGTACAGTGTCTTCACCTACACGGTGTGATTTAGTCTGTCGGACTTGATGACACAGTGGAGGAGGAGCACTCGCACCTTTGGGCATCAGTTTCACCTGCGAGATGTGGTTAACGGCCAAGATGTAATTTAACATGTTCCTTGGCATTGGCCACTCTTGCTGTCTCACTTTGGAGATGAAATAATTATCATTTCTGCGTTGTATTGTGCCATCACCTAACTCATCACCATCCTTTACCCTTAAATTCTAAGGTTATTATAGGCAGAACAAGCAAATGTTTATATTCTACCAAAGTGACTTTTGAGTTAGGGACTTCAAATCTCTCCAGCTGAACTTGAATATCTGCTTATTACTCAGTTTTAGTAGTGCTGTGTTGTAGTCTGAAAAGAAGGGTTTATTCTTCTTGGAGTTGTAAGAAACGTTATTATACATTATTTTTTCATTGTAGTCTTTCAGACCCTAAGGGTCTGAGTTTCTGAGTTTACAGGGAGAGTATAAAATTGAAAACTTAGACTTCAAGGTTATCAAGTTTCAGGTGTTTATCATCTTTGTATCAGTCATATCAATCCAATAATGAACTTCAGTAAAATGCAGTAAAACTTGTTTAAAGATTCCAGATAAGAGCTGTAAGCCAAAGCAGGTGACTTCCTCCTGGATTTGGGTTTATTTGCATATACTTAATAGGGTTCATGTCACTATGCCTGTGCTATTAGTTTATGTGGAAATTTGCATAGCCAATTCCTTTCATAGGAACTTCAAGCTGGTTTTGTGTCGGTACCTTGTGCGGGGGAAGATAGGAATCAGCAAGACTATTTTAATAGAATGATGTCCAGAAAATGTGTTTGACAGTACTACATAACTGTCTATCATTTTGTTATTTCTTTTGGTTCTGTATTGCTGGCCTTGCATCAATGGCACAAAGTACTTTCTTGTTTGTAGGGTGGTCTATTACAGATTAAAAGGATGAGCTAAAGTGAATTGCAAGCAAGATAAAACTTTGTATAAACCTTGAGCTGACTCAGTACTTAATGTTGACTTTATGCTGAGCTCCTGAGCTCCTGCTGCTCAGTAGCCTCCACAGTGTTCCTCTTGCATCACCAAGTTTTGGTTAAAGCACAGAGTTTATTGTTACAGAGAAGTTGGGATTTTAGAAATAATTTGTTTACAACTCAAAGTGTTGAAAATACCATGACAAACTTTTAATTACTAATGTGGAACATGGACTTAACGGAGCAATGAGAGCAAATGAGGTTACTAGAATAACTGTATTTTTCTATATTGCACTGTTATTTCTTGTGACTATGTAGTCTAATCAGTGCCAGTAAGATAATTTTGGAAAAATGTCATTGTAATCTAAAACAGAACTGTAAGAGTGCCTTCTTGTGTGTGGCCACAGAGCTGATGATTTTATCTATTCACTTCTGGCCTTGAAAAGCCAAGGCAGTTATGAATGATTGAAGTGATGTATTCCAAGTCAGCAGAGTTGTTTCTCAGAACAAAGCCAGCCCAATGAGTAAGTTAGTAGAGGTACTTTGGCTCCTATCTGCAGAATGCATTAATAAATACTATATTTTGGGGAGTATAAATAAGAATGAAAATGTAAGGTGCTCCTAATTGTAGGATATGACCTCTTTGAGGGTGAGTGTGATACTTTTTAAAGGTACTATATGGCTGAATTATCCCTCCTGCGGGTAAAACCCTAGAAGAGAGATGGAGACACAAATACTCTGTCAGCATCCCTTTTAGATGCTTGGAGAGTGCTTCCTCTGTCCCGACTGAGGCATCTAATGACCGTAATGTTTATGCATATGCATGTCTGCACGGTTAGGGATTGCTGCTGCTAAGTGGCATTCAAAAGAACCAGCACGCTGCCCATTGCTTCTGGTAGGAAACCTTGATTGAGGGATTTGTGTAACATCCCTTCATTATCTTGGGCAGGCTACAAGTGCCTGTTTGCATGCCTTTGGCAAGAACTGTTCTGACCTGTCTCCTAGAATTACATACGTACTTCCAAAGAATAAGAAAGGCTGAGAGCATTCCTTTAAAGTATGGTAAATGTGGGAGTAAAAACAGCGCCATATATACTTGCCAGAGGAAGGGAAAGTTAGTGAGCATCATTATGTAGCATAGTTTTGCTATGGAAGTGGAAGTTTTTATTCCACAGACTGTTTACATATTTTATTGAATGGATATATTTTGCAATATTGGCAACGGGATGTGAAATAGCTACCCTATATCAGGCAAAGTGGATATTTCCATATAGCTGGATATATGCATGTACAGGCTCACACATGCACACACATATGCACAATGGCTTAGACAGGTGTGTTCTTTGCTGGGTAAAAAACTAGCTGGATGGATGAGCCCAGAGAGTTGTGGTGAAGAGAGTTAAATCTCATTGACGGCCGATCACAAGCAGTATCCCCTAGGGCTCAGTTTTGCTCCCAGTTCTGTTTAATATCTTTATCAATGATCTGCGTGAGAGGATTGAGTGCACCCTCAGCAAGTTTGCAAATGACACCAAACTGGGTGGTAGTGTTGATCTGCTCGAGGGGAGGAAGACTCTGCAGAGGGACCTGGACAGGCTGGATCGATGGGCCGAGGCCAACTGTATGAGGTTCAACAAGGCCAAGTGCCGGGTCCTGCACTTTGGTCACAACAACCCCATGCAATGTTACAGGCTCAGGGGAGAGTGGCTGGAAAGCTGCCTGGTGGAAAAAGACCTGCGGGTACGGGTTGACAGCCGGCTGAATATGAGCCAGCAGTGTGCCCAGGTGGCCAAGAAGGCCAATGGCATCCTGGCTTGTATCAGGAATAGTGTGACCAGCAGGACCAGGGAAGAGATTGTGCCCCTGTACTTGGCATTGGTGAGGCCCCACCTTCGAAAACTGTTCAGTTTTGGGCCCCTCACTGCAAGAAGGACATTGAGGTGCTGGAGCATGTCCAGAGAGGGGCAACAAAGCTGATAAGGGGTCTGGAGCACAAGTCTTATGATGATCGGCTGAGGGAACTGGGGTTGTTTAGCCTGAAGAAAAGGAGGCTGAAGGGAGACCTTATCACTCTCTACAAGTACCTGAAAGGAGGCTGTAGCGAGGTGGGTGTTGGTCTCTTCTCCCTGGTAACGGGCGATAGGACAAGGGGAAATGGTCTGAAGTTGTGCCAGGGCAGGTTTAGGTTAGACATTAAAAAATTTTTTTTCACCAAAAGGGTTGTTAAACATTGGAAGGGGCTGCCCAGGGAAGTGGCCAAGTCCCCATCCCTGGAGGTATTTAAAAGACGGGTAGACAACGTGCTTAGGGACATGGTTCAGTGGTGGAATGGCAGGGTTAAGTTAACGCTTGGACTTCATGATCTTAAAGGTCTTTTCCAACCTAAACGACTGTATGATTCTATAATGCTGGGGGTCTTGAAAAATGAATTATTGCCTGCTTAGCTGCTGCAGAGCTTAGGTGGTTTCCAAGGACTATAGTCCTAGACAGAGAAACATGTACTTTTCATAGGGTTTTTTGTGGGTTTCTTCTTAATCTTTACTGTTATAGATCGAGACTGAAAATTCTCTCTCTATATGTTGGTTGTCTAAAAGCGGAAGCAGGTTGTTAGATTAACTATGTGTATGTTATTCACAGGAATGTTTGAGAAGCATCTGTATATTCCTTATTCTTTAATCTGACAGCAATGGATGTAAATTAATTTTCTCTTCAATAAGTATTTTTTAAGAATGATTTCTATGCTGATAAATCATTCTAAAATTCAAATCGCTATAATGAAAGCAATGCATTAAAGCTTGCAATTTTTTTTTAAAGAACACTACTCTCACAGCATCAAAATGGATATAAGCCAATATTTCTTCCTTTTGAAAGGCCTCTTGGCATGAGTCTGGTGAATTCTTGAACACTATATAAATATAACTTACAGCCAAGCATGGTTTACAGCTTTGAAAGCTAAGTGAATTAGATTTATTGGACTAAAGCGTTAGATACGACATTAGTTTGTAGCCAAAATGTTGTTGTCATGGTTTCCAATGGTTGTATTTTTATTTATGGGAAGGAGACTTCATATTATGCAAGATGTTAGTCTGAAGCTTGTAGCTAGTGCTGACAAAGATCATCTCACCGCTGTGCATGAAGTCAGGAGCACCAAACCCCAGATCTTTTCCACCACCCAGACAACGACCGCTGAACTTCCTGACGTTTTTGTTTCCTTTTTGAAACCATGCTTCTTGGCTCTTAGGTTCACAACTCAAGTATCAGCTAATTACCAGCAGCTGAATTTTTGATGGGTCTGTGTCTCTGTTCATAACTGAGCTCCCTTAGTTTGGAAGCTGCAGCCTTACCTGTACTGCTGTATTGGGCATCTTGCATGGGAAGCATCTCAAGGACGGTTTGGTGTTCCCTGTCTTCCCAGCAAGATAAGAGCTTTTTGCCTACTGTAACTCAGAATTATGTTAAGTCCCTGGCTAGTATTTTTGCTATGTCAACACAGGAAGGTTTAGAAGGTCTCTATCTTAACTCCCACTGGTGGTTTCAGGCCAAATTATGATGCGCTGTGCCAGTGAAGTTGGCCTTATTAAAAAATACCAAATCATTTTATAAAAAAAATTAATAAAATCTGCTTGTTATTTCTCTAGCCAGCAAAAAATATTAGAGGGTATAAGGTGCTGTCAGACTGCTTCTCCCACTGCACCAGCTCCTTATTCTCACACCACTGATGGTATCAGAGTCGCCAGAGGAACCCCCAGCAGATGACACTGTTGTGTCTGAAGTCCCAGCTACAGCTCGTCTCGCCTGCCTGCTCACCACTGGAAATGAACATCAGCCGGCATAACACTGGCTCTAGCTCACCACTACATGACTCGCATGCACGAGGTGTGTTTTAGCGACTGAGGTCAATCTTACCTGGTGCTGCCCTAGTTCTAAAAAGCCCAATCCAAACTAACATACAAAGAACCCCACCATTTTAAGCACTTTCTTCAAATAAATGCAAACAACTGATCTGTGGCATACATGCCATCACTCTGTATGAAAGCACCTTGGCCTCAGCTTTCTGCCCTGCAAGTCCTTTGTTCCCTGTCAAATCTTTGCTTCAAATCTTTTTTCTACTTCTTTTCCTGATTTTGTTCTCATCAGAATCAAAATAAGCCTATCACTCCAGCTGTGGCTAGCCCCTGCACTCCCAAACCCTAGCAGTGCTTTTAGTTCACTACTTCTAAGGATGCTGGTGACAGGAGGAGCTCGTATTCTCTCCTTGACATCATTGATAAATCTGTTGCAGAACATACAGTAAATCTGAAGTATATCGCTAGTGATGGGGTATCAGAAAGTTTTCCTAAGGTCTCTGCTGCCTTGAGTTTACTACTCTGTCACAGACCAAAATCCCACTCATGACATGCACTGAGCAGCTCCTCGTGTTGAAAGGTATAGTTCCTGACGAGAGACCTCAATGTGCCAGTAATGCAGTGTGCTGACATCTCCTCTTGGCAGTTAGGCAATTGAGGCTCATCATATAGAATTGCATAAACTCATTAAAATGCTTAAAGTATTGAGTACTTCTGATGTTCCTGAACTCTGCAGTGGTCTGAGCTGTATGCTAAAGACACTTATGTTTCAGGCAGGCCAGATATCATCCAGTATGAACCAAAAGCCACACAGCAATTGTGGTCATAGTGTTAAGTCCAAACAAGTGTGATTCAGTTGTGCAGAAATTGTGCCTGTTTTGGAGTTGGACAGTATCAGGTCTGTTTGCAGAGTGGCCTGAACAAACACACAAAAAATCTCCCATGTAGACACATAAACATTATGAGCGATCCTCAACTTAAAAAGCCATTGTATTTTTAGGCTTTCAGGTTAACTTCCAGTAGCAGGTTTTGAAGTCTATCCACTAGAATGAGGATGCACCAGGTGCACTGCTATTGATTCTCAGTACATTATTTTTCTTGTCTTTGTCCTTGAGTCTTTTGGATGAGCAATGAGGTCTTGACCACTTGGGAGAATGGGATATGATCTCATTTATACTGCTGTATCTTCTGGCTTGAATCCAAAGAAGTTATTTGACCACGGGACTTGTGGGCAGTGTGGTTGATATAGATTTATGTCAGAGCACAGTGAATGAAAATCTGATCTGTTTTATTTTAGAGTCATAAAATTATGGGCATTAGCCTTAATATCTTAGGGATATTTGAGTTCATGCAATTTTTTTGATAAAAAATAATGTCTTTACTCTCATTTATGCATAGTAGTCTTCCCTTTCTCCTCTGTACCCCTCCATTGAATAATGTGCTGTGAAACATTTCTTAAGCTTCTTGAGAGCACCAGTTTTTAATCCTGAGAAGAAATTCCTCTGCAGTTTAAGAACAAAACGGAACACTGAGTTGCATGAACATAAATCCAGGTTAACTCCACTAGTTTCTGTTGCCTGTATTTGTAATGATATAACCAAAGGCAAAAGTTCATCTTCTATAAAAACATTTTTGAAAGTCACTTTTGACCTTCCTCAAAGCACTATTTTATATACAGTGTTGGTGCATAAATCATTAGTCATGTTACACAGTGCTCTGAATGGGACATCTCAGATTTTCCCTAGCTTGCACCCTATTTTGTTCCCCAATATTGCAACGTATACATGATTTATGCTACAAAACACCTTGAGAAACACTACATCCCGCAGATGGATGTACATGTTGGAAAGGCACCTTACCTCATTTTCTTCCTTCCATCCTACCTCAGAAACCAGCACAAATTTAAAGCTGCTCTGGTTAGTTTTCCTTCAACCTTCACGCTTTTTCCGCATTGCTTAATTGTGTTTAATAACCATGAATGGTATGCAGTGTCATAAAGGCTGAACATCTTTTGCTCAGCCAGAACCCAGAACACATTTAACAAAATATTGAGAGTGAAGTCATATCAATTCAAATGTTTAGTAGCTATGCATATTAAATGGCTGTTAGTAGAATCGTCAAAATCAATACTTCATTTGTCTCTCAGGATGTGACTGCACTGGAGTTTCATTCATTCCTCGTCTAATTATCCCTAATCTGCTGCTCCACATGCTCAGCAAGTGAAGCAATTGAGATAATAAAGTTGTATTAAGGCGACCCTGGCAATAATGCAAGTGTTTTGGATAATAGAAGAATTTTGTTCATTTTGTTGCTTAGTAACAAAAATATCGCAAATAGGTTGTGTAAAAAAAAAAAAAAGTCATTTTTAGTCAGGTGTTCATATTCTGCATATTTATAGATTATGATTAATGTTGCTGCTCAGTTTTGACAAGACATCGTGTTTAGGTTTTGAATCTGCACTAAATCAGCAAATGGAAAAGCCACTTGGCTTGAAATGGTATTTATATATTCAGTTGTTAGGATCTCAAAGTAAGTGGCAAATACTAATTTATTTGAGGGCAAAATTATTTAAAATTTTATATATATGGAATAATTTTTTTCTTCCCTGTAGAGAACCCAAATATGGTTTTTAAAACTTTTACTGGTATTTTGTTAGGCTAGGGAAGAGGCTGTCTAATTGGTGTGAGTGCCGGCCAGAGAGGAATGCAGAGCATGGTATAGGCAAGTGCACATGCACACGCTTAGCTTTCTGTACCATGAGAAAATCTCATGTACAGTGAGAACACCTTGATTTGTCCTTGGGTCCCTTATGCTGTGTGCAGAGTAGACACATGAATTTGGAGCTATAGACCAGTGGATTCTTCTATTTATTTGTACGATGGGACAGGTTTGTTCACCAGTGAGAAACTCAGAAATGTACTGCTGGATCTCAACAGCAGGTTCAGTGAGAAGAGCCCAGCGCAGGGCTTAAAGTAAGAGTAGAGCTGCCAGTACTAATTTCCGTAGAATAAAAATAATTGCATACATAATAAGTATAATCTTTTTTTGGAACATTACTATCCCATTTTGTATAAGATCTTACGTGTGTATTTTCCTACAACCTTGGTCTTAAGAGGCAAAATCAATCTGAACTGTAATCCTGACTTCTGAACCTAGTGGGATGCTCGTGGGCACCACAGAGCCTATATCCCCTCGACCCATAAGAATTAGTGCAGGGTGTGTTCATGTAAGAGACCTGAACGGTAAATAAGGAGATAGAAATCTCTGTCTTGATGTTTAGGAGGTTTGCTGTTGACTTTGGTGAGATGACTTCACCCGAGATTTGAGTGTTTCAGACAATTTGCCGCACTTACATAGCACTGTGAAAGGCCTCTAGTGGCGGTTATGAATTGTGTATAAAAAAAAATGGGCTGAATTAATGTGTTACTTGAAATACCACTAAAAAGTGGTATTTGTGAGTTTTTCCATTATAAATGGCCAGCCTGGAGGTCATTTTCAGCATTTGTAGTTATTCTGACTTTGTTTACTAAATGTATAAATCATTTGTTGTAGTTACTTATCCCAAAATAGCTTAGTGTAAGATATTTTCAAGCTGTTTCACTCTCAGTAATAATAACTTATACCCCTTATTAGAGTGGCTGGCAAAGAGTGGAATTACTACTCTCAATAGCAGAATTATGACTATTAGAAAACATGATAATCAAACCCCCAAGTATTCTAATAGTATAATGGACAGTCAGTACTTTGAGAGGAGTGTTCACTTTTTCTGAATGTTGTTGACTAATAAAGCTTGTCTTGAAGTACACTAGAAATCTGAATGTAAGTTTTGCATTTTTTTTAAACAACTCACTTTTGAATTGTAATTATCTGTGATACTATTTTAAACAATATTATTTCTTTTCCCTGTTATTTCTAGTAATCTTTAAATAATTATTCATAGTACAAAAATTCAATAGGAAACCAAAGAAACTTTAGATGACTGTCTTCCAAGACGCCCTGCATTAATTATGGCAGCAAAGTGTAGGAAGCATTATCTTGAATTTTAATTGTCTTTCAGTAAAAGGCAAAACATTTCAAAGGTGCTGAGTTTCTTCAGCATTTCTGGGGAGCCCAGATTGCTAGGGCTTGGAGTAAAAGATTTTAAATGTTTACCCTTTGCTAGAGGTCAATCAAAATAATTATTATAGAGAACCTATTGCCACTGAATCAAAGGAAAAACATTTATTTTTGTAGAAAAGGCATTATCAGCATTTTTCCAGGGCTTCCTGCCTTCCCAGGAATTCAGTTGTGATTGAATTTTCATGATACTGCAGTTTTATAGAAAAAGTCGTTGATTGTGAAACATTATGGTCCTTGGACTAAATTGTTGAAACTTCACGTTTTCATTGAGAGGTCCATTTCTGGAGGATTAAAACTCAGTTTCACATACGGGTAAATTTTCAACATTCAGAGTGAATCCCAAAAGCCACCTTCTTATTTGGTTTTCAAATGTGTTTGCATCTTAAGTATATCTGATAAGATCCAATTACTATAAGCTTTGAGGCAAACTTGCTCTCTTATTTTTTTATAATTATGCTATTTCCCAGTATTTTGTCTTGTTGCTTTGAGATATGCTCTGAGGACTGGATTTGAGTAGGGATTTCAATAGCTTATAACCAGTGTGTAAATGCTCACGTCAGACATGGGTTTTGTAGCAAGATGCTGATTTTTTTTTTATTTCTAATGAGTTGGGAGGTGGAGTAACTGTGAAAATGCTGTTATAATGGCAAGTACAGAGAAAGCTAAGACGTGCTGCTTCAAAGGTGTGGAAGAAGGGGCATCAATGTTTGTGCGAGTACAAGGGGATAGTTCCCTTCTGGGAGCTGACAGCATCCAGCCATTGACTGTGTTGTTTATGCTCGGATCAGCCTCATCTTAAGGTGGTAGGAATATGGCAGTCAGTCGTTCCATCTCTCTGTTCCTTAATCAAAGGACACTGACACAAATAATACAAGAAAAATACTGCTCAACCTGATAGAAATCTTTAAATGGGTGAAAAATTCCTTGAACATCCTTGAAATAAATTTGCATTGTATTTATATTATCTGTAAAATAATGCTATCCCAATATTGTTAGCAGATTTTTCATAAACCTGGATCTCCAGCCCATCTGTTCAAAGACGATTTTTCTTTTTACTCCATATTTATGTTTCTATTTATTTTAACTTCCTCAAGAGTAGAATATTCATAGCTAACATTGGTAGCAAAAGATCACTTCATCTAATAGGTCTATATTCACTCCTTGATTTTTTTTCTGCGCTGTTTAAATTATTTCACAGCAATATTCATACAAAGTCTTTCACATTTTTGCTGTTGTGATTCAGCAAGCATCAAATTTCTCTTCATTATTTTTCTATTTTTTCAAAGTGTAAGGAAAGTATTGCACTGTTTTAATACAAGAATCACGAATTATCTTCTGCAGGTCACTTCAGGGCTATGTTACCTGACAAATTAAAAATACAGTATTTTGAATCTTGAAACTCCTGGGGGTTTTTTGCAAGTATGTGTTGCTAAATGCAACATGTATATCACTTCAAATAACAGACTGCTAACCTGATTTCGTCCCACTCACTTCCTTAAAGTGAGATTACTTTTTATTAACATTTATTTTATTTGTGTAACATCTTCTATTAGGCCTGATGATCTAAATGAAAAAAAGCTATACTCATTATATCACCTACTTTAATGAAAGATTTGATCCGTACTGCAAACCCTTTTTTCCCCTGTACTCTGACTGTCGCAGCTCCGTAATGCTGATATTAGTAACTCTCATGCAGACATAATTTTCCTAAAGCATCAGGGAGTCTCTTGTCATGAGTGGCATTAGGTAACTAATTTACTTGTGTACTGTTTAGAAGAATTTACATGCAGAGAACGAAAAGATAGGAGACTGCCATCAATAACAGCTTTAACTGTTTTCTTCCTCTTTCTCAGTTCTGGGTTTTATCTTGTTTCTTTTGTGTCTCATACCTTCAGACTTCTGCCTTAGCATAAAATAATGGGTAGTAGGAACTCGGTGAAACTTGGTGTCAACTCCTCAGGAGCCCTCTCCTCATATAGTAGCAATTAAACTGGATCTCTGCTCTTTCGGAGTAGCATTAATAGTTCCTGACATTGTGTGTATGTTACATGTTTTAAATTACCAATCCTTATATAGACATACTGAAGGAGCTTCTCAGAATTGATTTCTCATGATGCTCAATCAATATCTGACTCAAGTGCCTATCACCCTGCTCTCTAATCACCCGCCTGAGCAGTAGACGATGAAATTCTTCAGCTAACTTGAGTAAGAATATTTTAAGGATACCTCTGAAAGCTTAACATTGGAAGTTTGATTTTGCCTGTTTTCTTAGTCTTAGCACTGACTCTGCAAGCTTATAGAAAGCATTTTAACTTTAAACAAAAAAGTCCTGTTTACCTGAATGAGACTACACAGATTCCTAAAGCAAATATTGAGCCTAAATATCTGCAGCATAAAGTCTTTTTATGGTTGTCTCAAAATAGATGAACCTAGTTTGGTCTTTTGCAAGATCATACCACATTTTCCAAGTACTGTGTTAAAGGAAAATATTTAATATAATCTTTCTCAGAAATTAACATTTTATTCATCCTTAGTAAGTCATTGTTAGATGTACTTGGACGTAATTTGTAATGTTCTAGCACACAAATGAGCATATAGATACTAATGTGAGGAGGTCTACAATACAGAGTGCAAGTACGGAGATATGGTAAAGCATGAAGGTTTAGATTAGCAAGAGAAAACCACCAGACTTTCTGTGAATTCCAAGTTAATGTGTTACTAAAGCTTCTAGTGCACACTGATACGTGATTTGCATATGCCACATATGATACATGGAAGATACTTAAGAAATTTTTCAAAATTTGAATGATACATGGTTTTGGCATCTTGACTCATAATGCAATGGATTGCTGCTAGGATAAATACAAAATTCCCTGAAGTGGTTAATATCTTTTACTATTACTATTGAGTGTGTAAGGATTTATGTTCATTATAAACACCATTACCATTATCATCATAGAATGTTCATCACTATCATAATTTTCTTTTCCTGTACCCAGTTCAAACATCATAGATCTCTCTCCTCTAGGGTCTAAATCTGTTTCCAGGCCCATATCATGACTGAAGTTATCAACTCCACTCGTTCAATGCACAAACTAGTTTAATTTTGCAGATGTGGAAAGGGAAATATTTCTTTATAGAACTGAATATATTGGGGGGGAGGATATTAAAGAAGAGTGAGCCCCTTGTAGGCATTACACTATTATGATGGATTAAGCTCCAAATCAGATCCCAGAAGAAGAGCCTTACATAGCAAAGAATGTTTAGGACAACAAAATTTGTAGATAAATCAGTCTTTTTGCTTACCGCATGGACAAGTACCTACCATTATCAGTGCTTACGTAACTGCAACATGATTCAATTTTTAATGGGTAATGTCTCCATTAACATTTATAAATCCCTTTATTATATGTATTATACCAGTGCCAAAAATTATTTTTATTTCACTTTTTTTTCTTATTCTGGCCCTTTTTTGCAAAACTGATTTTCTAATGTGTAAGGCATAATATGATAACGAAGGCTGTATCCCAAATCATTAAATAGACTCACAAGTTTTCTTCAATGCACATCAGTAATTTGGGGAGCCAATCTAAACTGCCAAATAGGGATCCAGATGCTAAATTCATTAAGCTTAGGCCAGTTCAGACCTGGAATGCTACTTTATTTGTTTGCTTGTTTTTCCCAGCAGAAAGAAAAATGCAAAATGCACATGCATATTGATATTTAGAATCCTTCATGGGTCAAAGTTCAGAGATAATAACCACTGGAATTTTTATTAGTTAAAACTGTTTTCGTTTTCTAGAGTTGGCATGATCTTAGGTTCAGCCGTCACAGGCAGTTTCGATCTAAGCAGACTGCAGAGTCGCAGGCATCCCTAGACTCGTAGAGATACAAGTGCCCAACTGGCTTCATCCTGATTTCAGTACATGGACATGTACATACAACCCCCTGGGCTTTGATTCCCACTGGAAAGGGACCTACCTAGACCGGGACCGCAGGACGCTGGCTCAAAATGGGGAAGAGGGTAGGAAGGACCAGGACCATAGGCACCTGTCGTGGTTTAACCCGGCTGGCAACTCAGCACCACGCAGCCGCTCGCTCACTCCCCCCTCCCTCAGTGGGATGGGGGAGAGAATCGGAAAGAAAATAAAAGGTTAGAGCCAAGGGCTGAGATAAAGACAGTTTAATAAGAGAAAATAATAATAATAATAATAATAATGAGAATGATAACAGAATATACAGAATATACAAAATTGCTCACCACCCACCGACCGATGCCCAGCCCATCCCGAGCCGCGATCAGTCCCCGAGCAGCGAGCAGTCCCCAAGCCGCAAGCAGTCTCCTCGCAACCCACCAACCGACTAACTCCCCCCAAGCATGACATTATATGGTATGGAATAGCTCTTTGGTCAGTTTGGGTTAGCTGTCCTAGCTGTGCTGTACTCCCAGCTTGTTATGCGCCTGGGCAAGCAGGAGAAGCTCAAAAAGTCCTTGAGTAGTCTGAGCACTACTTGGCAACAGCTGAAAACATCAGTGTGTTATCAACATTCTTCTGGTACTAAATCCAAAACACAGCACTATGCTAGCTACTGTGAAGAAAATTAACTCTATCCCAGCTGAAACCAGGACAGCACCCTCCACACAATCTGGCTTTTGACAGCCTGGCTTATCAGTGAGCCACAGATGCTCATATAGCATGGTAATTACTTAACAAAGGCTAAAGTGGCCAAAAGAGCTAACTTTTTTTGCAAGTCTTATAATGTCTGATGGCCAAAAGTGATTTCGCTACTTAAATTGCCTTGTACTAGGCACATCAATGAGAATTTTGTCAGTTAAAGCTGTTGGATCAAATTGTTAATTTGGGCAGCTATTGAGACAAGTTTGCTTACAATACACTAACTTTTGACTGAAGAGTTTCTTCAATGTGTACGTTTAATTTTAGTTTAACAGTAGGATTTAACAGTAGGATGTGTTAAAGTAGGCATAAAACCTATAGTCTGCACTGTAGATGTCGGAGGCTATAAAAACATCCTTTCTGTGGCATATGAAATGCAGCTATGTACCATTTTGTTTATCTTTGTCTCAAAACCTGCTGAATAGGTTTTGGTCACCAAAACTTGGTTATGTCAAGTTAGAGAAAAAAGGAAACATTTCTCTTACTTTTTCCACCTCTCTCCCCCCCTGTTTTTACCACTGAATAAATGCCAACAAAATACACTTCAATGCTATCTTAACAATTTGTAAACAGTTCTAGAGAAACATTTCCACAGTGTAAATCAGACTAGTAATAATCATGATAATGTAGCCAGTTAGCTTGGAAGCTGATGATAAATTCTGAATGTCGTGAATCGTGGAGTGGTAATTATCACTTCTAATGAAGAGCATCTTCTAGGACCTTGTTTAGGATGTAACAGATTAGCATTCTACTTTTCCGATCTGTCAAGATCATGGATCGAGTCTCTGTATTTTTTTGCCAGTGATGGGCTGCTTCCACATTAGTATTACTGGATTACATTATCCAGTAACATTTGCAAACCTACTTGAAAAATTACAAAGCCTTTTCTGGATGTGCTCGAGAGTGTAACAGTGATACTTTCTCTCTGCCTTCATCTGCTGAAGCTGTCAGCATGCAAGCTTTATTTCTACTTGTTATCTACTATTCTGTCAGTCTGCATTCGTCTGGCCTCCATGTCCTTGTCCGTGTGCAAGTGTTGTCACCTGCACTAGTAAAAGTGCTCTGGTTTTTTTGTTTTGGTCTGGGTTTTTTTCACTTTTTTCTGGCATTGAAATAAGCTAAGCCTTATTGTCTGCCAGTCCCATCAGCATTGGGAACATATGTTCTAGCACGTGTCTGTGTGGTTGTTCTTCAGCGTGTACTTTGCACTTCATTCCCCACATCCCATTGCGATGCTCTGCTTCACTCTCAGCACCGCTGTCTATGGCAAAGGAGATAGCATGTGGAGGGTACAAGAGGTTTTTAGTAACTACCAATGATCAAAATGTTTTGCTCACAAAAGCATAGATAATTCGTAATACAGTAATCCAGTCAGTTAAATTAATAGCAATATTCAAAATTCTGGTTTTGCTCACAGCTCTCCACCTTATCTGAGTTATTCTTGGACCCGTAAGTACTTGTGCACTACTTCTAAGTCATTGTACAATGATAAATATTGCTCACTAATTGTATCCAATTCCATTTTTCAGGTAGCTTTTACAAATTAACTTGCTGAAAAAAAATAGCAGAAAGTGAGGTCAGAATATTTTTACCTATTAAGCTTTTTTATTATTATTGAGAGTTCTAAAAGTGTTTTAATACTTATCTCTCATTGTTATCAAGGGCCACTCAACGCTTGAAGACCTTTAGCATTCTGGCCATTACTTACCGATTAGCTTATCTGACATGGTGATTACTTCTTAAAGGATTTTTTCTACTTAGTTTAGCCATATCATTTAATGAGAACTTGCAAATGTAAGCAAGGAAACTTTCCTAAAAGCACCTGGCTGACTACTGTTAATTCCTCTCTCTTCAGATCAAGAAGCAAAGTGATCTTCAGAGAATGGCATCTCTTTTCCTAATGATCTGCAACATGTGAAATTTTAGATTATGTAGGAAAATCTTCCTGCCTGGTGTGTGCAGTTCATAGCTGTCTGAAGTTGTTAATGTGAGGAATTGTTGCTAAAGCATATATTCATAAGTTATCCTTGCAGGGATGAATTTTACAAAGTAAAAAGAACATGAATCTTTCGGTGAGGTCTTTTTGAAAACAGTCTTTGCAGTTTGGCTTCAGCAAGAACATTTATAGGATCTAGATTACACTTGGGGAGAAATTTTCAGTCCTGCAAGGCAGTAGTTTAATTGCTACTGCAGGATGTATCATTCCATGCTTCCCGTAAGCATTGGTCTGTGATAACAGCAGGCTCAGTTTTCCAACTCTACAGTGTCCTGCAGACAGTTCGGATTCGAGAGCAGGTGTTAATGTGGCAATTAAAGGGGAAAACACAGCAACCAGGTAGAAGGCAAGTCATTTAGATGACATGAAAAATGAGGAAATGTAGACTACAGTGATTTAGGGAAAAAAAAAAAATCAGCGAAGCCTGGATCCATGGATTTCTGATTGGTCAAATGCTGCATATTTTAAAAAATGAGATGTATAACAGAAAGAAAACGAAGAAACAAGTTGTTTTTACATACGATTTTCATGACTGATGACAGAAAAATCTGAGAAATAATACTGTGGATCAGATGACCACATACAGCTCATTCTGCTTTGCTGTATTAGCTGAAGTTTTCCAGAGGAAGCTTAGTGCAAGGTAACCATTTTCTATATTTAGCTTAGTTTTGTTTTCAGAAAAATTCAGAACATTTATAAAAAGTTTTTGGGTGTTTAAAAGTGCATGTGGGAGTATTATAAAATATAAAAAAAAAAAAAAAGCTCCTGGACAGTCTTTTTAGTTTAGGCACTTTATCAAATCTTACAGGACATGAAATACATGATGTCATTCCAGTGCAGAATAGGTAAGAATTTCACAAAGTTACTGATAGTAACCATTGTCCATTTTTACTTAGGCAATCACCTTTTTCATTCAGAAATATGAAAAGGGGATTAACTTTAGTTTTTAATAATGAAAAACAACAAGTGAAGTCTGTCCTAAAACAGTGCCCAGAGTCTGGTTTTATTCTTTAATCTCATGTAACTATAGCTCTAACGGCAATAATGTAGAGCATGTGAAACTATATTAATACATAACTGACTGACTTTAAAAATGCCTCCCTGGATTTTTTTGCAAAATGTGCATTTTTGTCCAGGAAGAGAGACTGAAGAAATGTGGAATCTATGGAAAAATAAAATTAAATTAGTCAGAAGCATACAGTAGATTCAAAGTCAGGGTTATTCTAATAGATAAGTTTAAAACAGGCAAAGTTTTGGACAAACAAACCAACTGAGCCTCCTTGAAAAAAAGAAATTAAAATTTCTGCAACCTGACAATTAATTTGGTGAAAGCACCGAAGTGTAGTAGAAATACTTAGAAAAGCTCAGTCGTGGTATTAAATTGACTGATACGGTTTTGCCAAATTGTATTTGTGTTAACATCCAACTTACTAATTAATGGTGAATTATTTCCTCAGTGAACATAATTTATTTTTCAAAGTGTTTAGTGTCCTGAAGAGTTTGGCTGTTTTTATGTATCTGTTTCTCCTTCAGTGCTATTTTCCAGGTTACTTTTGTGAAGACATTTTGGGGCATGTGTTGTTTTTCCCTATGTCTGTGGACAAACTCATGGCAAATAGTTTTGGATAAGCCACCTAGTTCACTAGCAGGGGGATCCCAAGGTGTAGCTTACATTCAGGGACCCCAGGGATTCGACTCAGAGTAAGGCCTCTCATGCGTACATTTGCCATTATCGGTTCCTGCAGGAAATTTGGTTCAGAAAACTTTTCATAAAATAAATAGCCCTAAGCTTGAGTAGAATTATTTGTTCTCAGTTTTAGCCACCTGAGGTGGTAATTCATTTGCTTTTGTTCTCTGACTGTGGTCACCGAGCTTCACACAGAGTGAATTTCCCATCTGCTGTCACCTCCCGTCCTTGCGTGTATGCACACACAGATACAGTGGCTTGGATAATTATTTGGGGACAATGCCTTAAAGACCTGGTGCTACCTTTTGCAGTCCTTAGGCTACACTGGCTCATTGGAGTCAGGAACTTCCCTGGCCCCCCAGCAGTTCTTAAAGCTCCTCTTGGTTTTGATGCTTAGGCCCTTCGTGCTCCCCAGAAGTGAGGCCCAGGAAAAATGAAATAACACAGGAACTGAACTGGAGACCCACGGTACCTTAGCAGCTCTGGTGAACAGCACCTCTCAGAGAAGTTGTACCTGGCCGAGGTTTAGTGAAGCTCATGCCTTGTCTGAGCCGTCAAATACGGAGATGGCATTATAAACTCTACCTCCTGTTCTTGTGTATATGCTGAAGTTTCTCCTGTCTAGTTCACAAGCTCTGTGTTATATGAAAGTCCTTTTCAGCAGATCTTGGTTTAAAACAAAGTGCATTTTCATAAACTCGCCAGCTGTATAAAGCTATTGCTTGTATGTGTAAAGCTGCCCCAGCCTTATGGCAGATACTGAATCATTACACTAACAAGCCCTAAATCCTATGGTAAACTGTTGTCTGGTGAAACAGATAGCTCTGGTGTTCAGAGGCTGCAAAAGGTCTTCAAAGTAAAAAACAATATTGATGTTGACGAATAGATGAAATACTGCCTTGCTGACTTTGTTGCTTTCAAAGTATTCTGCAGAGTTGTGCCAGAGTAGTTGCTAAAGAAAAACACACAGTGGGGTTATTGAAACAAGAGATTATGAATAGTCACTAAGATATGTTCAAAAGAAACTGATTTTTTTGTTTTCTTGCATCCAGTGAGATCCTTCCAAAAGCACAAAGTGTACTGCTATGTATGCAATTTAGTCATGGAAAACAAAAGAGTACACCTTTGTATTCAAGAATTAAAATGTATTGTTATCTAATGTTTTAATTGCCTAATCAAAATACCACAATCAGTTAATTTAGTGCAATTTAAATTGTATTTACACTTATGTAAATTAATTATTCCTTTTTCTTATTAATAATGCCATTAAAATAGTTGTAAGCCAGCGTCCTGTTATCTACCCTTTTCTCTGGTGTTATGCTCTTCTTTCCTATGCATTGCTCCATTGAGTTCAGTTCTTTGCCAGCAGGAGTATGAGCTGAGGGTTTCTTCCTCCCAGGGTTAGTTATTTAGGTTTTTAAATAGTTCTCTGTAGATGGTATGATTTCCTTTTAGGGGGAGGACCATGCAACTACACAAAGCTAAACAAAATGCAATGGAAAAAAAAAATCAAATAATGTAACTAAAGCTCAGAAACACAGGGTAAGCAGCAGCCAATTTACCACCAGTAATTGTGGTGCCACAGCCAGGGCAAGCTAGACAATAATCATCGAGTCTTTAAGCAGGTTCCAGGTATGGTCTGTGTTTCTTACGTATTTTTACAGATACAGAAAAATCAAGATACAGTAAGTTCAAGAGACAGCATAACAAGTCCTACGTCCTGATGTGTTTTGGTTTGGTTTTTTTTTTATAAAGACTGAGGCCTATCGCCAGCACTTGGCAATGCCAGACAGATTGGTCCACAGAGCTACAGTAGCAATGAGCACTTCAATCCCTAATTCCCTTGAAAATGAAATTTACACCTGTGTAGAGCTCTTGCTCTAAAGAGTTGGCTGGTGATCTTAATAAATGGAGCACATTACCTTTGTACCAAGGGAAATTTCCTGTTAAGGGGGTGTCTCATCCTCGAGAGAATATCCTCTGGGCCAAGTGAAGCATGTATCAGTGAAAGAAAGCAGGCAGCATGTTATTCCCTTCTGAATATCTCCAGCTGTTCTTTTGGAAATCGGGTTAATTTCTACTTCATTTGTCTGTGAGTTTTAAGTGTTGTCCCTTTCACTCCAAGCCACTAAGTGAACCAAATTACGAGACATATTACAAAGATGCAGTCTGCCCTTTGCAGCAGATCGAAGAGCCCAAGATTCAGCAGAATGATAGCCTGATATTAATAGAAGTCATATTCATTTCAGGATATTGTACTTGCTTGTATTTTACCTTTCACTTATGTACATTCTACCGTTTTGTTTTTTATAGTTTTCCCATATTCAGCTTTGCCCACTGTAACTTTTTACTCCCCTGTTATTTTTCTGTTGCTCTTATTTCCTTTCAGCTGCTTCCAAGAGAATATGAACACAGAATCACAGAATGGCAAGGGTTGGAAGGGACCTCGGGGGATCATCTAGTCCAATCCCCCTGCTAAAGCAGGCTCTCCTAGAGCATGCTACACAGGACTTCGTCCAGGCGGGCTTGGAATATCTCCAGAGAAGGAGACTCCACAACCTCCCTGGGCAGCCTGTTCCAGTGCTCTGTCACCCTCAAAGTAAAGAAGTTTTTCCTCATATTCAACTGAAACCTCTTATGTTTCAGTTTGTGCCCATTGCCCCTAGTCCTGTCGCTGGGCACCACTGCAAAGAGTCTGGCTCCATCCTCACGACATCCACCCTTAAGATATTTGTATGTGCTGATGAGGTCCCCTCGCAAGTCTTCTCTTCTTCAGGCTGAACAAGCCTTTCAGCCTTTCCTCATAGGGGAGATGCTCCAGTCCCTTTATCATCCTTGTTGCTCTCCTCTGGACTCTCTCCAGGAGTTCCTCATCTTTCTTGAACTGAGGAGCCCAGAACTGGACACAATACTCCAGGTGGGGTCTCACTAGGGCAGAGTAGGAGGGGAAGATAATCTCCCTCAACCTGCTGGCCACACTCCTCTTAATGCACCCCAGGAAACTTAACTCTAGAAAATAATTCAGAGCTCTTGCTCTCAGGTAGCTTTGAAATTAAGCTAAATGTGCTCCTTCACCTATGAGCGCTGTCACAGTTTACTTTCCAGAGCCTGACAAGGATCTGCCACTCCAGCTGATGACAGGGGAATCTAGGAATGTCTTAGTTATATCAGAAAATTGAGTCAAATTTAATTTTTTTGGCGATTTTTTATTCATTTCTAGTAGTAAATCCACTAAATGAGAAGAGGTACAAAACTGGTATCCAGGTCACTGCTGGTACTATATGTCTGTTTGAGTACACTTGCTTTTACCTATACCTATTTGGTGTTGTCTCTACCTGTTTTATTTGGGCCTAAGTGATGCCCTTACAAGAAGAGGAAAAAAATAAACTTTGGGGAATAAGTTACTAAAGTTAAAACAAAAAATAAAAAGAAAGAATTGATTATAACTTTTCCACGGAAAAGCTACCATCTCTATAGGTCAAACTACAAGTAAAATGCAAAAATACTTGTGTTTTTTCCAGGCAATCCATTGATGGAGCTGCCAGGGAGATTAGTGAGTTGGCTATTAGAAAGGGCCCATGTGATTCTGAGGAGGAGGTTATCTGTAACACAGTACAGCTCTTGATATGTGACTCTCACAATGAAAAGTTTTCCCAGGAAGAATATTTTCTGCCTTGATTTTTTTTTTTTTGCATTACCCTTACATGCTTACTACAGTAGATCTTCACATGGCTGGTTTCCGCCTTAGAGTGTAGAGGACACGTTGATTAAAAATATTAGATGTTTGCAGCAAATGGCAACAACTTTTCTGTTCCTTTTATTACACCTTTTTTTAAAAGACTTTCTCTGCTAAAGGTGGGAAACCTCACACCAGCACAAAATGGGGGGGAATTGTAAGTGACACACTATGTGTGAACCACAACACTTCCAGTTCAGCAAAAAGATGGTGACGAGAAGATGCCTTTAGTTCTGGTCAGGACCAGTGGGGTTTCTTGGATCAGCCAAGATATTGACAGTCTGCTGAATACATTAAATAAAAAGTGCTTTAAAATGAAAATGGACAACCTTTTGTTTCTCTGTTGATATATTTCTTAAATTCAGGTATTTCTATTACAGATTTAAATGCAGTTTTGGACAAAGTTATTTTTCGTATGTTAAGGAAATCTGAAATATGAAGGTTATTTCCTGTATTGAATCTCTAATCTGTAGTTTTAACAGTAATAAAGGTATGGGGATTGTGTCCAGAAGTACAGGATTTTGCCTGTTTTTAAGGATCAGTAAAATGCTGGAAAGCAGATATGACCAGTCTAGTTTTGAAATGGCTTTACATTTTCCAAGAGCAATAAGACATGCTCATGGCAATGATTTGTTTTTCACTTGATATCTGCTAATCCTTTTAATCCTTTACTTATAAAAGTTTTGAAAAGATCGCTAGGGGAAGACTGTGTTCATACAAGGCAAGATGTAACAAATGCTTACGTTTGGGTCTGGACTCACGTGGCTGTCCATATGGAGATGGAACAAGCCTCAGGCTCAGCTTTCCAAAGGGATTTAGAACAGTCTGTGCCACCCTTATTCCTCATATCCAGAGATTACTATGTTATCATAAACTTGGTTAACATACAAAGTAAAAAATACTAGATTATATCACTTTTCACATCCTCTGTCTTTTGACATTGCAAGGCAGACAGCGGTTTGGGGGAGGAAAGGTGGAGGAGGAGCGTTCTAAATGAGCTGTATAGAAATGTACGGGCATAGTCTGGGCCTAATCCCACTGTCATTGTATGAAAGCTGCTAGGAGCTTGGATCTGCTAGTTGGTATCCAATATAATAAATATTTATTTATTTATTTATTTAAACTTTGAATCTTAGCTGTTCATTTAATATTCAGTATGTCTTTCTGTTTCTTACATTCACATCCTTAATGAGGGAACCTGCCAGACTAAAGAGGATGTGAAGAGCTTCAGTGATACTGCAGAACAGTTGTGACAGCTGAGACAGAGGAAAAGACAGGTTGATTCAATGTGTAAGACAAAGGGAGAAAAAAGATAACAAAGAAAAGAAAGAACTTGATGTCTCCTCTTCCAAAGCTTGATTTATGCAGCAGCTCATTTATTTATTCTGTTTCTTCTTTTAAATAAAAAGTGAAAAGCCAATCATCTATCCGTGAAAAAAATATGGTGTTATTGTTTGATTAATAGCTCATACTGATGTTAGGAGATGCCTAATTATGCATCAATGCTTGCCTCGTTATGTAGAGGAACAACATCATAGCAGATTAGTCTATGAACTGAGAACGGTTTCCTTTTTGATAATTAATTCTCATGCTTCAAAGTATGTAACCCAAAAAGCAGTCTAGTTCTTTCACGATAAGATTTCTGTACACCTAATTTTGGAAGCAAACTGTTTGTTGCAAATAATGAAAGGGGGGGAAAAAAGAGACTCCTGACCTAATCTCAAAAACATGGCTCAAACAGATTGCTTTTCTTTGCCAGTAGGTTGTCAGAGTATTCCCATGGACTGCAGCTTTCTGAAAACCTCTTCAGCAAAATTAACTCCCTCCTCTTTCACCACACTCCTTGACGTAGCAATGACTGCAAAGGTTATACCAAGAACACGGCTAACTTGGCTAACACATTTATTTATGAATGAAACAATTTTGAGAATTACAATTCTAGCTTAGTAAAGGCAGAGAGGTTTTAGTATTGAAATTTCAGAAGAAGGGATGTATTTGCACTCTAGATAAAGTTGAAAAAGAGAAAACTCTTGATATAACAACTAAGAAAATAAAATTTTTGAATGGTGGAATGCAGCATTCAAGAGAAGTAACTGGATATTTGCTTCTTGAAGCTTATAAAGGCCTGTACTCCAGCCATGAAAGTAAGCCAGGTGCTGTGTTGTAGGAAATAAAATTCAGAAGTTACAAAGGATATTTAAAAGTTTATGGCCACATACTTAGTTCTAGCATTTGCACTAGCAGGAATTTAAGGCCTCTTTCAGTAGGTTAGAGAAACCTCATGGGGTATCTTCATGTTTTATCCTGCTGCAGTATGTAGACCTTAGGTAAATTCATCACTCCAGAGCAAAGACTTGGTGCCTCAGAAGTCCAATCCCTATGTCAGAGAGGGCATTTTTAAAAAGACATATGTTGATACAAAAATTGGAAGACAAGGGCAACTTCTTGTATAATGTCAAACAAAGGAGAATATAGTATTGCCCAAATTATTTTTTGTATTTTGAAATTGCAGTTTCAAAGCATATTTCAAGGACTTATTTACAAGAACAAACCTATGCACTAGGAAAAAGCACGCACTAAATTCTTAAGGAAAAGGACTAATTGCAAGCTGTGTTTAGGACCCGACGATTTACCTGGGATGGTTAGCACATAGAATGGAGAAAGAATCACAGCATCTTCAGTTAGGCAGAAAGTTATTCAAAAATTCTGCTAGGAGCTTCCAGTATCCTTAGGTTAGTAGAGCCTAAGGTTTGCAACGAGTTATATGTCAGTAGAATTACTCTGGAAAATAAAAGTGTTCAGTGTAGGGAGCTGTATCAGAATCCGATGCCACTTAAAAAGTAATTACATGAGTTGTGTGACTTCTGCTTCCCCATTTCCAAGGACCAGTGTTACTGTCCTCTGCAAATGTGAGGCCAGTGTCATCCTCATAGCAGTGTTTCACCAGTTCTCCTGTATAATCTGTCCATGGTATTTGAGAGGTTTAAAAGAGCAGTATGAGAGAAAGCTGTTCTCTGAAGACAGCACCTACTGTAGAAGTCAGTGATATATTTTGCAGGAAGAACTAAAAATATGTCAAAGAGTTTCAGGCAAAACAGAAAATGCCAGCATAAAGACAGATCTCAAAACCTGCAAGACTCTTTGCAGTGTTAGAAGTACTTTCCAAAAAAGTCGTGCTTGACAGGTCATAGTTTACAATTTTTAACAATTAATATTGTCAGTATGCAAAAGTGCCATTCTGAAAACAAGAAGTTGGCATTTGTGAGCAATGTATTGATCTCAAGGAAAGTTACGCTTTCCTGGGTTGCCTTCAAAATAACATTCTTCTAATTGGCCTTGCAACCGGGAAGAAACCTCGCAACATGCTTCCCTTGGGGACGAGTTACTGTATAAATACCTGTGTAGTAAACAGTCCTGTTAAAAGGAATCAAATTTTAATGCAGCAAGGTCACACTTTTGACAGGTCTGTACTACATAATCATGTCCAGAGAATGATCTATAAAGGCAGTTGTACATTTCTTTGTTATCTTACTGTGTACTTATAGTTTCCCTGATAACTAATCCCGTTGCCCAGATTCTT
The DNA here is from genome assembly GCF_000687185.1 of Egretta garzetta. NCBI lineage: Eukaryota > Metazoa > Chordata > Aves > Pelecaniformes > Ardeidae > Egretta > Egretta garzetta. Next base: position 309,214 of record NW_009260485.1, read on the forward strand.
GTTTGAGCTGTAGCTACAGTAACATTTGTTGAATTACTGGTGTAAGAAAGCGCCAAAGCAAGTGTGTCCGTGGTAAAGTCTTTGTTGTAAAAAAAACTTGTCCACAAAAAAAGCTTTTGCGACCTCTTCTGCCTGCCTTCTCATCACCTGAGCGGGTAGTATGTTTCTGAGCACGCTGGTGTGGGTCACATGAAGTTCAGGGCTACCAAGGCGATATGGGGAACAAATTCTTCCCGGTTTGGTTGAACTTTATTCCATGAGCCATGCTGCTGCAGCAATTACACTATTCCAGGGAGTGAAATGTTCTGCAAAGTGCTCTTCAACATGCATTGCATGGTTTCTTTTCACCTTTAAGTCAGACACTGTACTTCTAGTGCTCTCGACCCATGCAGTCAGCAGGAGGACAAGCAGAGAGGAATGTAGCTTTTGGTTCCTGCTTGCACGCTAGGAGCTCTTTCCCATTTAGCCTGCTGTATCGTTAGTAGGGTTCAGTTCCTTGATCAATTCCAATTCAGGTGATTATTATGTTTACCTTGCAACAAAAATCGTTTCCTGCTAATTAATTTTTACTTCCTGTTTGAGACTGCTTCGGTGTATATTCTTAACCAACCTCCTCATCCAGAATAAGAGGGTTGTATTTTATGATGTGTCATTCCTTTAGGTGAACAAAATTATTCCTACCCATATTCTAGCTGGCAAATCATTTGGATACAACCAGAGGAACAGAGCTATACAAATAACGTATTTCCTCACTCCTTTTTTCAAAGCTTTTTGCACAGGAAATACAATATTGGGGAAAAAGTCAGAAATAGGTGCGGGGACCTGGATGAAGAGGCGGGTCATAACCTTTCTTTGAGCAGTTCCTAAAACCCTTTTCTGAACGTGGACACAAAAGGGATGTGAACAGCCTTAATATGTAAAAAATAATTCCTTTAAAATTAGATAGAAAGACAATACAAAGAAATAGTAACCATCTTTATTTGAAGTATTTTAGTTTAAAAGATCTTTTACTTTTGGGGAGATATATTTAATTGCCATGGCTGCAAAATACAGGCCAAAAAACAGAGGTGGATACAAGTATTGGTTGGTTTGGGTTGTTTTTAATTTGTTTAATTTTGTGTATTAAGCATATAAGATCAATTAATAAGGATTAAGTGCTTAAATTCTTTTTGCCTCAATTTTAAGGTATAAAATACATTGAGCATTGATTAAGTCCTGGAAGAGTTTAACTGTGACATGTAAAATACAGTTTTGGTAATTTTGTTACTTCAGAGGCTTTCAGATGGTAAATAATGATCAGATCATTTAGTCTTTGGGTAACAGGTAGCCTTTCTCCCAGCTGGAGACCCCTTTTTCAGAGCTAGATTGATACAAACATAGCAAATGCAGGAGTCTGCTCTCAGCTGTGGAAAAGACGCGAGTTATCATACCACAGCACCGGTGAGGGTATCAACAAAATATCTCATACAACTGGCAGTTGGAATAAATCCATAAAAACAAATAACCATCTTTCATTCTTTCCTTATGAAAAGGGAAAACCTGGAGCCATGCCAGCACTACCAACAGACTAGCAAGGCAGCCCTAGCTGCTCATGAGATGGTCTAACTTACTGTCCTAAATTACTGCAACCTCAAAATGAAGTGCTTTCCTCCTTTCCCTGTTTGCCAAATCTGGAACAGCAAAGTACCTCAAGAGTTTAACAATGCTTCTGTGGCATCTGTATAAGAAGTCACTGCACCTTATATCTGAGTAACTTCCTCTGTGTGTGTGTGTGTGTTCAGTTACCTGAATGCTCACCTTGTTGACCAAGAGGCCCTAGGTGCTTCTGTGCTGGTGACGGAACACCTGTGATGTCACAGTTACATGGGCTCAGGGAAGGGGAACAAGGAGATACCAGGATCTCTGCATGTCTCTGTTGACCAGAGATATAGTCTGAGAAAGTTTGAGCAAATCTAGCTAGCCGCACAGATTCTGCAGTCCCAGCCACTCCTTTCATGACTGTATGAAAACCCATACACTAAAAAGCAGGTTTGTTTGGAGAAGTTTGTCTTAAGTCTATAATGAATGAAACCGAGCTAAGCTATGTATTCATCTGCTCTGTTCACCCTCCTGCTCTCAGTAATGCTGACCTTTTGAGGCTGTAGCAAAGGAATGTGTGTTTACTGTCAAGTTCAGAGGTTCTTTCCATTTTAACAGGCTGTGGTTGAAAGTCAACATCAAAATGAAGGTGCTATCTGGAAGTTTATAGTCATTGATGTGTAAGTGATGAACAGAAGTATTGCACATTCAGGATACTCGCCACAGCCTTGTAGTACGTCATCCAAGCACTTTGGCTTGTTGTTAATATCAAAAAAAGAGACTCCATTTTAGCTTGCCCCAAGCCAGCTGACCCAAACATCCCAGCCAGGAGAACAAGTTTTTAAGGGATTGGTGTAAATCTCTCTTTAAACAGTGCTTCCTCCAGATCAGCAGTAACTACATAGCTTTTCTCAAATGATCTTATTCTTAGGTGTGCAAAACTGTTTGGAAAGAATGGGTTATCTAGTGCTCAGATGAGGTTGCTGTTAGCCAATTGCTATTATACCAAGCAGTTATAAATTTTGCTCTTATTTATCAGTGTCTGTCAGACTTGTCATATCCAACAGTTTTCACAGTACCTGTCTGCTTCTGGAACTTGTTTTAGTCTGGCATGGCTATGGATCAGATGCTAAAATCTGTCTGGCAGAAAACCTCCCCATCCTTCCTCCAGGATTACTCAGTCAGGACTAATTATGAGTAAAAGACTTTGGAACTGGGTAAGTGAAGAGAAAATAAGATCGCACTCTTCCAGGTGAAAAGTAAAGGCACAATGGAAGATAACCAAAAGAATGGGCAACCATTGGAAATGGTAGTCAACTAGAATGGGGGACCAACTAGAAAAAGGTGTTACTTGCGTCTTTGAGAAAGCAAAAGAAACAGATCCAGTGGTGCCTAGCCATTTGTGAGTATGTGAAGGACAAGAAAATAATACAGGATGGTCATCACTTATTTAGCAACTGTAAATCATGTTTGAACAGTCTGTTTGCTTTTTATGATGATGGCGGTCAAGGGAAGGGTGATGGATGTAACTTGCCTTGACTTTAAGAAGTTTTTAGTCCCTGTAATATTCTCACTGTTAGATAGAGGAAGCAGGTGCTGCACAAAAAGATGGTCAGATGAGTTGGGTCGATGTACTCAAAGGGTAGTTAATCAATGGCTTGAAGTCTGTTTGGCAGAATATCTTAGGTAAGTAATGGGGGCAATTTTAGTCACTATCTTCACCAATAACCCGAATGTAGAGAAAGTGTACCCTTAGCAAATCTCTGGATGATACTAAAATGGAGAAAGTGACCGGCACATCGAATAGTATAGCGTCAGTCCAGAAAAGCTCTAGGATTGGGCAAAATAAATCTCCTGAAGTTCAACAAGGAGTGCTAAATTCTGCACCTAGGTAAATAACCCCATACCAGTAAAAATGCTAACTTGCTAGCTGGTGTGCCATGAAGGACTTGCAAAGGTCATAGTGGATGCCAGGTGAACAGGAGAAAGGGGGGTCCTTTAATCACCAAGAAGGCAAACTGGATTGGGCTATGCTAGGATGAGAGGAAAGTGAGCAGATAAAATGAAATTGTGCTTTTTATGATGTTGGTGCTGCATACAGCTGTAATTCTGCATCCAGTTTTGAGCTCTGCAGTTCAAAAAGGATGACAAAAGCTGGAGTCAGTTTAGCAGAGGACTAGCAAGACTGTCATGGGCCAAAAGTATGTGACCTTTGAGAAGAAGCTGAGGAACCTGGGCTTGTTTAGTCTGGCAAAGCAGCTGCTAAGTGGTGATCTAATAGCTGCCACAGCAGCTTGAATGGGAATTGCACAGATGGCAGAACCAAATTCCTCCTGGTACTGGCAGATGGTACAATAAGAGACAACAGCCCCAAGATGCAGCTTGGAAGATTTAGTTTGGACTTTAGGAAAAAGTTATTCACCAGAAGGGCAGTGCAGCAGTGGATTAGCTTACCCAGAGCTGTAACCAGGGGAATTGTCCTTCCTGGAGTCTTCAGCTTGGCTAGAAAAAGTGGCAGCTGACCTGGTACAGCCTTTGCAACATTTCTGTGTCCAACCATCATTTCCAACCAACCTTCTGCAAATAAGAAACTTGAAGAAACTGGAAGAAAAATGATGTACCCAAATTCATGGGCTCACCTTGTATTCTGTCTTCAGACTGATTTGATTTTACAGTAGCATACATACAGGCAGTGAAAGTAAAAAGAGTGATAATACACCAGAGAGGGCTATTTTGTCAACTGCAGCAGAAAACAAATAATAACTGAATAGTCATAGGCCACTAAGTTTCCTTTGTGTATTTTCTGTCGAGCTTAAGACTTAAACCAAACAGAAGCATTTGTGTCATCAAAAGATTAAGCTGAGGTGTTCCAGGAAAAATGTATGCTCAAGGCCTCAAGAAAGGAATGGAGGGTATCCTTGCTAATTTTGCCTGGGAAGATACTCCCCTCTCGCAGAAAAGAACATAAAGCGAAGGAGGTCCGTTTCACAGTCACAGCCATGGGTGTTGCATAAACGTACTTGCAGGTTTTTTTGTGCCTATTGGGCACAAAGCTCTCTGCTGCTGGCCAGAAAGAAGATTGAGAAAAATCTTCTTGTGCTGGCCTCATTACTGCTGCATGTCAAACCAGCTGTTTGATCGCCTTAATTTTCACCAGCAGAAATAGTCACTTACTGACCTAAGATCACAGACTGCTATGGTTTTGGCCACATCGTTTCCTCTCATATGCCTGTGCTGAGGTAATGGGAGAGGCCAGCGTGCGTTCTCTACTACTGTAAGGTTTTTTTGAACTATTTTTATGTAATTGATGTTCGGAATGGCAGAACAGCTCAACTTATGTACTTCTTAGTCAAATACAGTTAGAAAGCAGCAGATTTAGTTAAGATTGTTTATCAGGGCATTTAGCAGGCTCTGTTGCTGTTCTTAATTCTTTGATAACTTACAGGTCAATGATACTGTAACAGAGGGTGTCAGTATTTTGGGGCAGAAATTGGAGGTGCTACAGAGGTGCAGGGGATAAGCTGTGTTACAGGCGCAGATTTGGAATGGACTTGCCTGGCTGCCCAGAAGAGATGCTTAACAAAAGGCTTTGTTTTCTTTGTATTTTCCTTCCTCTTTCATGGTCCATGCTGCAGTCAAGCAAGTCCTGAAGACCAGTTCCAGCTTTCACATCTTTTAAGTCTCTCTTAACACCTTCTCAATAACCTTGGAGGAACGTTTCTTGTCACGTAACACATGTTGCCAGGGGGTACAACTGTGATAATGAAATATTCCCTGTATGCATCCCAACAGGAAAGGATTGCAGTTCTGCTTTTTACTGCTACGATTTTTTTTTTCCCCTGACAAAGGCAGAACCTTGATTTCCAATTTCTTTCTGGGCATCAAATTAAGTAACTGGGTACTCTGCTTGAGTAGATCTTTAATTACTATGACCAGGCAGCTGTGTTTCTGATATTCTTTTAGGAAGACTTCTCCAGACTTCAAGTGAAGACAGGGAAGGCCCACACAAAACAATTACAATGGGGAATTTGTTTACAGACTATCTCTAGAAGAGACATAATGCTTCCCTTTCTCATCACTTGTCATAGCAGTGACAGCCTGTAAACCTCCTGCCTGTGCATTATTCTTTATTTGTCACTGCCTGTGCCAACTCTTGCCCTGGCAGGTGCCTGGCATGTGTCAAACGTATGATTCATGGGTTCATTTGCTCAACACTGCAAAGGAAAGAATGATGCATTTTCTTTTAAATTACAAATTAGACATTTACTCCCCATATCTAGTGACAGGGGCTTTGGCTTCTCTGTATCCAAAGTGCACCATTTATAGCTCACTGTAGAATTTAAATACTGGCTTCTCTCTCATGCCTAACTCTGAAAGTGAAATTTATGTAATATTTCAGCATATAAATGAAATCATCGTACCTCCCTGTTTTATTGTCACGGCAAGCTTGATTAAGATGTTTCCTTTGGTAATAAATGGGCAGAATGTGTTGTCCCCTGGACATTTAAAGGCCTTTTTATTGCAGGCTGCTTTCTATTTTACACACCACATTATAATTTCTTTCAGAGAATTTCTTTAGAATTATAGTTTTGCTCTGACATTGATTGATGCATGTTTACTTGGGTACTTGAGTTACTTGCTTACAAATGTATATGTGTAATATAAAGGTTTTGTGTGTGAGATGCTTCTTCTGGAGATAATATTAGCAACACAAAAATTGGGAACTGAGAAAATGCAGTTGTACTATAGGAAATAAAATATCATTTGGTTTTCTGTGAAGTAACTTTATGGAGTTCTGTGAAAAAGGGCAGTTTATTTTGATAATTTTGGGAAAAGACAAGGTTAAAAAAAATCAAAATATGTTAGTAATCACAAACATCTAGACCATTTGTTAATGAAAATTATGCCCATACAGAGAGTTGTAAAGTCTTGTCTAGTCTGTTTTAAGCAACACTTGAGCTGTGAGATACCCAGGTATTGTCTTTGTCAGAGCATCTGTGTCTTCATGACCCCTGGCTCAACACGGGCTCTTTATTAAGTAGCTAAGCTTTAAAGCCAGCTGCTGACCACATCTCCTGCAGAACTGTCATTTTGCTTTGAAGTCTCACCTACAATAGTACCAGTATATTGAGTAATGCAGGAGTGGCTTTAATGAGTGGTTCAATGTGAAAGATATGGTTTTGCTACTTACATAAATAGTAGAAAATACTACAGTTTTCTTTAAAACTGTCACTGTTCTACTGCTTCTGGCTGTTACTCTGAGTTTGTTTATGCTTTTAGAGATTGGTAAGATTTTAAACAGGTAGTACCACAAGACATTGCAGAGGGAAACAGAATACGAGAGCACGTTCTTATTGATTTAGGTTTAACAAATCATTCCTTATGGATCCAAAAGGGATTTTTTTTCCCCCACTTTAAGATATTTTCATTCTCACAACCATATTGGAGTTGGTTGTTAAACTTAAATACTTCATGATGTTTTTATAGTTATCGAGAATTTTTCCCAAATAAATTCCCAAGCTGTTGTCTTGGCCAAATCTCAAAACTAAAGACACGGTAGGTATCGTTACTGGAATCTGTTTGACTATGTCATGACTTATTCTTAGGATATTACTAACATATACCTGTTTTAACAAATATAGATACCTTATGTATCTCTAGTAATCCATATACTTTGTTTTGTATGTAGACCTGATCTTTTTATGTCACTTGTCTAGCTAAGCTCTATAAAAATTAAGACATTACTTTTGTTTTCTTCCTGATTACGTCCAGATATGTCTAAATGAGGATGTATTTAGAATTCTGTGTGAACAAGACATGCAAATTCTGTTTGTATACTTCTGCTTTTTTGAAAGTTGTTCTTTGAGCGACAAGGAGAAAATAATAAAATTATTCAATCATGGGACTAATTGAGTAGATGAAAACAATTTTGGGAAATGCAGTTCTGGCATCAAAAGATGTGCTGGGTGTTTTAATGCAGTTCTTCACAAATTGGATGACATGCTGTCTGAAGTGTGTGAAGAGCTATCTGAGAGAGAGGAAGGAAGGTGGTATAGAGAACTCTTGTTTGTTCCACAGAATTTCAGGTATTATTCTGGTCAAAAAAAAAAAAAATATTTAAAATTTGAGAGACCTCTTTTCCCAAGTTTGCAAGGAACACAAAGCAATGAAAGAATTGTACGAACTACCATTGATTTCATGGAGTTCAAACTCCAATACAACTGATGGCAATCAAAGTATATTATTCAGCTCTTTAGCAACTGGTATAAGAACAAAAGAGAATGTATCGTATTACGATGGTTTACATCATCTCTCCCTGAAGTGTTTTCCTGAAGAGATAGGCACTCAGCTTTTAGAATTTGCTCGTTGTAAGATGTGAAAGGAATGAAATTAAGTCCTTTGTGTGAGGCTGAATTTCCCTGAATTTATTTGGCCCAAGATAAGTGATAACAATCAGAATGCATGAAAAAGAGTACGCTTGTATTAGTTCATTTATACATCAGTGGTGTCCATATTCAAACTGTCTATTGCAAGGGCCTTATCTTAGCCATTGTGACACCCAACTAGTGAAGGTCCAGTTCAGGTGTGCCTTGAATTTCTACACAGGCAACAGAGAGCCTACCAACACAACGAAGAACTTGGGCTGTCAAGTAAGGCTCCTGCTTCTCTCCCTTAGAGAGTTTAGGTGCTTCATGGTAGTTGCCTAAATACTAAAGCAATCATATCTGATACGTAGCCAAATTCAGAGCTATATAGTAGGATCCTATGATCAGCCAGAGTCTCATCAATGAACCCATCTCTGAGGGTAGGCAGGTGAAGATGGAGGCATTTGCACAACTGTAAGGGACTAGAAACTTGTCTCAACATTGGTGGCAGGCAGGCCAGGTGTTATGTACTTGATCGCATAGTTGGAGAGCTGTGCTCAGACTGAGTAACCTGAATATTCTTCTTAGTTGTCTGTACACCATGCAGCAATGTGGTCTTGCTCTTGGTGCAGGGTTTGTACGCACTATTCAGTGCAAACCAGCCTAAGACTTGTGGGTGGAAAAGATCAGAGGGGAAATGCTTAGATGACCTTAAAGAGGTACAGGAAATTTCTGGTGGCTGAGGATTGACAGTAGTTATGGTACCTAACAGATTAGCTTTGATTTACTTTGGAAATATGTAATATCCTGTCACTTTGAAACTATTTCATTTTTCATGGCTATAAGATGATACAATTTACAACGTAGAAAAAAACCACAGATTGACAGCCCTAACAGATTTTCTTATATTACCTGCAAAGGCTTTGTTTTTAAGGTCTATTTCCATTCTTCTGTTTTCCAACTCTGTGGGAATAGCCTCAATGGAGCTCATAAACACAGGAAAACAGTTCAATAAATGTATGCTTCAGACAGTCTTGCACGTGGGCACAAAATGATCGAAGATTTGATTTAACCTCAGTTCAGTCACGATACTGAATTGTAGCTGGTGCCTAAAATGAGTCAGAGTGGCACACAGCTATTGTCCTGTGAATATACAAAGATCATCATTCAAAGACATAGGACTTCTCTTGTCATTGCAATTGTGGCGGGATTGTGTTGGTTTTGATTGAATAAGTAGGTAGCAAAATGGGATGAAAAAAGGGGTACCTCTTTTCTTCCTATTTCATACAATCATAGAATTATTTAGGCTGGAAAAGACCTTTAAGATCACTGCGCCCAACCGTAGATGAATCGTGTTTCAGAATTTAAATCTGTGTATTCTACAATCAACCACAGAGTAGAAGACAAAAACATTTGACGTTTATCTGAATGTCTTTTTTCTTTTTTTTTTTTGGTCTCAGACTTGGCCTTTCTCGCTTGATCTAAAACTTCTGCTAGGTAGTACTATGAACACAAACCTCTCTCTTCACTCAGCAAGTCTGCAAAGCATTCAGTTTCTCCCTCCCCAAACCCCTCGTCGGTTCTGTAATCCTTGCAAGCTGATGTTCCCAGGTCGCAGGCTGCTCCCTCTTCTGTGTCAGCGTACATCAGGATTCCTCAGTGCAGAGAAGCATCCCATGCAGTACTCTCCCAGCTAGGAAAGAAAAGAGCAGAGACAAGAAGGAGCATGCGCAGGAAGCTCTATTTCAGTGGAGCTTGATTTTATTTTAATACAAGATTCCGCACTTTCTGGGGTATGACTTGCTTGCTTGTTGCCTTTAATCTATGTATCAGCCTTATACACTCGAGAGTACTGCTAAATGATAGTCCTTTTGGGTAGTCCGTAGCAAGCTCCTTGCAGTCTCTAATGATGCAAGGTCTGGATCAAGGCCTGTACTGACCACACAAGTCCAAAGAATTAGTAGCTGGTATAAGAAGGAATCATAACCTGGCAAACCCATTTCAGTGAGACTTAGCTTGCAACCCCTAGCATCTCTAAATTTGGCTTCTCACCAATTTTAATTATTGGAGGCTAAGCTTTGGTCTCCTTCTTTCCCTGCCAAATGAAATTATCAGATTTTACCAAAGTAATGAGTCTGACAAGATGAGTTGTTATATCAAGGCAAAAGATCAGTATTTCTGTTGTAGATGTATTTAGGAAGAGGCAAAACTGTAGGGTCTTTTTTGTTGTTGGGGGTGGGAGTATGATTCTTAGTGTTTGTTTCTAGTCAGAAAAAAATGTTCCTGAAGGTGCTGTTTTGTGATACAGAGACAGGTTATGCAGATAAGAGAATCTATCAACTGCTCTACATTTGCAGCTTAATTTTATTAGGAAGTCAGCTGTCCGTTTGCTTCATGCTAGTATCCAGCTATTAAGATCTTCTTTCACGTCTGTTTCCCTTCCCGTTACAAAAACAATCTAGTTCACTGCTAGAACACACTAGTTCAATGCTTACTTTTTAAAAATTACTTTCCATGCATAGTTCTTCATAATTAGTTATTATGGGAAACCCACTTGGAAAGGACACTGTTTATAAAAAGGCATGCCGGAATGTTTATCTGGCCTTGGACTGCAGGAACCAGAGGATGGATGAATATCCTGCAGTTGTTTTTGCCATGATTATATCGTGGATGGCAGGTTGCCAGTAGCAACTGCAGTAAAGGGTCCAGAGTGTTAGTGTCTTCCCCTGTATGATAAAACAGAGAATATTTGCACTTTTGGAACCATCTCAGAGAGGATTTATGGCAGGTTTTGGAGGACTTGAAGTGATGAGATGGAAGTAGATAAGCTGCTTGCAGGTTGCATGCCAACCTGTCCTTCTGTTGGCTCCTCCAGGACTGGCACCACTGACTCTTTTTTTGCCCTTCTTTCTAGAACATTTAAAAGAGAAGCTGGAGGAATACATGGTCCGTTTTGCCAAAGTGAGGATTGTACGTACCAAGAAACGAGAAGGTCTCATTCGGACCAGACTGCTAGGAGCCTCGCTGGCTAGAGGAGAAGTCTTGACGTTTCTGGATTCCCATTGCGAAGTCAACGTGAATTGGCTGCCTCCCTTGCTTAGTAAGTGTATGAGCGTTCACCAGCCGTTAAAATTAGAGCATGCAGCATAGCCTAAGCAATCAAAGCCATGTCCGGCAATAAGCAGGACATACACTGTATAGAAAAGCTTGGAGCTGTGCTACAGTGTCTGCAGAGTCAGTACGACAGAGAAATACAAACAGCTCCATTTTATGGTTCTTGTGACTAAAGAACTGGTAAAATTTTGAAGTATCACTTTGGCCTATTAGAGTTATGACTTATTTTATTATTACTACCACTAAATACACTGCTAAATCTAGTGTTATGCTATGCCCTTGCTATCCATCTGAAAACTTTTGTTATGCGGGTATTGTACTCCTTCCTAGTCCTTGCATTCCATTAAAACAGCTTTTGCTGTAAATGTATCCAGGACCTCAGAGTTAAATCCAATAACAACTGCATTCACAATAGGAAGCTCAGAAAGAATGATTTGCTATTGACTGCTTTGCTGCATTCCAGCTGCAGCTGGCAAAGCTCCATTAGTCAAAGAAATGGAAAGAATCAATTGTTGTAGTCTAAGATTTCACTTCAGGAAACAACGTCCCCTTTTCTACCTGGCTACATGCAAACTGTATGTGCTTAGTGAAGTGACTGCTTTTTTGCTAGCAAAACCAAAGAAAATTTCTGAGTTTACTATTAAAGACATTTGTATTAATTAAGAGACTATGTCATAAGTACATGACAGGGTACGGTTTCACCAATTAATGGTTATAGTTTCTTGAATTTTGTGGCTAGGACCGGTTTGGCCACACAATAAACTGATAAAGCACTTGCAGCCAAGAAGAGATGCTGTTCTGCTAATCAGCTATCAGTTGAGACTAAAAAAAAAATACTGGTAGCTAGTTTTTGTTCAGATCAGTAACAAGATAATGTACAAAATTCCAGATTTACATCCTTTCTGGCTTTCACATCAGATTACACATACAGTCTATCCCCTTGTTAACCACTTTGCCCTTAATCGCAACATCAGCATTTTTAAAAATAACCTCTGTGTCTTCATGAAAAACCCAAACAGCATAAGGAGTAGAGAGAAATACAAGTTTCAACAAGCCTTCCTCTAGCAGCCCCTGACAAGTAGCTGTTAAACTCTCTGGTGTATTCTACAGCCACCTTTTCTCTGCTTTCTGATTTTGCCCTACCATGCATAATACATGGCCACTAATGAAAACATCTCAAGAAGATTCTCACTCTTGTCATCTGAAATCTTTTGCTAAGTTACTGCAGATGAGACCTAACTCTTCTATTTTGCTAACTTAGACATGGGAAAATTGCAAACTGCAAAACCAGTTCCTTTTCTTGCTTTCTTGTCTGAAATAAAGGTACATCTAGCTGGGTTTCACCCTATAAAAACTGAAAAATAAATTAGAATGGTCACACAGGATTCATAATTGCAGTTAGGTTGCAGTTGGGTATTGAACTGATGATCACAACCCTCAGCCTCAAGCCAGAAAACTGGAAAGATGCGAGAAGCTTCATCAGGGACCAAGTCCCAGTTGTCTTTAGTTCTCAAGTGGAATAAGATCTTTCTTGTTCCACATGTAGTAAAAATACCCTTAGCTAACCAGCCAGAGAATCTAGAAATTAATCTTGAGGAACACTGGAGCCCAGGATCAATGGGCTTTATTTTGAAAGAAAAAGTAGAGCATTACGTGAAGGAGGACAAATAGAGATGTCATTCAAGGAAACCAAAACAGAGGATATATTGGGTATTTATTGCTTTGAAGCTGCCCTATTTTAGCTCTGACTGTATATGCCATCTGTAGTGAAAAGTCCTCAACAAGAGCCCAGTTCAGTCTTGCTCTGGAGTGAAGACTGTGAGTCTTTGCTGAGATGGGCAGTAGTTTCCACTATTCCAAACATTTTTTTTTTCTTTTTTTTTTTCAAAATGAGACCTTGCAAGTTGGGGGGAGGAACCAAAAGCAATCACTTTAAAGATGGTTCTCAAAGTTATTTAGGCATCTAACATATTTTCAGAATTGTCTATTACTTTTTAGACCAAAGGTAGACTGAGTTATTTCAGTACTTGTTAGGTATCCAAGTAACTTTGTGGAGCTGAGCCACAGTTGTTTTCAGTTACAGTCCTTTGTGTTGTTTTCTTAAAAACAGGTGCAAAATGGCTTTTCTTTATTTTCTTTAAGCTTTATTTAGTTTATTTCTTAGTTTAAATGAGTTTCTAAACTGAGATAAGCCACTCTCAGATTTCAGAGAGTTTTGCCTGATGTTCACTGAGCAGGCAGCTGTAGTCATGTAAAAATGTTGGCGAGCACAGCTGTTTGTTTTCACTCCTCAGTAGTATAAAGTTGGCAGAAGGAAAGATGTGACTTGGGCTCCAGCTGCTGTAGGGGAGAGTCCAGTGTAGTGTGAAGTCGCAGTTACTGCAGGTAAGAAACCGAGCGGCAAACCAGCTGGAAGATGCAGGTACATCCTTCCTTCTGCTGATGTTGCTGTGGGAGCAGCAAGAAGGGAGACGGACAATAGCTCAGTAGTGCCATAGGCTACCAGAACTAGGTTTGTCAAAACGGATTTTTTTTTTTCCCTGACCAAGACTTAGAACTGTATTACAAACGAATCATGCTTAGCAAGTTATCAAGACACCTGCTAGCTGTAGCTGTCCATCTCTACAACATTTATATGATGTAGTACTTGCCAGTGGGGACACTGAGAGCACAAGTACTTATGACAACTCAGATAATAAGAGATAATTTGCTGAGCCACTCAAATGTTGTCAGCATCTGTAATCACATATTTAAGTAGGAAAGTAAGAGTATTTGCAATGTGGCATTGTTACTTTAACCAGGCCAATTTGAAGCAAGCACTTGAAATTGAAGGGGCGCGTCTTTCTCATGAAGATAAAACCTACATTTTTGAGATAGTGACTTATGCAATATTGAAAACTTCTATTTATTGTCACATGTGCACACTCTGCTTGACAGTAAAAGTTCAGAATTCACATATGTATGTATATATTGCTTAAAATTTCTAGGGAGAGAGTGCTGAGCAATGTTCCCTCTTGATCCCATGCTTTCCCTCCAATCGGCAAGATTTTTACATGTACAATGGTGCTTATCTGTCTGTTCTTCCCTTTATCTACAGCATATGTCCACTGAAATAATGCATGAGAATTTTCAGAACAGTAGGAATTTGTGAGAGGATAGTGAGTAAAGGCAAAAGAAAAGAAACTGTAAAGCATTTCAGCTATGACTTTCAGACTCCTGCGTTAGGAGCAGGTGTGATAAAGAGCAGTGGCTGGCAAAGGCAGCAGCATGTTCACATCTGTAAAGCCATGATACTAGCACCCTTGTGAAATGTAAGATAGCACTACAGCCCTTTTTTTCTGTTTCCTAAATTCATACTGGGGCTACATTTAAGCCTAAGAGGCATGTATACAAAATTCGTTACTTTAGGCATACTGAAAGAAATGTTGAGGCTGCAAGTTTGATTCCTCTGCCTTTTGATGTGCACAACTGTCGTGGTTTAACCTGGCTGGCAACTAAGCACCCTCTCCCTCAGTGGGATGGGGGAGAGAATTGGAAAAAAAAAGTAAGACCCGTGGGTTGAGATAGAGACAGTTTAATAAGAGAGAAGAATAACAATAGTAATAATAATAATGGTAAGAGACTACACAGAATATATAAAACAAGTGATGCACAATGCAATTTCTCACCACCCGCTGACCGATGCCCAGCCCGTCGCAAGCCACTATCACTCCCCCCCGAGCCATGATCACTCCCCAAGCTGCAACCCCTCTCCCCGCGACCGACCGACTGACTCCCTCCGAGCATGACGTTCTATGGTATGGAATAGCTCTTTGGTCAGTTTGAGTTAGCTGTCCCAGCTGTGCTGTACTCCGAGCTTGTTATGCACCTGACTGAGCAGGAGAAGCTCAAAAAGTCCTTGAGTAGCCTAAGCACTGCTTGGCAACAACTAAACACATCAGTGTGTTATCAACATTCTTGTAGTACTAAATCCAAAACACAGCACTATGCTAGCTACTATGAAGAAAATTAACTCTATCCCAGCCGAAACCAGGACAACAACTACAAAAACCCTGGTTTCTTCAAAAGTCAAGATCTTCTGTGGTTCCTCATCACCTCTGAAACATTTGGGGGGCTGAGGAGTAAGTTCTTCAGATACACACAAGAACAGGCAGGTAAGCATCATCTTCTTTGCAAAAAATCTTGCAGAGCTGTAGGAAGGAACACTGGGATTGAGTTTGAGCATTGCTCAAATAATTTTCTCTCTGGATATCTCTGTATGTGACCTGGAGATTTCCAATCCTTCAGTCTATTTAAAGGCAGTGGCTTTTAAAGATGAAGAGAAGGATACGCATGTATTATGAGTCTACCTTTGACCTGCTCCAGCCAAATCGATCCCATTTAGTTTCTCTCCTCCAATACATTTAGAAGGGGGGGATCAAAAAAAGATTATTATAAGCCCTATAACTATTAGCAGGACCATAACAGGAAAGAGATTGTGTAAAAAATGACTTCACATAACGATTACAGATAACACTACGCAGTATACCAGTGAATGTAATTCTATTTGGCAATAGCAACACTAATGCAGCCATTATGTCTGAGATGAGTTTCCTAGAATTTTGTGAGAGCCTGTGCTTTACCTTTATTTCACTATTAAAGGATAAGTATGTAGCACAGTAATTTCTTCCTAGCAGTCAGCATTGTTCCCCCGTTTGGACAGTCTGTAAACAACAACTGAGAATAAATATGAAAACTACAGATGTTTTGCTAACATAAACTTTTTTCTTAATTTCACTCCTTCAGAAGCAAGGAAGCAGAATCTGTATTATTAATCATTACACCAGTATTACCTGCATTCCCATCTAAGTGTTCATTCTACACTCAGCCCTCTGATTTTTTTAGGGTATTATCAAGCACCAGTGAAATCTAACCCTTAAAAACAAAAAATGAGTTTTCCACATAGGCCCTACAATGTATTATATTTTGTAAAGAATCTAGGTTACCATTTGGAGAAAAATCTTTATTAAACTTGGAATTTTGAGATTTTGTTTTTTCAAGGGTTCATAGATAGTTTTTCTACTGTCCTTTCATGCAAAAACAGCTACAAATTTTCCCTCTACTACTTCATTTCAAATCATTATTCTTCTGCCTAATTCTTTGCAGCTGAAATATCTTTCATTACTTTTCTTTCCTTTCCAAGGAGCTCTCTAGGATTAAGCAATAGGATTCACCAAAGGACACTCGGGACCACCTTGCTCTTATACTAGAGACAGGAATTTGATTTAGCCTCACTGTTCTAATTTTAAAAAATAAAAATAATAATAATAAAAAAAAACCAACAAAAAAAGCCAAACTCCAAAACCTCTTTACTTTAGAAAACAGGTGAGTAAGAATAATACAGTGGAGCCTTCTTTATATCTCAAAGATTGGCACAAAAAAGGATAGAAGCCCTGTTTGTTCCTCGTGTTGGAGTTTGCCTTGAATTTGTAGCATTTCATCTCAAAGCTGATGCACACCGGAGCCACAGGGATAGCGGCTGAATGGTTGCAAGGGCTGAGATTCACATCTGGGAACATAAATATCTCTCACAGGAGCTTGCCATACACACTCCCCGCAGCTGAAGGAGTATTTTTACATTTTGCTTGCTGGCTTGTTCCGTAGCTGACAGATTAGGGACAGCTCAGAGTAGCAAAGTGACAGAGATATAGATGACTGGACTCCTGTGGGTCTCACAGGGATATGCCTCCCTTTAAAGAACTGTAAATGCTTCTAATCATTGCCCAACTGCATTAAGTCCACTTTAGATAAAGGTTTGATACAGATTTGAAAAATGAAATTATTTGGGGGCCATAGGGGACAAAGCAAGCAATCTTCAAACATCAGAAAACCTGGGGGATTCGCTTTGCAGTAATATGATAGATGGCTTGACTAGACATGCCGTTTCCTATTTTCTACTTTCATTTTTCAGACCAGATTGCACTAAACCACAAAACCATCGTGTGTCCTATGATCGATGTCATTGACCACAATCACTTTGGCTACGAGGCACAGGCGGGGGATGCCATGCGAGGAGCTTTTGACTGGGAAATGTACTACAAAAGAATACCGATTCCTCCAGAGCTCCAGAGAGCTGATCCCAGCGACCCCTTTGAGTAAGTAGCGATAAAGGGGAAAGTGGGAACATGAATCAGAACAAGCAAAGAAGGTAACTGTAGCAGAAGAATCCAAGCTCAGAAATTTCCATTAGGCCGCTTTGTACTAATGAAAGGTAGCAGAAGCAAACAGCTTCTATATAGGTTTATAAAACCGCCAAACTAGGAAAAAGATCAGGGCAACAAGTTGCAGAATTCACAAGCTGTGCCTGGAAACAAAAATCTTCCCAATCTTTCCTCACCCAGTGTCTGTGCTTAAAAGAAATAGGCACATACTTGTAGTTAAGAGAAAGTATTGGCATTAGACAAGGAGTGAATGTGACTGCAGTTATTCTGTTTATTCCACAGAGCGCTTCCTGAACAGACTTTAGTTTAATGTTTTCTTTGCTGGAGATTGATGCAATACATGCGTCAATAGCTGAGTCCACATTCTGCCAACAGATGCTTTGTTTATGACTGGTGATATTGCTACTGTATATGTATTGCTGTAACTTAAACACAGGGCTGTCAAACCTGAACAGTGCTAAGCTGCTTTGTAAATAATTTTTGATAAGCCAGCCTCCAATGCCAGTATTGTATAGATCAGCTCATTCACAGGAATGATCATCTACTCTTTGCAAAGGTACATCCTTTTTTCTTTTCTTGTAATTATTCTCATGTGAAGATCAGCTGGGATTAATCCACATTAGCAGAGAGAGGACAGACAGGCAGACATGGTTCAGTGTGGCAAAGTCTCCAGGTCTCAGGCAGCATGCCTCCCAGCAGGGCTGGCAGCAGGACTGGCTCTGATGCTGTCAGCAGCCCTGGCTGAAACTCCACGGTGCGGGTTTCAGCAGTTTAAAAATTCAGCATTTTCCCCTCCCCAAAACAAAACCTGGAAACAGCAGCAACAGAAAACCTGTGTCTCTGTCCCAGATTCTGCGCTATTTTGAAGTAATGGATCTGATTCATGCAGAAATTGACCCTTATATCCATGGAATGACCAGCTCTTTACAGGGAGAAGTAGGTAACTGCGGCATTCAGTGGGCTTATTTTCATTATTCTACTTGTTCCTTTTTACTTATCTCTATCTAGGCCCATCAGTCTTCATCTTGCATTGGTGCAAGTGCTGATGAAGTACTTCCCATCAGCTGCCAGTGTGACTACTCCACAACATAGATGCAGCCTGTGCAATCACATAATGCTCTGGAATTGCTGGAGCCTCCACTGCACTTCCACAAGCCTTCCTGGTCCTCTGAGCAGTTACAATTTCTTGCCACTTACTGAAAGTCACCTAGCACATCCTATAATTTGGCTCAGCATTCGAAGTCTGTGTGTAAGGAAAACTTACATATTGCCAGTGTAGCTACAGGGTTGCTTATCAGCCATTTCACACATTTGCCGTTTGTAGTATGTATCTCCCAAAGATAAGAGAGGCCTGGCGAGGAGGTACTCATAGGAAACTTTCTAGAACAGGCGAGGCTTTGTGCAGTATGGAACAGATGTGGCGGTTTTGCATGAAGTGTTGTTACAGTCAGCACGGCAGCAGTTGATACCCACCTCGCCCTGCCTGTAATCCATAAGACACACAGATAAATGGCTATGCAAGGAACAACATATAGGACAATGCAACCTATAAATCTCTTGTAATCTGAGTAGCTGCCTCCCCAGAAAGGTGGCGAGGCTTGCCAGTTCTTACACAAGTCGATGAGAGTCTTCCTTTGTTTTCCCCATGGCAGGATCCGCATCCGAGCGATGCAGGGGGAAAAGCAGCGTTGCGCTTGGAATCGCCATGTCCCGCCCCCGCACATGGCAGCAGAATTGAAGGCTGGCTGAGCTAGGACAACATCTTTGCTGAAAAGTACCCTCGCCTAGAATAGCAAGGATATAGAAGTGTTTTAAATAATCTGTATGAATTTTGCTTAGGGGAGGAATTATTTTTTAATTCAAAGTCAGTACTGCTTTTCTCCTAGGGCCTTCTCTGTTGACACCTCAAGCTTTTAATACCTTGCTTACAAGTACGGTAAATGTTACAAACTGTTTTAGATATCAGTAACTTAATTGAATAAGACAGCTTCTATAGAATTAAAGAGACAGAACAGTTTTCCTATAGGTGCCTATACGCTAAAACTAGAAATGGCTTCAGCCAGCACCATAATTACTAAGGTTACTATTTTGTTAGCAGTAGGGATTTCTTTTTTATTTAGGTTAAATATTTTACTATTGGTATCCTAACAGCTTTTTTTCTTGCCAGCAGCATCAGATCTGAATTGATCCTTAATGAACTGGAAAATTGCCAGTGTTTTTAGTAAAACACCAGCAAATAATGGGTACGTGATCCAAAAATTGTGCTGATGAGGTTTTTTTCCCCTCTCTTAAAATGCCAGCTCAGTATGTGTGTTAAGCAGAAAAGGTCACATCAGACTAAGAAATAATGTACATAAAACCAGATCAAACTACAGAAGACCTAAGAGCAGTCATTGTATTATCCGAATGATATGTTTGCTTTCCATCTGCACATGATCAAAACCCTGCTGCAGCAGACGAGTGTTTGCTGTTGACGCAACAAACCGAAGTGTTGTCGCTTTTGGTGTGACTTTTATTGTGACAATAGCACGGAGCTTACTGAGGTCCAGCGCCTGCTGAGCTAGCGTTTCTGGAATTAATTTTTCCTCATTTTTTTTATTTTTATTTTTTTTTAACTGTCCACTATGGTCAGTGTTTGACAGGCAGTCTCCTTTTGGATGACATCTGTCTGGACACGGTCTTTCAGTTCAGAATCCATCTTGTGAATAATCTAGACATTCTCATCAGTTTGCGATGTGATTGTGGGCATGGGCATGTTTTATTGTTCATACACCTGCAGTGCTGCTTAGGCAGCATCTCCACCCTTCCCTGGGACACAGCTTGGAGCTTCGTTCCAGATCTCAGCTTTTCCTGATGTACACCCACGCCCATTCTCAGGCCCTCTGCAGTTGTGCAAGACGAGCAGCTTTACACCAAGATTTGGCTTGATGTTTATGACTTCAGGGCTGTATAACACTCTCAGAAGCTTCCAGCCTGCCCAGTGTCAAATTCAGGTACAAAATATGTATTAGCACCAACCTGGGAGTCCCATGACAAATTTATAACTGCATTTGGATCAGTTAGCGGTGTCCCTGCTCCTGCGGGGGGGTTGGACTAGATGACCTCTAGGGGTCCCTTCCAACCCAAAACATTCTATGATTCTATGATTCTATGATCTACCAAACTTCTCATTTTGGTTCACGTGTAGTTTGTCACTGGCTGCACCGAGTTTCCCATAGGTTTCACTGAACCAACCTACAGCCATATAAAATGCATTTTCACTCAAAACTCCTGTGTGAGTTATTGGATACTGCTCTACGCTCATTGTAGTGTTTAGGAAGGTTTAACAACTATTCCATGAATGGATCTCATGTAGCCTTTAAGATTGGCTATTTTTCTGAAAGATCTGTGTTGCTGTTTTTCAGGATACATTGAATCCTTAGAGGCATGGAAATTGGACTTCACCCCTAATAATGTTGCCTTCCCATCCAGAGACTAAATCTCTGAAGTCCTTGTTGATTTCCCTTTTTCATGTGCCACAGAAACAACAGAAGCTTTATATTGCATTCAACTGATCTGTCACACTTGCAGCTCATCACAGTTGGCTGTAGTGATTTTTCTCTTGCGATTCGTATGCAGCTACCCCAATACATTCTGAAGGGAGCTTCATGCTGTTTTCCACTGATGCATTCAGGGTTGTGTAAATGATACAGAGCAAAGTGATCTTCTGGTGTATTGTGGGGAAATTGTCAGTCATGAAATCATCATCATGTCGTGATGATGCTCACTGTCTTGATCCCAGGGTCAATGATCATTCAGCAGAATTTGAGATGATTTGGGAAATTTTTGTCCAGTCTATAAGCAGGGAGGACCAGAGATGTTTACCTCCTTTGTGGCAAGGATCACCTTGGTGGCAAGGATCACCTTGGCTAACTGTCCCCCAGTGGTTTTTTTCTCTGTCACAGCAGAGGTTTGGGAGCATGCCCTGATGGTATATAAGGGTTTGGGACATAAGAGCATGCCCTTGTGTGGCTGTTTCTTTCTGTGGTGCAAGCACTCTGGTCTGTGGAGGAGTTCGCCTAACCCAAGAGGTTGCCACTTAAACTAATAGGATAACCTTGTTACTATAATGGACTGTGATATACAGCATGTCAGTTTATATGATTTAATAGCCTGTCTGGGATAAAAGCTCTGTGGAAGTTTAAAGCAGAGGTTTGATACGCTTAAGCCTGCTGGGGATGACTGCTCTTTATTTCCTGGCAGCACTTACATTACATCAACTCATGTTATCACATGCCGGATCTGAAAACGGGCATCAGCATCCATTCATGCCAGCAGCAATGTATTTTTAACCAGATAAGAAAACATCAACAATTCAGCTCAAAAAGCTATTTGGAAAAACCACAAACTAATTGAGAGGATTAATATAGCACAGATCTATTAGGGTTGGAAAGGGCTGCACAGCTCCTCGGAGCAGTTTTATGGTGGTGTAACTTTATGACGCAGGAGGGAGGGAAAGATGAAGGTGAGACCTAACAGCACCGCTACTGGATGGCAAGGTGGAAATCCTAATCAATGAGAGAAGTGTTGTGCTACTTACTGGATGCCAAGACCTCTAGAACCTATTTGGGAGAGCTAGTAGTTTTTTGGGATACGACCAGTCCTTGGTCTCCAAGGGTTCCTTTCTATGGCAGCCTGTTTGCCTTCTGACATAGAGCTGTCATCTCCAGACCTCCCTGAAAGGGAATGAAGCTGGAGAATCATGTAATTCTAGCAAAGGACCAGAATAATAGTTTGGCAAATACTGGGCTAGCTGAGGAAGTAGAAGCAATTTTGTAACCTCTGGCGAGACATTTTAGTTCTTGTACTCAGTTTCCCATTTATAAAATAAGAATAGGATCACCCCGCCATCGCAAGGCTGCTTTAGGTATGAGGCTGGAAAAGGTTATAGGTTTGAGGTCTCACAGCAAAAAGGGCATTTATGGTTTATGGATGTACTTTTTGGTAAGATTTTGGATGTACTCAAGAAATGAAATTAGGCGGTCGGTACACTTTTCTCTTCCCTTGCATCACAGACTTTCAACCTTGGATGTAACATATGACCTTAATGTAGCCAGTTGTGTGTGTTTGATTGGAAGATTACCCAGTGCTTTCTGTTGATTTGCATGTGTAAAATCATATTATCATTATTGCAAGTGGTTGTCAGCATGCTTTTTTATTTGAATGTGACATACTCTCAGAAATACTCTTTTTGTGCAGCTCCTTACTTTCACTATTTATATATACTTTTAACAACATGTTGGTGCAAAGAAAGCCTTTGCTAAGACTGCATTTCAAGCCTGACAAGTACTTTTACAATTTTATGATCATTTTCTGAAGTTTAGAAAGTGCTTTGGACAATGATTTCTGTTCTATAGCTCCCAGTGCTTTATAGCCTGTGTCTTTTATGGCTGATTTCTGCCTATAAACATATTCATAAAACCTCTCACAACCAGAAACAATTGTCTATTTTTTTAAAGCCTGACTATAATATACTGTTTTGAACTGTGCTACAGGAATGTTTGATACAAAGGCATTTTTCTACAGAGAAGCAGTCTCCAGCCAGTGAGAGTTTCTGTAATTTAAGGTCTTGATTTATTGTTTTGACAAGCTATGGTCTGTAGAAGACTGTTAGTGGAGATAACAATAGTGGAGATAACAATAGCTTTTACAAACTGCCATCCACCTGTGGCACTGTGAAAATCTCAGAACTTTTTCAATGAAAAATGCTGACACTAACACAAAGTTTATGAGTGAAGATATGAATATTCAATCATTTTCTCCTGCCTTTGGCCAGATTTCAGTGTAGGGGTTCTGCACAACCAGTACATTTTCTCTGAAGACCAGGTCAGAAGAGAGAACTCTACAGAGAGTGTAACACGTAAGAATAAAAAAAATAAAATAAAAAACACCAAAAAAAAAAAACCAAAACCATCAAAGATAAAAAGCTGATGCTGGTATAATTTTTATAACCCCACAGGAATCACTCAAGCAATTAGTTGAGTCCAACATACTAGCTGAATGGGGTAGACTCAGGCTTGATACACAGTTTTTCACTTGGATGTTGCTAGCAGTTCACGCCTCCTGAGACAAAAGGGAACAAATTTTGTTCATAATGCCTTGATGCTGCATTGCCGAAGTAGCTAGGCTTTTTCTGCTTCTGTGGAAACTCATATTTACAATTTTCTTTCACATTTGGAGCCTCATGGTTAGCATAAAAATGTAAACATCTTGAATGTAATGTTCCTAGAGCCGTTAACCTGCTACTTCACGCAGGTATTAGCTTTAGAGCTTGACAGTCTATATGCCCATATGCATATTCATAGAGTGGGTCACCAAGACTACCAGTAATTAGAAAACGAAGTAGTTTTGGACATGAATTTAATATTTACATAAAAAAGACTGGGATGGTGGCCGAGAAGACAACAGAGATATGTTGCCCGATGATTACAGGTGAGCTATTTAACACTGTCAACATGCTATTGATGCAGATGACTCAGCTTTCAAAATTTTAGTATCATGTCTGAACGGTTTTCCATGAATAAAAAGAAATCACACTTTTAAAATAATTATTTCTATTTTTAATTTTATATTTTCAAGCCATTTTCTCTAGAACTTTCACGCAGAATTTAGTGACACCTACTGGTACCAAAAAACAGAAAACCAACATCCTTTCGTACGTTTTGTAGCATTTACCAGCATTAAGTTGGGATTGATATCTGCATCTGCTTCCATTTCTGTTTGTTGGTTGTTGTGGTTTTTTTAAAGAATGATCTATTGCTATCTAAAGCCCATATCTGTGCTACAGTTGCTTTCAACAGAAGAAAGAACAAAGACTAAAACCAATGACTGTTTTTGTCAGATCCTTCAGTGTGCCAAACAGTTTCTAAATCTGTACATTGATGCATGTTCCATACGTGCTTGTTGGCTCAAGTTTACTAATACTCTTCAGCGTCTGTCCAGTATGAGCTGTTGGGGTTGGGGGGTATGTGTTTGTGTCATTTCTCCCTTACTCTGCATAAGCATCATCACGGGCTGATATATACCTGCTGATTTTTTGTCCACATGGAATAATTCTGGCTGTCCAGCTATCTTGGTGTAGGACCCCTTAGTCCTGAGGTGAAGAGATTTTTCTGGCTTCTACTCTGAAGAAATTAAGCTGCCAATGCAGTGTCTGCTGCAACTATGAAAAGAAGGGTCTGGGAAGAAAGAAATTTATGTATAGCCAGTATTTCAGTACCATTCTTACAATACCTGATCAGAAACTTTCTTGCCACAGCTTTAACCCCTTTGTATTTTGTCATGTACACTGTACACTGGGAGAAGACCTCTTGAGGACTTATGTCAGATCAGTTCATTGTTCAAGTAAAATATCTCTTTTTTTTTTAGTCTCTCTTAATAAGTCATGTTTTCTAGTTCTCTGATTATTAGCTTTGCTCTCCTCTGGGCTTTTTCCGTACTGAGAGCAGATACTGCACCAGCCAAAGCCTTATCATTGCCTGGTAGAATAGGCAGATGGCTTTGCCTGCCTCAGAGGCTGTGTTCCTGTTTATATTTCCTTGACGTTGTTGATTCATGCTAGGCTTGTTCTGTGGTGTAACCTCCACACCATTCTCTGCAGAACTGGTACCTAGCCAAGTGTTCATCATCCTCCTCTTGTAATTCAGATTTTACATGTTTGAAGGCAAGGCATTTGTCTTCATATCTATTTGAAGTGCCATGTCCAGAAGGGCAATCTGTCTTCATTACCCCTAGATCAGTGTGATACTTTGTAACCAAACATTTTGAATTTTATCTTTTTTAGAATCATAGAATCATAGAATCATAGAATGTTTAGGGTTGGAAGGGACCACTAGTGGTCATCTAGTCCAACCCCCCTGCAGTGAGCAGGGACACTGCTAACTAGATCAGATTGCTCAGAGCCCCATCCAACCTGGCCTTGAATTTCATTACCCCTAGATCAGTGTGATACTTTGTAACCAAACATTTTGAATTTTATCTTTTTTGCCTGTGTTTACTTCACTTCTTCAGTTTGCTAAGATTTTTTAATTCTGATGAACACTCCAATTTTTAACGCCTGTTGCAATGTTACTTGAGATCTACTTGAGGTTCACGTAAATGGCAATGATTGTAAGAATGTCTGTTTTGTCTATGCCAGAAATCAAGATATGTGAAGTCTCTGGCTTTCCAACAATACATCCAGTGATTCTTCCAGAGTCTCAGCTAAAAATTCAGCATGTGCCACTTCTGTGGCCCTGGAAAATTTGCCAGAGTTGGAAGCCTTGCTTCCTGCTTTTATAAAATGGTGCGCCTGACTTCCTCCACATGTTCTAGACGGCATCATGTTTACAGCACAATGGCAGCTGGCTCCTCAGGTCCCTTCCAGACCTGAAACCAAGATCTACGACTTCATGGGCACATGTTCCAAACTGATACAGTTATACACAAAGCCCTGTTTAAAGCTCCATAGTGTAGAGTTGCTGAATTGCACCATGCAGGTTTTTAATGCAACACTGAACTGTATCGGATGCAGGACAATGTTTGCAGATAACTCTCTTGAGACAATTTCCATTTTGATGTTGGGTTATAGGTGAGTGCTTTTTAGTAATGGCTATCAGCAGTTTTTGCATCTCTCTGACAGTCAATATGTCCCTTCCATATTTCTGTAGTTGTTAACCTTGGCAGTTGCCTGTGAATCAGATCTTTGATCTGAGACTTCTGTGAGAAAAAGAGAGTTAATACAAATTTTGTGTAAAATATTTGGAGAGTTCAGTGTAGGTATTGACATGATGAGGATGTTAGAAATAAGGCACACAAGATCACATTCTGAATCATCCCCAGACGCATTAACATCTGTTTTCTTTAATGTAAGTAACCAAAATATCGTTATTCTAACTGGAAGACAAGTTTTGTCAGGAGGCAAAGGCAAATGCCTCCAGCAACCTGTGAGGTGAAAATTACGATAAACACTCCAAATTTTGCTGTGCTAGCTTATTTAGAAAATGCTATGCATATCTTTTGAGAGACCAGGAACCAGTGAGGCTCAAAACAGTTGACATCTGTTGTTCCATAAACTGCCAAGCCAGTGTCCTTTATTAGGGAACAAGATTCGTATATCAGCTCTGCGCATTCCAAAAAATACCTATTTCCTTTGTGGCAAAAGAGCATATAACTATCTCTTCGATTATTTGGAAAAATCAACCCTTATGATGTTTTCTGTTGTTAAGTTGGTGTTCAGTTAAGTTGGTTTCAGTGCTGGAGAGGTGCTGTAGGCATTAAATTACACAAGCCCATTTGCCCCCTACAGAGAATGAGGTGCCTGCAAGGAGAGAGGAGACCCTGCTCCCTCCACTCTCCTGCTTCTCCAGCAGAAAGTTTAGCTGATTCTGCAGAACTGCCCTGGCTTTTCTGTGCTAGGGCAAATAACCCCTCTGTTTTCCCATGAGTACAGATGACCCGTGGACAGGCAGTGAATTAGGGGTGGAAGAGATGGTGATAAGCCAGGAGCACAGTTGGAGAACAGTAACAACGTTTTTCCCTTTCAAAGCATTGCAAACATGCAAAGGACCTCTTGGAGTACCCAAGGAAAAGGTAAACAGCAGGGGAGAAAGTGGTTTGGAGCGATATTTTCAGACCACTGTCTGGGGACTTCAGGGTAGTGGTTTTGAAGAGACTCCCAGAAGGCACGGAAGGAGAGCAAACTTCTGAAGTTCTCAGCCCACGGGAAATGTTCCAAGTCCCCAGCTTGCTGCTTTGCAGTAGGTTTTAATACCTAGCCTGTTTTGTAGTGCTTCTGTTTGACAGAATGACAGTTTAAACAGCAAAACTATTCAAACCACAATCTTTCTTTGCTCCTGACTTGTTCAAAGGGCATTCAGGGAAGAAGAATAGTCCTTCACTAGTTGTAGTCACGTTTTATATATAATTAGTTGATATAGCTAAATCATATGGGCACTGTTATTTCAGGGGTGTTCTCATTTGACCTTAAATCAAGCAGCATAACAAAAACAAATAAATTATTATAAATGTCCAAGAATATTGCCTTAATTTTTACCCTTTATCTTATATTACTGTAATTGTTTGCATTTCTATTTCTGCTAAATAGGGATATTATTATTCCATAGCAGAGTGATGTTAAGAGACATGATTGCGTTTCTCGTAAATCACAAGATATTATTGCTATTGCAACCAACTTCCAGTGTTAGTTCCTATGATGATCATTTAATGGATTCATAAATTTTTAATACCAAAACAGAGTATTGTGACTGTTTCAGTGCAAGTGGTAATACTTTAAGAACATTCATATATCTACTGGAAGGTAATAACATGCTCATAACATCTGTAGGCATGAAGGGACTCAAAACTTGTCAAAATATGGGTACTGGAATGACTGAGACTATACTTTTTTTTATACTGCTTTTTTTTTTGTTGTTTAATATGGTATAACAGAATACTGATGAAGCTTTTTTAAAATACTTGACCACACATGATTAGGTATTAGAAAATAGGTCTTTTGATCACCTATTTAACTTTTTGCCTTTTACTTTCGTTAATAGTTTGTTGAATATGAAATATTCCTCAGCTCCGTGGGCCCAGCTGACCTGAGGCTGTAAGAACGTCTGTGGCAAGGAAGGCTGATAGATGGGCCCTAACTGCAGACAGATTTCATCTGTCTCGTATAATGCTTATTAAGAAATCTAACCTTGGTTAAATTGTATTTTACAAGCCTTCAGTTGTATCAAGGACTGCCAAATAGCTGTTTTCTGCAGTAATTACTGGACTTACATCTCCACCTACTGGCTGATGGGGCAAAGTCCCATTAAAATGTCAGTTTAAATGAAATCCAAGTAGTGTTTTGCCTGTAAAAGCTTTTATTATGATATTAAAATAATTTACAGACACTATTTTCAGGGGAAGTTTGTTCAAAGTTGCTTGGCCACGTGTATAATGAAGCCACTGACTTCAAACTCCTTGATCTATGCATATTAGCCTAGGTCTTGATAAAGAAAATATGACAAGATTTTTAAATCAGAAAAAAAGAAATATTTAAACCCACCTACAGATCCTTTCAGTGGGACTGTATGAGTACACGGTAGACCTGTAGAAAGGTATTCCAATGTAACTCAATAAAGCTTAATAGCATATCAAGAATGAGGTCACTAGAGAAATGACTTTTTTAAAAAAGAAACAGAAAAATCTGTTGTAACAAAGAAGTCAGACAGCTGGCCTATAGGGTGATTATCAGTGTTGGCATCCAGCAGAAGAAAAGGGAAACAAGAAAAAAAAAACAAAACCCCCAAAAAATCCCAATAGTAGTTTAGAGGTTAGCAAAGAGAAGAGGCTAAAATTTAGTAACAAAAAGTTCAAAGTGAACTGACGATGGGAATTTCTTTCAGAATAGATTTCATCCATCGGTAGCAGTAGAGAGAGAGAAATGCTGTTTGTAAAAGCTAACGATCATAGGCAACGACGACTCTCCAGTGTGATAACAGCTGTGAAAAGGGCAAATGCAATCCTGGAACTTATTTTGCTGAAGCCCTTGGCCCTTTGTGGTTACAGAATATTTCAGAACCTCAGCTGCCTCCTACTCCTTTCCTCACAAGTCAGGTTATCATCTCCTCTCAGCTTCAGATGGAATCTGTCATGCTTCTGTTGTTTTTTAGATGCTACAACCTCTTCCTCATTTCCCCAGGGAGAAGGGGAGAACATAGAATAAATAGATACAAAATTACAGCATAGGGTGTTCTTTTATACCTTCATTTTCTCCAAAGATTTTGCTCTCTCATTCTTTACAATGGGGCATTCACCTGCAAGAGCTGATGTTACGTCCTCTCTACCTGCACCTTAAAATCTTTTGACTGGCATTTCTACTTAATTTCTGCTTAATTAGCAAATTTCTGGCTTTGGAAAGCTTCCTACTAAAGATATATTGGTAACATCTTACCTTTTGTGAGGAATATTAAGTACACAATCTCCCTAGTAGTCATATAAAGAATACAGTACAGCGTATAGTGAAACTAGAAATCTGATGCTTGGGCTGAGTAATAGTAACTCTCCCACACGCACGCTCTTAGCTTTAGAGAGACTCGGTTTAGATCAGATGCCCCACCAGATGCATCTACCAAAAAAAAGTCATAGGAGCCACTTAGAAATTAGTATCTTTTTCTACAGAAGTTCATGATAAACAGTGCTAGAATTTGGATGCTAAATGCAGTGGGTTTCTTCTAAAATTTTTTTTTGCTCTTAACAATTTCTTCAAGTAGTTACAGAAATAACACAAAATAGGAGCGTGCCCTGAATGGAAAAGCAGCTATTACCCAGCTGGAAAAGAAATTTTCCAGAAATGTGGAAGATAACTGAAAGAAGCTTGAAAGGCGCTTTGCTGTGTATCTGTAAACAATAGGCACCAGCAGAAATGTTAATTACCTAGGGAGACGATAGCTGTAGTTCTCAAGGTAGCTCATTTTTAATGGTTTCATTTGACTCAGATAGGGAAAGTTAATTATGAAACTTTATTAAATGAATTTGTAAATTTCTGCATGTCGTGACGTTCTGGATGCCATAGAGAATCTAAAATACCCCAAGAGCATAACTGAAGCAGGAAGACGTGGAGTTCAACCCAAAAAGCTGTGATGCCAGCAGAACTAGAGGGCTTCCTGCAACTTCACAGCAGCAGAAATGATGATGCCTCAGATCTCTGAAAATGCTGGTCTTTCCGGAAATGAATTGAACACACCTAAGCAGCCAGGTTGTTTAAAAATATTTGATCTGTCAGATATCTCCTGGTGTGTTGCCAAAGAGAAATCACATCCTGTTTCAGTCTTTACTTCAATGGCCTTCTTCAGCCTCTTCTCATAAAATACCGGATCCGTAATTCCTCTGATTGCTCTGGCACAGCTCTAAGTTTAGTTTCATTTCTCCTTTTTTGAAAAGAGCAGGTCAGATTTGTATGCAGCATCACACTGCATGCAATCCTCAGCAGTGCTATTGATCTATATCTGCTGGAAAGATCTCAACTAATAGATTTTAAAGTTGTGTTTGCCCTTTCCAAAGCTTATCTGATACTTGGTTTATCCATGCCTGAACTATCTGGCCCTGCGTATCTTGGATATTTGAAACGCTATCCTTGCAAAAGTTCAAGTGATCCAGTCTTGGTTCTGATGAGGTAGCGGGCACAAGATGTGCGGGAGAGCAGCAAGATGAGATGTATTTGAAAGATTCCCTCAGAAGTCTGATGTTGCATTTCCAATACTCGAGTCCATTTTCATTCAATAAGCATTGATGGTTTTTTACTTCCATTTCTAATGAAGCCTGAAATTAACCTAGCTTTTTTGTTTACTTTCTTATTTGCAACAACATCGTTGGTAGTAATAGGATGGTACTGGGAATACTTCTCATAAAGCTGGAGGCAGAAGTGAAAAGTATTTTGGATAGGTCCTGTATGTTGGGAGGAGGAGTGTTCTGAGTTATTTGATCTTTCCTGATATAACTAAGATTTAATACCTCTACATTTAAACTACTATATGTTGGGGGGGGAGATAATCCATGCGAATCTAAGTTAAAAGCTCTTTTTTTGACACTGAACTCTTTGGTAGCATCACTTTACAGATGCTGTTTTATTAAAAAGCTGAAGTAAACACATTAATTTTCTTTTTGTGATTTAATTTTCTTATTGTGATTTGCATGTGTAATAGCATGGAAAAAAACAATACATTTTTAAGGGGAGAATTATAGCAGTTAATTATTCTGAAATTTCTGAAAACCATAGATGAGCCTATATTACCAGTGAGCAAGATTTTAGTAGTAAATTTTTCCATCTGGAAGTGTGACAGGGATGACTAGCATTTTGATATTCAGAATACATCTTGAGACTCCTGGTGTCTTGTATATTTGCTCCCTGTTTAAATAAACTTGGTGTTAGCTGTAAGGTCAGAGCCTGTTAATATTTACTTTGGAGAAATCTGCCTTTCTGAGCCTTTTTTTTGTCTCTCTCTGGTTTCTGTCCCTGTAAGAGTAATGTTAACAGCATACGCCTCCTTCCAGATAGAGGATAGTAATGGGAAAAGTAAACTTTGGTGTCTGTAATCCATTTTCCAAAGTTAGGTATTTCAGTCTGAAGGGTGTACTGTTTGGGGGATTCTCTTGTTGGGACTCAAAAAAAATCTGTGGATGATAACAATAGCTGGAGCGGTTGTAGCTCATCACAGTGCCAGAGGCAGGGCTGGTAACTGATGTGCTGTCAGATTTGTTAGCTAAAACACACCCCTGGGGATTTTCGTGACAGCTTTCCTTTCTGCACATCTGATATTCCTTATTTCTGAATTATTCAGCATTGCCGCTGCTAAGTCAGATGGTGTCTCTGGAGCATAATTAGCTAAGTAACGGTTAAAAACAGGAAAAAAAAATGTCCCAATTATATATTCATTGCTGTGTGAATACTTGAATAGCAGTTTAGAACACCAACTGTAGTTCACAGGAACCTGCAAGGCAGGGCTAGGAAATTCTGGGAAAGGTATCCTGGCCTCAGTCAAGTTAACAAAACTCCTATTGCATAAAACAGGACAAAAGTTAAACCTCTCAAGGTATGTAAAAACAGATAGACCTAAAATAATGCTGAAATGTGATCTATCCTACATCCATCTCACTGTTCAGAGAAACAGAAGGACAGTCCCTTTCTCATGTGTTAAATGCTTTGGTTGTTCTTCATCCATGCTTCACCTTTTTTGGAAATTGAAATTAATTTAGTTCTCACCAAGATAATAATGAGAATATTTAGTTAGTGCTTGATCTACTGCTTTTATTGCTGGAGCTATTTTTTGCTCAAAAAAAAAAGAATGACATTTCAGGATTGGGAGCTTGGTAAGCTTTTGATAAGGTGTCTAGGTGCTTTAATATTTGTCTCATGGTAAGTCAGAGTATTCCCAGTTGGTTTTCTTCCAATATGGATAGACTGGGTTAGTTAAAAAACATTGTTCTTCTTGGCAATCATCACACATCTCTAATCTGTGGCAAAAGGTACCATCAGACATGCAGAATACATAACCTCTGTCTTTGCCATGACTGATGCGTACGGGAGAAATTAGCTTTGCTGCTGGTCCCTTGGTCAGTGCCAAGTGAACCCGCTTTGGTTTTTCCTTTGGAAGACAGATATTTGTGTCAGATGGCCGCTGGCTAAAATCAACCCTTGAAAGTCTCTGAAAGACAATGGACACACTTCTCCTTGGGATTGAAACAAGGTTTAAAGAAATGAAATGAGAAAATTATTCTGTTAATTCCATGAGCACTTCATGAAAAGAAACTACTTTTTGCTTCTTTGACCTTTCACTAGGAGATTTTAAAGATCTTTCTTAAAATCTTTTGTCTGCATCACAAGCTTTAGTGAATGTGTTATCGAAGCACCCCACTGAAGCAGAAAGATATTAATATTGAATTTAATAGATGAAGCACAGAACAAGTGACTTACCGGAGAGGCGTGTGGCGAAGCTAGGAACAGAGCAAAATTCAGTGTAATGATTTCAAATATCTCCTCCTTGTGTTGGCAAAAGAATTAGACATTCTAGGTTTGGGTCGCTTTGGTATTTTGAACCATTATTACACCTAGGGTCTTGAGGAAAGGGATAGCACTTTCCCACAGGAATACAGGACTTAAAGGGCTGTGCTGCTGCTTAATGCTGGATGTTGCTGGTAGTGCATATGCTTTTTGCAGCTATCTGCATTTGAATTTGTCAAGAATTTTTCAACCATCCAATTTTCTATAAACTAGCTCATATTAACTCAATACACGATGGTGCTGAAGTGATAAAGTCAAACGGAAGTGTGCACAGAGGACTATTGAGGCCAAATTTTGCTACATCATCTTAGGCCTTCTTCACCCATTTTCTCCAGCTGTTAAATTTCTTTATAATTTAGCTAATTTAAATTAACTAGGTAATTAGCTCTTCAGCAGAAATTAAAAAAAAAAAAAATCAAGCATTTCCTCAAATATTTTTGAACATTTAGGCGCCATATGTATAAATTTAAGGAAGTAACACAAAAATAAATTCCACCAATATTTAATGTCAGCTTAAACCCTTTTCAGTTTGTCTTCAGCTGATGCATATGTAGCTTTATTATCTCAGAAATGGATGGAAATTATATTTCAGCTTTCTGTGTACAGACCTTATTGGAAAGCAAATGGGCAGCTGTATATTTACACTGAAGCAAGGAGGGAGC
The DNA here is from genome assembly GCF_000687185.1 of Egretta garzetta. Taxonomy (NCBI): domain Eukaryota; kingdom Metazoa; phylum Chordata; class Aves; order Pelecaniformes; family Ardeidae; genus Egretta; species Egretta garzetta. Next base: position 342,701 of record NW_009260485.1, read on the forward strand.
AGTATCGTACCAGGTGACTCAGTTGACTGGTCACAACAAATACAGCTCAGGATATGGAACTTTTGACCCATGAAGATAAATTTCAAAATATTATTAATGGAATAATTTTGAGGGACAAAGATACTTGGAGAAAAGTGCGCTGCAAGTATTTTGTAAGCCTAAAAAGAGAATGATTTCAACAAGGAAAATGTTTTGAATTTGAGATTTCTGAATGCAAATGTCAATGTTACGGAAAATAAATGAGAAGAATCTGAAATGCTGGTATAAAAACAGAAAAAAAATGTTTTGTTAGAATCCTTACATTTTATCATTATCAGAAGTATGCTTGATTACTAAGTAAAACATCCTGGAGGACAGGCTTAAATCCAAATTAGCCATCTGTCCGTATTAGTTACCTGCAGGAGCGGTGTCAGAGCTGGCTGCAGGGACACTCCAGCTGGTGTTCTCCAAAGGAAATACTGGATGTCATCAGCCTGAGCACGCCTTGCAGACACACTTTCATGCCCTGAAGGCAGGGTCAACACACTCCAATAACAACAAGCAGAAGAGGTGAGCTGGGGAAAAGTTGTTTGAGATGGAGGTTGTGCTGGCTGTGGCTTCCCCAGGTTCTTCCAAAACTGGAGTGATTCTGAGGTTCTGATTTCAAGCACCCAGAAACCTGCAACCATCATCACAGGTGCAAATGATACTGCTGGGTGCAGCATAACTAGAAAGGGTGGACATACTGTTCCGGGTCTCAGAAGCAGCCTAAAATTCAGGATGCTCCCGGGAGTGATCTGTCAGGTACATCAGACACAGAGATTTCCTCAGTGATTTGCAAATCTGATCTAGAGTGAGAAGGTGGTATACAAGATCATGTATGCTTGCTATGAAATTTTGGGACAGGCAAGAGGCAGGGTTATTGAATGACTCTGGATGAGGGAAGAAGGGAAAAGAAAAGGATTGTGGTAGATATTAGAGAATATTTAATCTGTGTTTGGAGACTATTATAAACCACCTAATTGGAAAGAAGCGAATAAGGCTCTCTCTGAGCATGGATCAAAAATTAGAAAAAATACTAAATAATCCACTTGTGGTTACCTGAAAGATAATAAAATTATTAATATGGGCTTGTCAGGAACTGGCCTGGTCATAGAACATCAGTTTCCTTCTTTGATAGAGGATGTGGTGCCATGAGAGCCAGGGAGAACACAACAAGCTCCCTGCTAGCAGGTTGGGGACGGGATGCTCCTGCTGTGGGGCAGTCTGTTACACTGCTGACATAGTGCTGCCTCCTGTGCTTTAAAGTAGCCCTGAAGACATTTTATGTGGTATTCTAGGTCAGTATTTTAAGTCTGAAAATGAAAAATAATGCTGCTTAAAATAAGGTGTTTTCAGCAGCTGACTAGGCTGGCATGAATGCAGGGTGTCTAATTGCACTGAGGCTGTAGGAGACAGGCCCAGCTAGAACAGTTTGGTGACTGAGGAAAGCCCTCCTCCCATATCAATTCCTAAACAAACACCTTTTTGCATGAATTGGTATATCAAAGGATTATTTACATCAGCAGACAAGCTATGCACTTCCTGAAAATGGTTCATTTTCCTGTTTTGCTACTTATTGCAAAGGATTGCATGCTGACTTCTTATTAGAAAATATATTTAAAAGATTTTACATTAATCTGCACCTGGAGTACAAATCAGTTGTGCTTTATCAATAAAACTCTATAACTGGAAAACTAAGCTCAAAATCTTCATGCAAGAAGAAAAATGTTCTCTACTATATTCCTTTCTCTGAAACAGGAGCTTTTTATTACTTACACTATTTGTCAAGAATATGATACATATTTCTCACTGAATACTTGGCTGTTGGCTTTTGTCTTGATAAAGAAATACATACACACATGCTCTGAACATATCTTGACAGTGGAGTGAACTTCATTATTCCACAGAGGTGTGAAGATCTATTGTAGGAATATCGGCTCAGTTGCGTAGTGTTTATCATGTGGACACCATTGCTCATGGCACCAGGAGTTTCTGCAGGCTGATATTATTCATTTGGAGTTTTGCCTGGCACCCATCTTTATTATAAGTGCACAGCAAATGAGTTGATCTTGAAGAAGTACCAGGAGTGCATACATGGATCTCTTGCTGGCATCTACTGTGTATTTTTGGAGTTCCTTGCATTCCAGAAGCAAAAACAGGAAGACTTTTTTCACTGTTTCTTAATTTTCATCTTAGTCATTACTTCAGATAGCAGCTGCGCCGTTGGAAATGAGAGTCTGTGTCCTATGGCAGTTGTCTTCAAAAGCTGAACCCCAGACAGACGGTGCCTCTCTTGCTTCATTGCTCTCTGATTTCATAAATCCCGCAGGAAGTGAAATCAAGTCTCAAGGTGAATTCCTCCTCTGTGATGCAGGGAGAGGAATGTTGGCTTGCATGTTGCTTCTACGTGGGGAGTTGGACTACCCTGAGTTTTCTCCTTGGGAAATGCAGTGTATGAACCACTCCCAGATTAATGGGAAGGTATCTAAAGGGTATTGGTACAGACAGGGTGATGTATGGAGGAAGAAAACCACTAATGCAGAGCATGCTGTGTCAGATTTGCTTGAAGCTGCTGTCCCTGCTCTGGAAAGAGAAGCAACGAAGACAAAACGCTGACCTCTGTGAAGCTCATTCTTCTTCTAAGAAAATGTACTCAGTCTTTCTTTCTTGCTATTACTCTTTGTCAAGAAATCGCATCTTCCAGCTAGAGCAGGTTTTGGCCTCCAGGAATAGTTGCATCTGTAAGTGATTGAAAGATATTGTCAGGAATCCGCTTCCCCTGACCCCAAAACACAGCTTAGTTGTGACTGTATTGCTTTTCTGCCTCCATTGAGAGATTAAGCCTCATCACTAAACAGCAAACTCAATTATGAATGGGGTTCTTTCAGCAACACTTGGAAGCAGATTTTTTTTCCCTTTGGCTTGTTTGCTTTCCCACTCGCTCCTAATATTAGTTGTTAATGGAATAGCATCTTCTGTGATTACAGTGGAGGCATGGTTCTGCTTTTTAAAAATGGTTATAAGGGGAAAATATTTGCAGTGTTCTGTTTCATTTTATCTTTATTTATAAGCATAGCATTTAGAAGAATAGCATCCTGTGCACAGCTGCAGAAGAAAAGATAGAAAAGGGATCCTGTCAATGCTAATAATTTCAATCTTTGACCTGCTATTCTGTGTTTTATAATGTACTTATTTGTGTTTTGCAATTTGTATTTAATTGCACGTCTGAGAAGGCTCGTGCATAACATTCTTCCTTTCAATCTTTCATTAGTTTTATTTTCTTGCCAGCGGAATATGGCTGAATGCTACAGCAGCTGCTTTGCAACTCTAACCCTTCTCATTACTGATAATGACAGCCAACAATTTACTGTGTATATTAAGTTTGGTTATGCGTTGTTGGATAACTGAAGTTTTCAGGAAAATATATTCGCAAACGTAGGACACCATATGTCAGACTGACCTAATTCCTGTTCTTCTATGGTTTCTATGGGCTTTCTTCTCTTCTGCTAGCTGGAGGTGAGTGGATTGAAAATGTATTTGTTAGCAAAGTATTCAGATTTATTATCCTGCTGTTTATGGTGTCGTAATTCCCATTTCTGTTTAGCTGGCAGTCAGGGAATATTTTTACTTATGGAAGTAAAGGAAGGACTGCCCTAAGTGGGGGGAGTGAAATCTGCTGGTGAGAGCCATGCCGCCCAGCTTGCACTAGCCGCAAAGAGAAGCATCCCCCGAGAGCTCCCTCCTTCCAGGGGAGCTGGCGGTGTTTCCCAGGGGGGAGCTGGGGAACGAGCTAGGATGGGGTCAGAGCAGGTAGTCAGGGGACTCAGGTCGAGACCCCAAAAAGGAAGGAGGTTGCAGTTGACAGTGTAGACACAAGCAGTCCTCTCGTCAGAGGACTTCCATCTTCCAGAAGTTAGCATAATCCGTGCTGGCCATTGCCACGAAATAACAGATGATAATCTCAAAGATTCAGGGTAGATTACTGAGCAGTACAAATGGAGGTGATGTAAGTGCCTGCAGGGCTTAAAGTGATGTCCCATGGTGAGAAGTTTCTGGGCAGTTTTCTTTGGCAGAAGGTTGGAGTAGTTTGATTCCTTGGGGAAAACATGATTTGAGGTGTGAAGCCCATCTATATGCTGACACTGGGTGGGGGCTGCAGCAGCACCTTGGTCTCTTACCAAGATTCAGTTCACGTTTCCAAGGACAGCCTCTGCCTTCGAGGCCATGAAGCTGGGGAAAAGTGGAAATACCTCAAAGTGTGTAGACTCAGGGCCTTAAAGCAGCCTCTCACAATCCCCTTTGAATCTGCATTTGAAGCATTTCCATGAGGAGCTAAGAAACCTGTTGGAGCAGAAGCACTGAGCACTCTTTGTGTAGTCTGTAAAATTATAACAGTATTACCAATTCCCTCCTATGAATATCATCTACTTAATGAGACTATCTGTCAGTAACCTCCTAGGTAATATAAAGCCCATTTGTTTGTGGTGGCGAATGTGACCATGACAGAGGAGATCAGATGAAATGACAGTTTCACTGGGGCTGGTAGCTGCCATTTCTAACAAAGATTATTGCAATTACTTGTTAAGGATTTGCTTTTTTTGTTTATCCTCTCTCTTTTTTTTTTTTTTGTAAACTCTTGACAATAAAGCCTTTATAGCTTAGTTACAAGAGTCCTTATTACTGTCCAGCTTACCTTCCTGCCTTTTGTGTGCTTTCTAATTTAATTCTGAAGTGATAGGGCTTTCACTAGCAAATTTTTGGAAATGAGTCAGCGATGACTGATTGCTCCAGATTTCTCCCACTCTTCAGATGTTTCTTAAAATAACCGTATCGTTTATTTTATCCATATGCTATTAGTCTAGATAAATGTGAAATAATAGTATTTCCTGGCAGCAACTATAGACAGGAGTCTTGGGATTTGAGTTAATGCAGTTGCAGTCCTTATACGTTATTGTTTTCAGTTCTCAATTTTTTCTTGCAGTATTTTCATTATAGATATGTGGAGGTTAGGGTGACCCCTCCTGATCCTTGCACTGTCACGTCGCAGGGTTTGGGACGATGCCGGCACAAGGGAGGCTGGGCAGCGTGAGCCTCTGGATCCAGGAGGGAGGAAGCCTGCAGGGCAGCTGCAGTCTCTATGGGCCAGTCACCCAAAAGCCAGCCTGCGTATACCCAATCCAGCCCTGTCCTACATGAGGCAGCTTTCCTTCTGGGGAACTGCCATTACCCTGCCATTGAGTTACTCCCAGAGGTCCCCTTTGGCTTGCTGTTCTCAGAAATATATGCTGCACCTTGCAGCTGTATGAAAATTTTCCTGTGTGACTCCTAGGGTCGGGGAGGTTGCCTGCCTCACTGGATGGAGGTACTCTTCTGGGTGGGGGCAGTTACACTGTATAGGGATTCTTGTTTTCAGCTCCGAGATCACTGTAGTTTGCTCGGAATACTTTGCACTATAGCCTGTACAAATTAGCAGAACTCTATGGCAAATTCATTATCCTTATTTACCTTCAAGGTCAGGGTCCAGAGTTCACATACAAGAGCATAATTTCGCTGGCAATGTATTCTTCATACACTTAAACAGTCTAAAGACCCAGCTGCAGGTTTGCAAGACATATTGGTTGGAAGCAGAATCATGCATACAGTCATACACATTTCTAGTGCTTCACCTCTAGACGTGACCATTTACCAGTAAATAGTGTAATAAGTGTAGTTGTGACACTTATGTAAATACGCACTTATAGTTAGAATAAAAAAATATGATATTTCAACTGGGGTAGACCATTTTCCTCTCAGCTGCATATCAAAATATTCACGTAGCTGAAAGAGTTTCTAACAGAAGTGAGCATTTGTAACAGCAGTCATCAACTCTCACCATCAGAACATTTTACTAACAGTTAATGAAAACTGTCCATACTCTATTTTTGAAAACAACCAGTTCACATTCAAATTCTGAAAGGAAACTGCTAGATATAACTCCTTTTTGAAGAAATAAAATAAGCTATTGGGTATCTTCTGCAATTCCTGGCAGCCTTGCTGTTGAAAAACCTCAAAAATATTAATCTCCCATAGATCGCAATGTAGATACTCTCTCTAGCTCATTATTGCTAAGGCACACTTCCATGCACTTTTAGTACAGAGTGAATGAGCTTATGCAAATGCGGAGAGCTATCCCGAGACCAGACTTTCATTCTATTTTTATTATCAAATGGAGATTTTTTTTTACTGTGATTTACTATGGTGATAAAACAGGAAGGTTCATTTCCCTGGGTTTCCACAGCCCTGCCTGCCCATCTTTACAACAATGTCAAATTAAAAGTAGCTGCTGTCATGGGACAATGAAGTGCTCAACCCTCATCAGTTTTCAGCTCCTTCATCCTTCATTTTGAAGTACTGTCCAGTGTTTTTCTGTCAGTTCCATTTTTGAAAAACTGCTTTCACTGTTTCAGAGTTTTTACAAGAAAGTACTGTTGTGCCTCTGGTGCAGACAAGGAGAAGTCTGATTTCGTTGAAGTTAAGTGCCTGCCTCCCCATTACCCTCCATAATGGGTAACATGGCCAATTATAGAGCTTTAATAAATAGCAATGATGCATCTAGGAGCACATTTCCAGGATCCCAGAACACCTTTGGCTGCATATTTGCCTCTTCAGGCATAATTTTTTTTACTTTCTTAAAACTTAATGGTAATGTTCTTGAAATCTTTGACCACTGGCAAATGTATGACCTGGGTTTTGTAGCAACGGCATGGCTACCCAGGCTCCACTCTCCCTCCCTGTCAGCATGTAATCATTTCAGGCTTCTGCATTAACCCCTAAAGACAGGCAGAAATGAAATATTAAAATTACCTTTTTGTCCCCATGTCCTGCCTGCGTTTGAAGCAGCGTGTGTGCGTAAGGGTAGGGTGGGGGCAGGTGCTGACTGCTGCTGAAGAACTGATCAAAGGAATGATGTGCATCCACATCTTCAGCTCTGTGGCAGATCACAGGCCCTATCGTTAACTGTGTGTCTTCTTCACTTAGCCTGCCATGAGGGCTCTGTCTGCTTGAATCAGAGTCGCCAGGAGTATTTTGTGGGACCCTGAAGAAAAGCTGATTCCATCAGCCTGCTTAGGCAGCAGTATTTTAAAAGACTTTGCTAAAAAATCAGGAGCAGTTTCTTGTAACTATAGTTTCATTTATTTAAAATCTCTGCAACTCAGAAATGTTCTGGAAGTGGCCTTCACTGACTATTCAGTCTGATCTGGCACGTAAAAGGTGGGGTGAAGAAAAAAGAAAACCTACTAAAACTCCTGTTGCCATTTCCTTGCAGGACAGGCTTCAATACTAATTCTTTCACATTTGCCCTCCTAAATCATTCAGTGTTCCACAAATAAAGCTTCAGTCTGAAATACAGCAGGAGAGCCAGGAAAAAAAAAAAAAAAGGCTTCCGTTTTGTTTGGAGTTTATGGTAGTGATTGTAGTTCGACTGCCTTTTTTGGCTTTTTTTTTTTTTTCCAAAGTTTCCCAACTGTTGCAAATACACATATGGTGGTACAGAGTAGCACATAGCATGCTTATTAGAATGACCTCTTTTCCTTCCCTGGCATCCACAGACGGGCCCAAACAGCTGCTTTACCAGCCCCTGTGGAGTGCACATGGCACAGGAGACGAGGCAGGCCTGGCAGAGACAGCCCCGCTGCTCCTGCCCGCAGAGCGGGGGCTGCAGTGAGCAGCGCTGCTGGGGGGCACCATGGGCCAGCTGGCTTGGTCCACTTCAAGGGCGGGCTGGAGGGTGCGAGCAGTGCAAAAACGGCTGTTCCTGGGGTAGTGTGTAATCCCCAGCTGTGAAGTCACTTCTACACATTATGTGCAAAGTTGTTTTCTGGGCTGTGGTGCCCTTAAATCTGTTTTGATCTGGAATAGGTATATAATGTTTTAGAGTTCTAGAAATCAGAGTCATAGAGTTATAGTAATCAGAATAAATTAATTGGAATCACCTGTAACTTTTAACAGCAAACTGCTAACCGGTTGGATTTGTTATCATGATTTATCCAGGAATCTCTTGGGAGGATAAGGTCTGAATTAAAGGGTCTATTTTGGAAATAAGAACCTATAGTTGGGCCAGTGGATGTGTTTTAAAAGGAATCATTTATTGTCTTTAATAAAATTCAAAAATGTCTCCTTCAGTTTAAACTTTGCTTATGATGCTATCCTGGGTTTAAGTAAATCAATAAAGCAAAAGGAAGCACTGGAAAAGGAGGATAGTTCTCTGGTGTATACCTCTACATCTAAAAAGAGGAAGAGAGCATCATAACAGGATAGTAATTCTGCTCACCTACTGCCCCCATATATTCTGAGAGAACATTCTTGAAAGTAGTGATGGGATTTAATGAACTGTTGTTATTCCCTCATGCTTGGGAGGTGACGATGGAGTTACTGTGCAACCTGGATGGATAATCTCAAGATATGCTCCCAGCCACTTTTGACATGTTCCTTATTTGAAAACAGAAGCTTAATCTTAAATGAGCTGTCCATTTACCTAAGTGTTGCTTTCCATAGACACAGATTTCCTTGTTAGCTTGAACAGATTTTTCCTGTTTAAAAGTAAGATGTACACTCATGTTAGAGTATTTGCATTGCCTTAAAATTCCAGCCTCGTGTTTCATAATAACCCAGAGGGAAAAGATGATCATAGGAGGTTCATTGTGCTTTCATAGTCAAAATAATGGGATTTAGACAAGAACCAGGAACAGGGTGATTTCCTCCACTTCCCAGATTCTTAGGCTGTACAAAACACTGCATATCTGTTCGAATTCTGACCTTGGCTTACCTTTATATGCAGAATTTAGTATAGTTAAGAATCTAGACAAGTTGAAATCAATTTAACAATAACAAAAAAAAAAAGATCTTTTTTGTGTTTAGTTTTAGATATGTTTCAAAATGAAGCTTACCAAAAGCCAGGAGGGCTAAAGTTCATTCCTATTTTAGGGACAATTGGTAATATTTTGCCTCTGATCAATCTTTATTTTTACATTTAATTTTCAAAGATTATATTTTCAAGGGACAACCCTGAATAGAAATGATACCTGTTGATATGAAAAGATACTATAAATAGAGTTGTGTCCAATTTTGCTTCGAGGTTGGTTTTTTTTCCCTGACAGTTCTTACTTCCTACTAATAGGCTGAAGGTTTTTTTGCCACAATTGAACTCTGCATGTCCAAGATCATTGCCTGCTCATGACATGACTGTGGCTCACCTAAAATGCTGCTCTCAGCTCCTTTTCTTGCTTTTACAGTACTGAGGCCTCAATCTTGTAAGCCTGCTCATGTATTGGACTCGTCTCTTCAGTACAGCTTGCAGCATAATATGCTAGCTGTTCTTCTGATCCTTAGTTTTATCCTTCTGAACACCTTTGCCTGTCGGACATTTCCAGAAGCGTTCATTTTCTTTTTGCTTCAGGATGATAATTTCTGCTGACCCACCTCCTTAGTTTGATGCCTGTAGATCTCCTTTAGCAATAACTCAGATAGATTCCCCTTAGATTATGAGAGGTAATTATGAGAAGGGGAAGCCTTCTTTTCAGTCTTCCATCTCTGCCCAACTGACTCACCTATTCTACAGCTTCACTGATTTTCTAAATATGGGAGGGAAGGCTAGATGAGCCTCAGCATCATTACCCACATAAGGGCTCATCCCTCTTTTACAATATGATTTTTTCAATGAAGTTTATCAATGTGCTAAGAAAAATATGCAAAGAAGCCATGAGATGAAATCACAGCACAAATTTTTATAAACTGAACTTTAAGCACTTTTAGAGCTTTCTCTGTAGCTGACTCTCTGCAGCTGACTTTCTGGCTGTCTGTTGGAGAATAGGGTTTTATCTTAATATTTCCCAAACAAAAGTCTAGTTAAAAAATGGAATGTAATTATATAGGAAGTCGGGAGTTAATTTTAAGTAATACAACTTGGCTGCTACTTGTTTCAGCACAATGATGATTTGAACTGATAGGTGGCGTGAAAACTAAGCCTGATGCTTTTTTTCTTTCTTTTTCATACTTGTAAGAATATTTTCTTAAATGCCAAAAATTTATACTTTTAAGCTTCAAGTGAGTGAGATGTGTATAATGCCACTCACACAGGTTTCTTGTAATGAAACCCACTGGTCATAATCTCCAACAACAGTCACTACCTAAGAATGCAAATTTTTATCAAAACTTTTTGAACTCTGCTAGGCATGAAAAACTTGCTATATTTGGTATCAAAATGAGGCCTCGTTGCAATTTTAGTAGAGAGAGTATTGATTATGTGGAGATGCAGGCTACAAAAGTACAAGTCAAAGTAAATTAGCTTGGATCACCACCCTATATAATAGTGCCTTCTGCACTGGGAAGTAGCAGAGCGTCAGGAAAAGCTTGTGTGACTTTGCCACAACCAGCTACTATCACTGGTGAGTACAGTTGGGTACCCACTCTTCTGCCACGATAGCATTTCACAGGTTTGAGTCATCCAGGAAAGATGTTACTTTAGGATAAAACATAATGGAACTCTGCTAAATCTGAATGCTCTGGAAAAGGGAATGGTTTCCTTGTCAACATTGACTAGAATTTGAATGGAACTGCTTAGAAAGCATGGTAATTATCATTGCAAAGTTAGTCATTTTGTGCTAGCCTATGGGTGAGTGCTCTTTTAGACTGAGTATTTTAGAGATTGTCTGGGGAAAAAATCAGGAGAACATTTAGCACAGAAATAAACACGGGTGAAATTGTAGTGCTATGCCTCTTCAAGGACCAATATCTCACAATTTAATTATTACTTGTAAAACAGTTGACAGGATGCCAGTGAGTAGAAATGTATGGAACGTGCATGCATTATACATGGGTATTTATTGATTTATTGTAAGTAAGCTGGAGACAGTATGCATCTGTATTAAATCTATCAACATATGAAGGGTTTTGCAAACAACTCATTAGAAAGAGAGTGCAAAGAAAAATGAACATAAGGATATCCTAACTGCTTAAGAGTGGCAATAAAATTATACATCAGTTTAATAAGAGAATACAGATTACTGAAACCAACTGGATATATAGAAGGAGTCTGCACAGTGGGATACAGCTCTGCAAATCAGAATTTGTGTGAGTAGCTTCAGTTTGCTTTGTGAAAATTGATGGGGTACCTTACCATAAATAATTAGAACTTCCAAATTACATACATTGACAGAGGAAAAAAATCAGCTGGCAATTTATGGTGTGCTGTGGTGACAGCCTTGAATGTACAGCGAATTAACTGCTGGGGTGGAGGCAGTTTTTATGGGGACCAAATCAACTTTAAGAGAGACCCATTCCTTAGTTGATCTGCCATAAGATACTGTTTGTAGACTCTCTAAGGAGATAACAATGTGGACATCAGGAATGCAGTGGTTAGCAAAATCTGTGTGATCATTTGGTAAAGACAGGGCAGAAATTCAGCAAGGGGAAAAGTTGTTCAGAAGACTGGACACTTGTTCTTGAGGAAAAACAGAAAGAGTAAATCCCATAGGCTAATGTCACAGATACAGGTTTTACTTTTTAAATTTTGATGATTTTATAAATATGGAGATTACTCATGTTGTTAGAATGGATAAAAGAAAACAGTGCCTCACAGAAATATTAAATGTAAAAAAGTCAGTACGTTTAAAAATACATTTTAAAATATATTTGGTTAAGAGTTAGGTATATCAAAGAGTCCGCTTTTTATTTTACTTCTTGAAAAAGTCAGTAAGTCTGATCCATATTCATTCTAGCTACATCAAGCATCTTTATATGCACAGTATAGAATCTGTCCCTCAATTTATCTTTAGCTGAAGCAACCTTTAAATTCATATTTTTCTCATTTATTTTATTAATCTGTACCACTTCCTTGCCATTTGATCAACTCATCTTAATTTCACTTTCTTTTATTTCTGCATTCACTTCACTTCATGTGAGTGACCCAGTCTGCCTCTGACATTACACATACATAGATGTTAATTTTTAGTTTTATTAGAACCTTTTATTGTCTAGGATTAGTGTCAGCTTCTGCTGTTTGCTTAAAGAAGCTTTAGTGCAGTATCAGGAATCACTGCAGAGAGCACCAGGAGCAGTAACGACTGAAACAAGGTATTTGAGTTTATTCCCTCTTCTGAGGTGCCTTCATGTGGTATCACTAGGGTGCAGGGGCACACTCCTTGATTAACAAGACATTGAAATTCACTATAAAAAGTGCACAAGCCCAGCTCAAAGCTGCACTCAGTGGGTCACCAGTCATTTCTGGGACTGTCACCATGCCAGCAGCAACACAGCCTCTTTCCTCCTCATCTGTCACATCCGTGACTCCACAAGGTCAACAGGACCCAGTGCTGACTCCTGATGCGAGCTGACATTTACTCCCGCTTTCGTACTGCATGCCAGTTGGTTTGGCACTGAAGGTCAGTTTGTCTAACATATCCTGCATGAGGTAGATGCATCTTTTCAACATTCATCTGTTTCTGTTCAGTAGTTCAGCACAGAGCCTTTAATCACTCTGGATTATACAAAGACATGCATAGCACAATATGCCATTCACTGGATATGATTATAATGACAAAATTTCAGCTGTTCCAGGCAGGTGATCCCTGTCAGCCCTTTCCAAAGTTCTCTGGTGTGCAGCAGTATCATCTCAATTCAACAGTGATCAATGCACAGTGTAATATTTTCCTTATGCTGAATAATAGACCACACAAACCTACGTTCACCTGACATATGACACTAAAGAGATGTGTCATTGGGCATCTTCCAGTCTCAACATCAGTGTACCTACCACGCACGTCACCTAGCACAGGTGCTTTCCTAAGTGTCTTTCTGCATGCTGTCAAAGCTCCTCTTTCCTTTTCACATCTTCACGAGTCCTTTAGGTCCATTGTATATATCACTCTTGCGATCTAATGATTCCAAACCCTGCTATTCAGTTCATTTCTTTGCAATATACCACACTCATTTCTAAAGCAAGTTACTTCATGCTCCTTTTAAGTCTGCGTCATTCTTTCTCTTACCTTGAAAATTCATAGAAGATCTCTTTTCTTCCTCTGCATGTAAACTACGAGACGTTACAACATTCTTCACCGGCTTGTGTTGGGGTGGGGTCTCGGCACAGGAATCTGTGACCTCTTGGGCCATTTTTGGATCGGCTGACTTTTACTTGCAATATTATGAGTCTGTGCAGTACTTCTCGTGTGGAAGGTTTTTATATAGCAACCTTAGCCTTTCCAGCTTTTCTGATGTTTGGGGAGTCTTTGTCCTTTTAAGTTTTTGACTAGAAGTATTCTACAGCTTTCCACTGTAATTACTTACATAATATTATGCTACAGTAGCTCAAGTCTGATTGTTTAAGTGTCTGAGTAGGACATTTCATGAAAAATGACCTTACAAATGTAGCTTTGTACTTGACATTTCCATATGAAAGTCATTAAACAAGAGATTAATTTTTCTCCTTTGGGCTCAGGGCAGTTCTTATCTGTGTGAGTGGTCCTATTGACTACAAAAGGACTTTTCATATCAGTCATGACTGTAGGACTGGACTCTTGTCTTCATGTTTTGGAGACAATTTAAGGCCTGTTCAACAGCAGCTGCTTGTGGCATGGAGTGGAATACGTATCCTGTGCCAAGTGGTCAGGTTCACACAGCTTATTGCTCAGCCCACTCCAGTGAAAACCAAAAAGCCATCTTGTCCTCTCCATCACTCTTCCTGCAAAGCATCAAATGTCAGAACATGTTGTGGAATAAAAAATGAATGGAACAACTTTAACTGAAATATCTTTTTTCTTTCTTTTTTTTTGAATAAGCGCAAAAAGCATGAGTTTGCTGCTGTTTCAGTCAATGGTAGTTTTGCTAATTGTAATAAATGTTCTGAACTTTCATGAAGTAACATCTAAATAACAAAGGGTTTCTTTACACAGTATTGCCATTGGAAAAATCTACAGATTTGTTATAAAGTATCATTGGTAAATATCTGCCAATTATTTTGCAATTTGAAGTCTCTGATTTTTTTATCTTCCATCTGATTCACTTGCGGGGATTGTCTTTTTCATAGGCCATTCACCGTGTCGAGAGAAATGCTCAGGGAAGATATTGTACCTAAGAGAATTAGAGAAAACCTGCATTTCCCCAGTGATTTCTGCAACTTCATTTCTTCTGCCAGTAAAGATTTAATTATAAGCATTCTCCATGCAAGTCCATCTTTATAAAAGGACATTGTGTTTTGATTATTTAGAACCTGAAGTCACAAAGGGCATGTTGTAATTAGATTTACTTTGGTAGGAATTGAAAATGTACAGTAGTAGTCAGAATCCCTAGGGGAAGATTTCTAATAAAATCTCCATTGAATTTATTCATATGTGGAAAGAACAGTCAATATTTGTGGTATGAAATGTCAATAAAAGTAAAAAAGTATTAGCATTCAGTGTATGTTACAGTGCATGACCTCGCCAGTTAGAATATCGCAGCTTTGTTTCACAAAGCTTCTATGTGCTTTTAAAAATATAATCTCTAAAGGAGAGCAGAATTAGTCAAAAACAGAGCTCCCTAGTCATGAAAATGGGTATCTTAATATAAGATATAACCTTATACATATATATATTTTTTAAAGTATCTTATGGAAGTGAAAGGTAAAATATCTGTAGTGTTTTTCATTACCATGAATGCAGATGAGAGGATCATTTTCTAATATACAGGCGTGTGGGGGGATTCACTGGCATCTTAATGGTGGCAGAGGCCACTCAGCTATCTCCTTGCTATTTTATCTTTTTCACTGGATTGGATAAAAGATAGCAATATAAAAAGTGTTAAGGCAGAGAAAATATGGCAGCATGTTGTTCCATTAATTTGATGTTCTCTTTAATGAACTTCTGACTTACACATAGATTCCTGTGATACCTACCAGTCCTGAGTTCACTGCCAAAATCCTAAATCAGTGGCAAAGGGTGAAGTTTTTATTTGCCAGTCAGTTCTTCGGGGATGGTACCATCTGCTTCCATAGCCCCAGACAAACCAAATAGTGATTCAGAATAAAAATGCCCCTCAATGGGATAATTTTTCCTCAAGGGCTGCAGTGTTACAAAGCACACGGATCCAGTTTCACATCTATTCTCTGGTAAGGACGTACTGCCTGGAAACCATACAGATTTCTTTTATGTAGGGAGAGTTATGCGTCTTTTCTCTTGCTGACCAGCCATCAACAGGACTGCATTCCTTCTAGCCTCTTGCTCTGAAATTCAATATGCGAGTGTTGACCTGCATTGACTGAATTGAACAGTTGGACTGGGCTTCCTTCAGCCTGTTGTCTCCTCACCATTCAGTGTATATCCCTTTTATCCACCTTCCTCCACAACTTCAAGGAATCAGTGAGCAACATTTCAGTCCTGAGAGCTGTCAGTGTATTCACTGCATTAGAAACATGGTCTTCTTGGTAGTGAAAAAAAACCCCACTTAGTTTCCAATACAAAATTCCTGCTTATAAATTTAAAATGCACTTTTCATTAATATTCTCTAACGCTAACTTTAAATATCTCATTTGTTTTCTATGTTGTCTGTGGAAAAGGCTGCATAAATTCAAGTAAATTCCACATGTTTATTCATGGAATAAATGGAAACATGGGAAATGTAGCAAATTATTTGCCTATGAGTTAAATTACCACTGTGAGGCAAAGTTTAGGAGTTTTAAATGCTGCTGTAGAAAAGCAGATGTTTAACGCCCAACAGCTGCTCTGTAGCCATCCACGGTCACCTTTCTGCCTTGCTCTAGCCAACACCTATGAGACTGAAATGAACTGAAAAGTTTTACTAACTTTCAAATGTGAGTTACTTCACATGGAGTACTGAGACTACATTAAACACTTTGGCAGGTTTCCAGAGTCCCTTTCTTTTTCAGTTATATGGATTTATTTAGTAATGAACAGAATTTGGGGTTTTTTTAAAGAAGGAGTTTGTGCATTACTGTCTGCCATGCTCTATATCTAGCTACATGTCTATCACATTGGATATTTCTTATCTAGAGTCCATTTTGGGGTCAATATAGGTAAACATTGTTTGTTTACAGTACCTATTATCAACACCTTCCATAGCTTTGCAGTTGTGGAAGACAGACCACCTACATTCACACAAACACACACACAGGCACACACACAGGGTCCAAACATCTTCATTATTGCTTGTCCATGTACACTGCTAATCTTCTTAGGTATTTTAAGCATGGCATGATGGTTCCTGTCATTCACAGTTTGTTTTATTCATCCTTCAGGTCTCCTGTAATGGCTGGAGGTCTCTTTGCCGTTAACCGGAAGTGGTTTTGGGAGCTGGGAGGCTATGATCCAGGATTAGAAATATGGGGAGGAGAGCAGTATGAAATCTCCTTTAAGGTAAGTCATCAAGTCACCTTATATGATACTTCCATACTTGTTTGGTACAAGACTCAGTCTTACACCTCCAGATTTTCATTTCTTGTATGTTTTGTGATCATGATGCTTTCATTCATACTGGCTTTTGTCTTTTAATTAGTTTAGGGCAATACTATTTTTTTCCTTTAGGAATTTCCACTAATTTCACAGGGGACTATGCCATAAACATATGCTCCAGAAGCCATACAAAAATCACACTGAGTGCAGTTCCCTCTGAAAATCTAGTAACTTACCACCATCAAAGAATGAATTTCGACCTTGTGCTTTTTGTCTTCTCCACTTAACCTTCTCTCAGATGCTGCATTTACTTCATGCTCAAGGGTTGAGCTCAGCTCAATAAGCCAAGAGGAAACTAATCCAGAAAAAAAGAAAGCTGCATAATTTTCTGTCCAGATCAACAACTTTTATTATCTCTGAGGGTAGGATCCCCAAGAGTCAGCTTGGGGAAATGAGGGGAAATGGAAAGAGAAAGTCGTAGGAAGAAGACCCCCTTTCAGTAGCAGTGGATCACTAGGTCAGCTCAGCTGCTATGAGCTGTTATCTACTGGCCAAATTTTCAAAATCAGGTGATTTTTTAATTGTATTTGAATTGTAATGATGAAATATATGGGGAGTTTTCAAGTGCACAGGTTATGTACAACCAGCAATGGTATATCATCTGTGTCAACATGTGTATTCAAATCAGTTACTTGGCTTTTACATATCAAGTTGAAAGTCTTGTTACTTTCCACATGTAAAATAGTTATTTGCATTAGTTTGATGAGGAATAAGATGTCTAATTTTGAAAATTAAGTTTATTATGTTCCAGTATACCTAAAGATGTAAGGAATCTACATGCAAAGATTTTCAGTGACTTGATGGAATTTCATTACATAGATGAATTGAGTCAAGCATATTTGGATAAGGCTTGGAACTGAAATTAGAATTCACGTTTAGCTTCAGGATCTTTCCAACCTACTTCCAAACTCTGACAGTGTAAAGCTCAGCAAGTAAATTTAGTATGTCAGCCATGACTAATATCATACATCTTGCTGCATCTGAGTTTCAACAGCGATTCAAACAGAGCTGTGGCCATTCTGTTGAACTAAACATATAGCATGACCCGACATTGGACTGCCAGGCTGTCTTTACAGGAGTTATCAAGAACAGCAAAATTGTTTGTATTAACTCTGTTGCTCTCATGTTTCTCCAAATCATTTTTATGCCCCAGCAAAATAAAACAGAAGGCGGGGGAAACCCAATGTATTTAGAATATATTAATTTACCTTCTGCCCATTTAGGTTGTTTCAGAGGTAAACGTAAGAAGTCACTGGTAGCTGTCACAGTGGTCTCTGACAGGTCGACAGGATTTCATTATCCTATTTCAAATATTCTTTTTATTTGTCATCACAAAGAATATACTTGTAATGCTTTCCGGTCTTTGTAGAGAAACCATGGTAACAGCACTGGAAATTGAGATACTACGTTGTCCAAGTGATAGATTTTTTGGAGGCAGCTATGTCACACTGGGTCTCATTTCAGTCATATCTCCTGATTCATCTCATTAGTAGATAATGACCTTAGGGTCCTGGTCCTTTCTGATTAGTGTTAAAAGAAAAAAATACTCTTTAGAAATGGTTGCTAAATAGGAACAACTTCCTATTGGAAGAATTTAACAGATGTCAGTTTTACGAAGACAACTGCTATTTTGTTTGGAATGACAAAAAAAATGGGAGAGAAATCATGGAGGCGGGAAGAGAAACAGAAAGGACTAGTTTTCATTATATCAGAATCACTAATATCAGCTCGGGAAAGGTTTCTGCTTCAACACTGTAGCTATAGAATCAGTCATTTTAAAACTTATTTAAACAAGGGCAAGTTAGCCAGACAGTTTAATTTACCAGCTTTATTCACAAAACTTGGGAAGATGGTAGACTTGCCATCTCTCTGTTATTCACAAAGTCAATGAAAAAGCCAGATGACCAGCCTGGTTCTGTTTCCTCAGCTGCTTGAGTGAGTCTGAAACTACATCTTACCTTTCCTTAGAGTGTCCACACATGGAAGTGTCATAGGACGGGTGCCCTGTGTTGATGCCATGTCTCACACTAATGGTATTTTGCTTGGCAAATAATTATTTGGAGTGTCCTGCCTCAAGAACATGTCTAACCACCAGACATTTAGCTTTTCTCACTCATTTCTTCTTTGACTCCATTAATCCTAGTATTTTGTAAAACCATGACTGGTTTTCATTAAAAAATCGTAAAAATCAGCTGATTTCTTGTAATTGTGGGAAGTTCGTATTTGGAGGACTGTTTCATGCTGATCTTTAACCTCAGTGACAGACACGGTGTTGCTTTTGTGTTCTTCATATATCATCTTGCTTTTAACCTTGAGATTCATTTGAACAAAAGCTGCTATATAATGATAAATAAGTAAACAGTCCAGCTACTATAAAGAGACCATGCTGATGACACAACCTTCTCAGTGTCAGACTGGGGATTCTTGTGGCTAATTCAAATAGAGTGATGTAATTATGAGGGGGTGCGTGCCAGAGCAAGAGTTGTCATGTGCTCCCTGAAATGAAGTAGTGTCTGGTCATCTTCAACTGGTTGCCCTGCTCTGTGAGCTGGAGCGAGGAGTGTTCGCAGATCGCTTCTAGTCTTCTCTACTCAGTGATGCATTTTAAACTCCGTGGATCGACAGACTTACCTTTACGTTACCGACTAACCCTTCTGCTTAACATTTTAACAGTAGGTCCAGGTACTATAGAATAAACTAGCTGTGGCATGTGTCTCTAATTAGTCTAATTAGTCTCTAACTGCTAATGTTTTGATGTAAAGGTAAGCTTACAGGTATGTTAAGGAAGATTTTTGATAAATGTGTGGGTGAATATCATGTCTATGTGTCCAAATCCACTGGTGGCAAACATGGAATCATGTTTAAGAAACAGTGTATGTTTGATATACACTGGCCTAATTTTATTTGGAGAAGAATTTCCTATATGTTGGAATGAAGCTTCACCCCACAGAAACATTTGCACACCAAGGGGAAAAGATCACTTGATAATTGATATCCTGTTAAGGAAAAGCATCTTCTTGATCACAAGCCTCTGAATTACTGTACCATAGGCATCCACAGTCACCTCCACAACTCGAGTTACAGGAGTGTTTGCTACATAGCAGGTGGGAAGCCAGGAGTGACAAGTGTGGGCTTAGAGAGTCAGAGAAATTAGATCTTTCAGAAAAGATGATAGCTAGATCTGTGCTAGTCGAGACTCAATAAAATAGTTTGTCTAAAGTCCTCTGACTTAAGGAATTATTAGCTTCTTCATCGTGAACTTAATATCAACTACTCTGCTCCGCTCACTGTAATCTTCTGCTGCACATTGAACCCCAGACACGCAATGAGGCTGGTGTTGGATCAAGGGCCATCATGCAAGCTCAAAGGAATCACTAATAATAGCAAAGCCATATTGCTTTATGAGTTCAAGACACTGAGACAGAGTTCAAGGACTGATTAAAAATTAGATTAGCAGGACAAGTGGTTGCCTGGGGAGTCAGGCAGCAGTTCCTGGACAAGAAGAGGTCAAACCAGATTTAGGAAAGGTATTCAGGCTGGGAAGCTTGGAGGGGAATTGTCGATTTTGATGGTTTTGATGTTTTGATGTTTCAATTTGGCTGTTTCAGTAGATGTGACCTGGGGTGACAGACACCACGCTTCAGTGCAGAGCACAGTCCTAACCAAAAGTCTTTTTCGGGCGGAGGGGAAGGTTGTATTATCTCATTGAACGGGGACAGAAGGTGGGTAGTGCAAGCAAAAAATATATGGTTTTGTGTGTTTGGGGGGGAAGGGTGTTCAACAGGAAAAGAAAGATACTACAGAGAGTCTGCAGTGAATCTAAATTTACTGCAGTGTGATTCAGTAAGTTTCTCCAAAATACAGTCTGTTTTATAATGTTTCTGCGACATTTGGAATTGTGCCACAGCAGGAAAGGCAACTTCCTCAAACTTCAGTTGTGACTACTCCAGGTGCTGAGTTGCCAAGAACACAGAGAGACAGGTTAAAAAAAAAAAAAAAAGCTGCTACTTAAAAATTTGCTTGACCTTTATTTCCTTGACTACGAAAGCCAACATATTTCTTTTGTTCTTTTCTTCCTTGGAAACATTGCTGCAGAGGGCAGCAGCAGGCGTAGCACTGGGTGCCAGGCTGATTAACTGCTGTTTCCAGATCAGAGCACACACATGCACATTCAATGGATGGTGAGGCAGCCACAACCCATGTCTCAAAATATGACCTCTTCCTTAAACAGTTTCTTAGATTAATTTTTACATAAGAAATAATGTGCAGCACTTTAAATTTCTGGCAGCATAACCTCGGGATCAATTTTTTAATTAAAAATATGTATGATATCTTGCTGACAATACTGTTCAGCATGTGCTAGACTTGTGAAAGCTGGCAAAGTGCTGGAACTGACCTGATTGATAGCGTCTCTTCTCAATAACCGGGGAAGCCTCTATTTAAGAAATCCTAAATTTAAATCTGTTAGAAAGGCATAGTTTATGTAGTAATCTCCAAACTACAGAGCAGTGAAAGACACTAATTTCCTGTGTTTGCTGAAGGTCCTTTATGCTGGACATTCCTTAGGCATCATAAATCATACCTTAAAAAAAAACACTAACAGTGCTACCCTAGCCAGTCGCCTATATCTGAAGTTGTTTTATCCTTATCCATGCTGACGTGTCTTCCAGATTCTCTTCATCCCTCTTTTCCAACACACACCTCCAAGTTCATTAATCCCTTTCTTTATCATCTTCATCATTAATTCCCTCCACTGATGGCAGTCTTGGCAGGCCATAGGGAGGGGGGGAGCATTACCACTTTTCCGTGCAGTTGAAATCTATATGAAGAACTGACAAACATGGAGTATTGCCACTTTTCTCAACATTTTAGAGGTGCCATTGAGTATTGTTGAAATATCCACAGTCATCAATTCCCAGTTTATGCAGCACAGTTTTAATATCCCTGACAGGAAATCCCACTGCACCACAAGTAAATGGTTTTGCTGTTTGGGAACGCGTTGACTGCAGATTTGCAGTCAGTGATCCTATTTTTCAGTTTTTTCTTGCATTTAGCTGAACATTCTCACTACATGGAAAAGTTCACAGGAAAGTATTCTTCTTTCTCCTTTTCTACAACTGCTAAATCTGTTCTTTTGGCTTATATTTCAGGAAGAGTGACTGAAAAACCCCATAAAGTTTTTATATTCTTATTTTCTACAACTTTTTCAGCCCCATTGTGGTAATACATTTCTCCTGTTTGTAGTCTGTACTTCTTGCACAATGCCCAGAGCACCAAGCTGACAGCTTTGCATGGCATACTTTATATTCCTCTTCCACCAGTTTACTGTTTGCTTGTTTCTTCCATCCATTTCAGTGTATCTCGCTGTTGTCTGTCTTGTTACTGACTCTCAGCAGCAATATATTTCTCAATTAGGTTTGAAACCTGATCCAAAATTCACTCAGTCCCCCCTCAACCTTTTACGTAATTTGCTGTATGTTTATGTTCCTGTTCCACAGCAACGCATCCTCTGCTGCTGAAAAATCATGAGTCTCTTACTGCGGTAATTATGATTACAATGTAGCATATGGATTGAAGTCTCATTCTCGTGTGCACAGTATTTACATTTTCCAGATATTCTCCGGGCTAGATCACTCATAAACTAGATAGATAAGGCAGGGGGAAAAAAACCACAAGAGCAAGCAGAATTTAATTTTAAAGACAAAGAAGTGGTGTGAAAAGAGGGTGATTCACCCAAAATCCCACAGGAGCTGTAGAACAGAGCCAAAAAATGCATCTGTGACATCTAAGCTCCAATCAGGAAAAAAACACATAACCACAGCTTAATCTGTTTTAAAGCATGCTTTAATGCTTGCCATTTGCTTTCAAGCATCCCTATAAAGTGTTTTGCAACATTCTGTTGGAAGGAGCTATATAAAGATAAATTGTGATATAGTACATAGTTGACACATAAACTACTCTTCTTTTGATCTTTCCAAGCTGAAATTGCATTGCTTTGGTTTTGTCTTTGGTTTTTATACCTCAGCTGCAGAACAGATTCATTGCTTTTGTAAGAAGGAGACATAAGCGGTCTTGAGACTTTCATTGCTTGCTCCTTAGATAAGCAGGAGGCATCGGTGTTGCGATACCATTTTGCCAAATGTCCCACACCACCTGAATTCCTTTCACGGTACACTGGAGGGCTGTAATATTGAACACAGACGTCATTCTCCAATTTCTTGCATTTAGCACAGGTGACATAAAAATGCACATTTTAAAGACAAAGTTGCCAGAATTGATCTTCCCGGGAAAGTACAGAAAATGCTTTTAAAATCATTCTGAAGCTGAAAGATAAACAGGAACAGCTGCTAAATGTCCTTCAAGGCAGCCCAAGATTCATTTCAATTACCCTGCGCAGCACACCTCAGGTGCAGCACAGCATTTTCAAGTTTTATAGCTATCAAATATAAGCCTAACACAAAGTGTTATTTCCTCCCACTTGTTATTGCCCCAGCATATCTGACAGGGTTTTTTTTTTTTCTCATTCCTTTTCTCCTTTTCATATTTCTTTTACTGATATCCTACTGCTTTAGAGGAAATGCAATATATGTCTACATCAGCTCTCATCATCTGAGTTAAAGTAATCCTGGCCTATACATACATATTTTTTTTCTGCTTTTTTGTCTTTTAAATTTGTTCTGTGGATGACCTTCATCTGAGTCAAACTGCTATGCTGTCCACTCTTAAAAGGCTAAGAAACCTTGATTAATCACTGTAATAGCTCGTCTAGCCTTTGAAATAACACCTGAATTTAAAAAACAAGAACAAATAGTAAATATAGATCTGCACTGTCATTGGTGCACTGGGTTGTTTCAAGACAGCCACAGAGAGGAGATTTCCGCTAAAAAAAAAAGGTACAAATGCCATAACATACAAAGTATTGGCAGAAAGGTGAATAACTTTTTTTTAAATGGTGGCACTTCCCACCTTATTTTAACATTATCATTTTTATGATTTTGAATATGTTTATGAACATGTTTTTCAGTTAGTTAGGCAGCATGGGATTAAACAGGTGAGGATTTCAAGGTTTTCTTTAAGAAGCAAATTTTACAAAATATTTTTTAAAAGAAAATAATGATCATATCTACATGGCATAGCAAGACTGCCCTGGGCTGCAAGGAGCTACTTTTGGCATGGAGAAGCATTCATCTGGGTCTCTGTTTCCAACCCACCAGTAAATTTCCTCCCTGAGAAGGACTGTGCTCACTGGGAGACCAGGCAGGTTATCCTCACCACAGAAATAAGTACTGAAATACTCCTGATTCTGCCAAAGTATGTGCTTCAGCAGAGTGATGCCCGGGACAGGTGCCTTTATTACCCTATGCCACTCACCTGTAAAATTTGTCTCCTCTTCTGAGAAGCTAGCGTGCACCAGCAGCACCCAGCCGGAGCTCCTGTGCCTTAGTTAAGAGTTAACTCACTGTGTTGGGAGATGGTGAGTAGCAGCTTCCCAAGTAGCTCTCAGCTGTACCCGACTGCAGCCAGTGTCCATGGAATTTCAGGACAAAGCCAAGTACATCATCTTGCCCCACCTTCGATGGTTTCAAACCTTCCTTTAACCATTTACACTAATGTGCATAGGTTTATCCTGTGATGTGGTGTAGATTCTCGAACATTTCATTGCCATGTGTCAGCTGGGTGCCATAGCCAACAGCTAAGGGACTGTAAGGGCTAATAGACAAATGACCCATAAGAAGCAGCTTCCTAAATCACTTTGCGACTCAAGCCTTCACTCTAAACCTCCTGTTTTCTCTGTTCACAGTATGAATAGCACAGTCAGTCTCGGGGGCTGAATTCCAGTGTGCTACCTCCAGCAAGTGCTTTAAGTCACACTCAAGCACTGAGTTATCCCATATTACAGCGTTTAGCATCTGCATGTTCAGATTACTAAAATCTAGTCCCAAGATCACAACCACACTGCCAGGACCAGGCAGATATACCCCTGTACCACAAATGGGCAAGCACAGCAAAAGAGGCCAAACTCTTGCCCATTTCCACTGTTGTTTCAAATGAACAAAATTAATCATTTTGTTTTCCTGTGATTTCAAAAAGGCAGTAGCTACAACCAGCTGGTGGGCAGGACAAAAGAGATGCAATAAGAAATTTATGGTAAAAAAAAAGTGTAGAGATGTACAGTGTTCTCTGCAGGCTTCATGTCTGTGATCACGTATTTTCTGATGCTGCCTTTTTAAAGGTCTGGTTACTGTTGTTTAAATTCAGAGAGTATCAACTTTTGGATTAATTCCTTTCTGTATGGAAATTGTTGGTGAAACTTTCATTTTTCTATGTTCTGCTCTGCTTTAGCCTCAGTCACAAATTTATTTCACACCACTTCACTCCAGAGTGCATGAAATACAGATAGAATTCCTTCATGTATGTAATGCATGGACGTAAATTCTCATCCAGACTCATGGAGATGTTTCATGAAGCATCTTTATGTACATCCACATAAAGAGACATGGAAAGGACAAGACATTTCTCTTTCTCAGCTTGGGTGTGTTTTTCTTTTACATTGAATGGGAGGGTGTTGGGAGTTCTTTTGTTTTCAGTCTAAGGGCTGAAAGCTGAGGCCACAAGTATCCCTTATGTGGAATAACAGCCATTCTGTTCCAATATTTGTCAGGAACAAAAAACTGTTTTGCCAGGATTAGGAAATAATTTTTATAATACCAATGTTTTCACTCTGATCTTAAACTCTTGTTGTGTGCTTCGTTTTAGGATACTTAGAGTTCTGCTTGGGGGTTGTGTGGGGTGGTTTTGCTGCTGTTTTCCATTTCCCTGATTTGCATAGTCAAATTGCTAGTTTTGAAGTCAGAAAGTTATGAACGTTGTCAGTACGCTATGTAAGTCATCTAATACCTACGTTGGAGTTTGGTGGCTCTGCATTCCCAGAGCATAGAAAATCATGCCCATAGGTGTTACTGGCATGATTGCCACAGTTCCTCTGACATGACACACAGCGTCAGTCTTGCGTATGCTTGGTAAAACCAGGTCATGCTAGGTGAAGAATTGTGAGGAATTCATTACTTGCTGCCCATCAGGATACAGCTTGATTTTTAAAGCCATGAAGTACTTGCAACACCCATCAATGTTGACTGAGTTTTGGTGGCTCAGACCTGAGGCATGAAACCTGTGTACTCCATATGGTTCCACCTGTTTCAATATTAAAGTATTAATGATGAAATATAGTGTCATGATCTTCCTTCTCTGCCTACATAAGTTTGGTCAGAAGGAAATTGATTTTTGTTCCTTTTTCTTTACAAAATGAAGAGCATCTTAGTAGTTGAGCTCTGTATTCACTATTCAAAGCAAAATAGAGACTCATAGAATCATTTGGTTGGAAAAGACCTTTAAGATCATCGAGTTCAACCATACCTGCCCACTACTAAACCATGTCCCTAAGCACATCTTCTACCTGTCTTTTAAATACCTCCAGGGATGGGGACTCAACCACATCCCTGGGTAGCCCATTCCAGTGCCTAATAATTCTTTCAGTAAAGACATTTTTTCCTAATATCTAATCTAAACCGCCCTTGGTGCAACTTGAGGCCATTTCCTCTTGTCCTATCACCTATTACCTGGAAGAAGAGACCAACACCCACCTCACTACAGCCTCCTCTTCTCCAGGCTAAACAACCCCAGTTCCCTCAGCCGCTCCTCATAAGGCTTGTGCTCCAGACCCCTCACCAGCTTTGTTGCGCTTCTCTGGACATGCTCCAGCAACAAGTCAGTGCTCCAAAATATAAGCCAGGGGTTTTGGAAAAAAATTTTTTAGTTTCCAATTGATGGCTTGCTTTACTCACGTAACCTTCTTCTGAAATTTTGGTCCTGTGTGTTTTAAACAACAGCCACAATAATATTGTGGTTGTCTTGCAGGAGGATCATTGGTAGATATTTTAAATATGTTTTATGATTTTATTTTCAACATACTCTGCTTTTGCACGGTGAGATTCCAGGTAGGAGAGTCTGTCATATGACCTAATCGCAGCTATCAGCATGCTGAGAAGGCCACCACTATGACTGTGGGAGGGGTCAGTACAGAATGATGTTTCGTTTTCACATACCCATTACTTAAAATGCCTTCTTTGCCCCATTTGCTTCCAGGAATCATTCTTTCATTTCCTTTCTGTCCTCTTTCCAGGTGTGGATGTGTGGAGGTGGCATGTTTGATGTTCCATGCTCTCGAGTTGGGCATATCTACAGGAAGTACGTCCCGTATAAAGTTCCTTCTGGAACCAGTCTAGCACGGGTGAGTAATTGGGTCTTGCTATTTTTCATCTGCATTTATCATCAGTCTTTTAATTCCCTGTGAACTAGTTTCCAGTAAACCATTAAAATGGAAAATGACTGCTTCTTTATTTTTCTGAAATGAGATGTGCAATTGCTGCAGTTGTGCTGCCTTCCAGAGATAAGATTGCCAAGAATAAAATGAAAGCTTAAAAGTACAGGGTTGGACGTTTCAGCACAGAGGCGTGTTTCATGCTGATTCAAAAGAACCTAGGAATAACCTAAGGCTTACGGTTCTCGAATTGCAGTGTTGTCAGTCATAGTTTTTACAAGCAGGACCAATTTGAATGCACATTTTCTTATCAGTCAGTGGAACAGGCAGAATCTCACGAAAGGAATGTTTTCTGAGGCAAAAGGACTGAGTAACAATGATTTGAGCAACTGTCTAATTATTGTGTAAAACCTGGCTGTGGAATACAGCCAGCTCGGAGCCATGTGAGTGAGACATTGCAAGACCTCTAGACATTTCCCAAAGACTACTGAACACATCCATATCCATGAGGGGCTTTTTGCTCAAGAGAAAATGTTCTGTAACTTTCTGGAGATGTTCACAGGATGTCAAAAGATGGGAGACAAAGGGCACAGATGTAGCTTCCAGGCAGATACTAGTATTTATTCATGCTTGAGTTTAATCTTTCCTGGTTTAGAGGATTTTTTTTTAAATAAAATGGCATTAATATTAAAGTCTGCATATTGCCATAGGGTAATATTTTATGAATCATATTTTTTCTTAATAATGAAAATGTGGTATGAATAAAAGAATAAATTTCTTGCTTTAAGGGGGAGATATTCTTGGTTTCAGCATCACAGGACAAGGCTTGCTGTAGTAACTGCAGCAAATAGGCCGCCTGTGCTGCCTGCCTGCCAGATGGCTCAACAGAAAGATTTGCCTTAAAAGACCATCCGTGCAGACAGGGGGACACACGATACAGTAACGGGATTAGTGGTGGTGGCAAAAACTGTACTGACTAAATTGTGAGATGAAAATCTTCCCCCAGTATAGCTCTATGTAGTATCAGAGTTTCCCTATCCAGATTTTTGCATTAGCTGAAATAAACTGCTTCATTTTTGGTATCCCCTGCAAAAATCACACCCAACTTGAAATAAGAAATCCAAACCTCAGTTTCTGTTTTTCTCTCTTATAGCACAAAGTATCTCATTAGAAAATATGCTGTCTCATGCATTACCTATGGGAGCAAAAACCATTTCTATTTGGACTGTAATATCTCGGACAGTTCAACGCTTAACTAACTTTCATGGAGGCACTGTGAGTACCTAGAGCCATCAGGTAGCCACAGCCTGCAGCCTCCCTATGCTATTTATTCTAGCTTGATTTCAATAAATCGCTTGTGCAATACAAAAAAAAAAAAAAAAAAAAAAAAAATTCCAGTTACAAAAATAAAATCTCTGCCCATGCACAGACTGACTGCCCTGTATGTTGTGAGAAAAGAGCTAGTGTGCTGATAGGGTAGGTCGTATCTTTCCCATTCAAATAATAGTTTATTCTGTGTTGTGGGGGTCCAAAACGTGATGCTTAGGTAAATCTCTGGCATATGTTTATCACTGAAAGAAAATCTGAATTCTCAGGTTCCCAGCTTCTTTCCAGTACAAGATTCTAAACCAAAGCATTGCTGTTAGGATACATTGCATCAAGGCTTCCAAGAGCACAAGATCTTCTGTACGTTTTAGTGTTCTCAATAAGTAGCCAAGGAAGAGAGTTTGGTCCCTGACCCATCAAACTGTGTGTATTTTTAAGCCTAAAAATATTCTCTTTCTCTCATCCAAGCCAGAAAAGGAAAAGCAAGGACATGTTCATCTTCAGTGTGTTAATCCCTTTGATACAGAGATACAGACCACTTGTCGTTACAAATAAACTGCCCCAAATGGAGCTGTTAGCCAAAATAATACCAGGGGAGTATGCACAGTAGTGGCCTGGGTATTTCTGCTATCTTTTCATTATCCTCCAAATATTATTTTATGTCTTCCAAAGATTATAGTCTACCCTTATGAGTATTTTATCTAAAACTTCCCTCTAGTTCAAGAATATAATGAATAACATATTTAAGAATATCTGAAGTA
>NW_009260485.1:371615-382188 GCF_000687185.1 Egretta garzetta
CCACAAAGGTTTTTACTAAATCCTTTTCCATCTTCTGCTATGTAAAGGAGGATGCTGGAGATGCAGTTCACGAAGGAATGAGCCCTAGGAAGCCCAGCTGTGATTGCAAGAGCCCCTTCATTAACCAAGGGTAAATTTGCCTTTGTGCAGATATCCCACAGCAGCAGCACAAGGGATATGGGGACCTGAGTTAGGAAGAGGACTGAACTTCTAGACAAACTCGGGCATAGCCCATATCATGCCATGGTTTTCCTTTCAAGCTGTTTCAATTTATGTTTGCCCCTAACAAATAATGCTTAAAATGAGCATTTTGCCCTTCCTTGAGATTTCACCTCTCTCTATCTTCTAGCAGCGAGTTTCAACACACAGTTTCAGCTGGCTACGTAATGCCTGACCAATCTAGGTATCTTTTTAAAGAGCTGTGACCTGTCATGAGGATCACATATGCTTTATTAAATGAGAGACTCGTCAAAAGTAGTAGTGAACAGGTTGAGTTGGATTCGATGATCTTAAAGGTCTTGTCCAACCATATGATTCTATAAAAAACACTGTTTCGCCTCCCCATCGCTAAATAACCATTAGTATACCATGCACAATAGTAGCGTATTGTGACATCAATTTTCTATGTCCTTACATTTCTTACCTTCTTATCTGTCACTTCAAGACCTGCAAGGCCTTTGCATATTTTTTGCTGACACATACCCCATCAATTGAAAAGCATCCACATATGAAGTGCTCTGCCAGTAAAACTGGTGGTACAGAACAAAAGTAAAGCAAGCTATAAACGAGTAGTAGATTTAAAAAAACAGACTGTGACAACCAAATGCATTCAGTGTCCAATTTACAGGTAATTGCTCATAAAGCAAGATTAATGGGCATGCAGGTGTCAACACTGAATACCATTATAATGTGGAAGCACCATATAATTATTCATTCATTCCAAACCTGTCAACCTCTGCACAAAACTGCGGTGATTACTAACCAGTTTTGCCTGTTTGTTTTAGGTAAAACATACATAGAGAATGCATCTTCAAATCTTAAAGTCCTATGCAAGATGTTGCCCTATTAAAAACTTCTGAATTTTTTTACTGGATTATTTTAGTTGCTTTGTGGTATTCTTGACTGTCGCTTTATTTTTAACAATTCTAGCTAAGCCATTTTCTTTTAGCCAGTTACCTATGAAATTAGACTTTAAAATATTATTAGCAATCTCTTGTAGGTGTATCCCAGTATATTTTATTTATTTTCCTATTGGGAGGGGGGATTTTTTTTTCTATCCGTGATTCTATAAAAGCCATAAGAAATTTATCAGTAAAAGCTCACTGTTCCATAGAATATGCAGAGATGAACTCAGAATTTCAAAACGTATCTACAGAAATTTTTTTTGTTTGCAGGTATTTTACACAGCATTTTAGCATTAACTACAGAACATTAGAGCATTAGGCCTTTCTGAAGGGAAGGGCAATCCCACTGAAGTTCAAGTTTGGATGCTAACCCAGCAGCGTGGTGAATCCTAACCTTAAGTTGAATTCCTCCCTGCACGCCAGGACATGGGATCCCAGAGCACAGTGATCCTCTGACCCAGCAGGCACAAGCAGGATGACATTTGCCTCATTACACAGTGTCGCTGAATTGGAACTTGCAGGAGCTTGGGTTCAGGAACTCAGCTGATAAAGGTGGGTTCAGACTCCCACCTGAGCCATTTGCTCAGCCTTTTTCTGTGGCTTCAAAAGGGATCTATAAAGAAAATTTCTGTAGCTGTACCATCTGGTGCTGTGACCACGTTTGCATTTTTGACAGAGCTTCCTTTAATATTATGACCATTCATTTATTTTTTTTCCAACTGCAAATCATGTTTGGAGTTTTCTTAAGCAGCTCATGAACATTTTCTTTCCAGTTTCCAGCCAAGTTAAAGAACCAAGGAGAATCGGTTAGGTAATGGCTATGTTATCTCATGACCGAGTGCAAAGTGGCAGATGTGGCATGCTGTTAAGGGAGCACTGCTGGCACTTTTGCAATCACCTCCTTAGCACAAAAGACTGTAGCACAAAGTTGGTTATGATTCAGCAGTCACAGCAAGCAGCTGGAACATACATTTAGAGTAAGCAATTTGTTTAGGAATAAAGCAAGAGTTGCCTTCTTGCAAAAGCATAGTTGCAATATATGATGATTATACAATACAACTTTTAAGTTTCCATTCTAAATTTTTTTCATTTCATAGATTTATAAATTTGTCATTAACATTAATTAAACCAAGATCTCAAATAGAGCACTTACCAAATAAAAACTTCACATTAGTATCTTCTAATCCTTGAATAAAAGAAAGTCAAAGTATTTTTTTAAATGCTAATTTTATTATATTTTCTCCAATCTGAATAGAAGTTTTGCTTTTAAGATAAGAAACACAACAGGACAGGCAGCTTAACTATCCAAACGGAATACAAAGAAGATGCAGATCCAGATGTTTCTGGACAGTAACAACATCAAAGCGGCGGTAGCTACTTTCTAGGATTCCTTCAACAGAATAGCACTGGAACTCAAGTTATGTGTCTAAAGAAACGTATTTGGAATCAAACCCCTGAACTTTCTTCCAAGCTTGGCTGCAGAGGTGGGCTATGATCTGTATGTGCCCACAGCATATGGGTCTGCCAAGCGAGCATGGCAGTAATCACCAAATTTGTGGCGATGGTACGCTGTCGCCCTGCTCTCTGCAGCTCCCCTACAGCCAGCAGGCAGAGACCTGGGGGGCAGGCAGCATCCTCACAGGGGACCAGGCCCATCCCTGTGCCCCAAGCCCCGCAGGCTGGCCTCGAGTGAGCCACTGAACAGAGACATAGCCTTTAGTCAGCGGGATGGGGGTTTTGGCCTTTTTTCACTTTTTTCCAGTGTGCAGATCTCAAAATTTTTTGCAGTGGAGATGCAAACATTTCTAGAGAGAATTAAATCCTGGCTGTCTTCAGATGACATCTGTGGAATTTCAGTTCTACGTATTTGCAGGCTACAGGCTGAGAATAAATGGTCTCTTGCTTCTCTGCCAGCTGTGCTAACTCTTACAAGAGTTATTTATATATACCACCAGCTTTGTCACCTAGTTAGCATACTGTCTTCCATGGAGAAGCATTTATTTTATGCCTGCAGACATCTCTTTATTTGGTTGGGTTTTTTCACACAAATACAAACCATTGCTGGAATGAAACACAGTTAAGTTTTAAACACAGTTAAGTGTAAAGGACCAAAATAAGATACCCAAGACGGGGGGAGATCAACAAGCACTAGCACTGCCTAAGTTAAAAGGGAGTTAGGCAAGAAGGGGAAAGGGATGAAACCCCCCATTTAGACTTAACTGATGTGAGCAGCTTCGATACTGCGACCTGAACATGACAAAGCTGCAATTAGCGTCTAGGAAATGTTTTATCATGCTTTCACTGTAGAAATACACAGAAATGAGAAATGGTTGTGCTCCAACACTGATGGAAGGATCTGTGCATGAAATTGAGGGTACCGTTTTTCTCCTTGTGAGTGCTTTGGAGTTTTGTACCTTGCTGCTTCTGTCATATTAATCCATAGTTGTTGGATGGGCTGCTCCAGTCATACTTTGTTCTCCTCCTCCATGATGATTTATTGTGATGTTATGCTACCCGAATTCCAGAGGAACATAAAGTATAGTTGTCTTGGCTGGATGGATCCCAGTGTGCTTTTTAAATGCATCTTACGTAAAACAAACTGTATGTTACATTGTTTCCAGCCAAATGAAATATGACTGCTTCCAGAAGTAAACAGGGCACCCATTTTGAAGTTTGCTTCACAAAACAAACAATAAAAAATGTTTAAATTAGGAAGATGATGTAGATGGAGTGAAAATAACCCACTAGAATTTTACTAGGAAGGAAAAAGAGATTAATATGTCAGTTGTTGCAGAGATTGTCGCCTTATTTTTAGCAAATGAACAGTCATGTCCTCTCTTCTATTTCACAACTGAAGTACAGTCAGGCCTCAGATGTTCTGTGGTGATTCATATTTGATTGGTGTAACTGAAAGTGAATTCTGATGTCCTGGCTGATGAGAGAAATGACTGTAATGACAAATAAGACTACACCAGCTGGTGACATCCAGCTTCCTGGAAAATGTTCAGATTAAATGTAGGACAACAGGAACTCGTCACAGGATCCAAATGTTCCTGTAGTGGTTTAATACTGGCAAAAGTCTGTGGATTGGGGTCAGGGTTGGTTTCATGCGAACAGTGAGTAAGTCACAGAAGCGGATAAAACAGGTTATGCAGGTGAAATGAAACAAATAATAAAACCATTGTGCTGCCTTAGTGCCAGCAGATGACAAAAACCTACTGTAGAACATCTGCAGAAACTGAAAACAGAAATTACATTTTTATATTAGTTTAACTGCTGCATCTAGAACGTCAATTGGAAAAGATGCCATATGTATAGGATGGAGCTGTGCAGGCTCACAATGCAGAATAGCGTACAGCTAGGTAGCTCTCTTACCAGTGCTGTCACAAGCCAGCCACATTTATGAAATGTTGGAACTACCCCTCTTGTATTAGGGACCGATCTACTTAAACCTTGCTTAAAGGGAATATTTATGAATCTGTCCTTTGACTTGTCCCTGCCTCGCTCAACTTTTCCATTCTCATGGCCGGCGTCTACTTTGTTCTCACTGGGTTTATTGGAGTAATATAACATCTCTTGAAAATGACAGATGACCTTACACACTTCAAAAGAAGGGACAGTCATTTGATCAGAGAGCTGTATCTTCCCCACTCACTGAAGAAAGCGAAAGGGACAAAATGGTCCATGAAAAATTTCTTTTTTTCAAGTGCAGAAGTCCTCATTTGTCTCTGTCTTTCTCCAGTCAAGTTGATTTAAACTCAATTTTATTGAAGTCCAGGTATCAGTGACATGGTAACTTACTGTCTTGTAGACTATTGCTGAGTGAAAGTACAAAACAAAGTCGCAGTCTTAAACATGTGAGTTCATACAAACTTCAAGAAAACTTGTCCAAATGTAAGCCCAACAGTAAAGGATTTACCAGAGAGTAAAATTGTAACAGTGACACAAAACTTAATTATATCAAGAATGCACACATGGGCAACTGACAGCTGGTGAGTGTTTGCCATCACTTTTATATGCATCTCACAGCTTCCTGGTGACAACTGTCACAACCTTACATATAGAAACATGCATCTACTGAAATATCTTTGGGGCTTATTTATTCTCATGCAGAAATTTTTTGCTGAAAATGACAAGAGAAAGAACAAGTTGTCATTGTTCTGTTATGGATAGGTCCTGAGAAACTCCTAAGGTCTCCATCTAGAGTCTCCTGTGGCTTCCTTACATTGTGCGTCAATTCACGTACCTGGTTAATGTGGAATTGATCTTCATTTGATTGCTCCTATTTGATTTCTGTTTTTCCTTTTTTTCTATTAAAAGACCAGCCTAACCTATCTGGACATCTGTAACCTCGCAATGAATTTGACAACCAGGCTAAGCTACAGCGGTTTTCAGCTGTAGAAACATGTTTCATTTTTCTCGCTCATCTCGTCTTGGACGGCCTGTATTTTTGCCCCAGAAATTCTAAATAAGAATGTAAATGATGTTTGTCTTCATTGTGCAAGGTTACAGCGGACTGGGTTTCAGGACAGCATCCTTACCCAACTGCATTCAATTCAGGGATGGAGATTAACTGCAATTTGAAGTTTTACTACTAGTCTGTACAGGTTTACGTTAAAATGAAGCATGGTGATAACTGAGCTTGCATAGTGATAGTAAGGATGAGAAACCCATGCTAGCTGAAGTCAACAAACCTCTTTAAAACTAACGTGTTTGGATGCTGAGTGCTTGCTCCCAGGTAACTGGCAAACTCAGAAGGAGCTTCCCACTGCTCCAGGACACAGAGTTCCTTGCCGTCATGTTCATAAACAGTCTGGAGATTTAGAGCTAGCAAATGAAGAGCTTATATTTTTAAAAGGGAACATATTGCAATTCGAAGGGCTGCCTCATATGGGTTCAGCTTATGGTAGCAATGTATAAACATGCTAAGGGTAATATATAGGCTCATTATAGGATCTGGCAAGATGTGAGAAGATTTTTAGCATATGATGGAGAGAATGGTCTTGGAAGAACTGGGAACAAAGTTTTTTAAACAGATTTCTCTAAAGTGTCTTACCTGATACTTGGGGAATAGTGGGAAGAACTGTTGTTTTGGAGTTTTTTAATGCAATGTTTTGGTGTGTTTACACACACAAAACCAAACAGTGACAAAAGACTCACTGGAAAACAAAGGTTTTGACTGATGAATGAGAATTTTGATCTAGTGATCAGGTATAATACCAAGATTTCTGTTGGACTCCTGTTTTATTCAGTTACAACTATCTGAAGTAGAATGCAGTTCTTTTAACTTAGCCCAATAGCTAAAGAGGAAACTCCAGCAGAGACTACTCTTAATATTGATGGGGTAAGGCTTTGCTGGAGTTACTTTGAGTTTTTCTTTCCTAAGAGAATTTATTTTCCTCTACTTTCACCCTATGGTTCTTTTTACAGTATGGTTTTTAAATATGAAAATAAGACTATTAGATAAAGTGTTTACAAGAATTAGTATGAAATTTTCTAGAATAGTCTTAAACTGCATTTGCATTATAGTAAAGGAGGTATACAGCATTTAAAAGCAGAAAATATGCTAGAAAGGTCACACCTATTTTCATGATTTTGGCTTCTTAGTTTAATGTGCTTAATCATATTTTGGCCTCATCTACAAAGTCTCATCACATAGTATATTTACTTTTCAGGAGATTCCTGTGTTACAGGGTTTGTGCCAGAAAGGTGGGATTGTCATTTAGATGCTGTTCTTGAATTTGTTCTGGTTTTCTTTGTCCTACCCAGTTCCTGTACTCTTAAATTCTATTCTCTTGTAAAGTGTTTTAGGTTTTCATGAAAATACAACAAAAATCAACCTTATGTGGGGCATGGGCCATTTTTCAATAGGGATATAAGTGTTGGGATTTCTCATACTCTTTTAATTTTACTTGCTTTATCCCTGCAGGTTTCAATATATTTGCTTCACAGAGAAAAAGCACACAGAAACTTATCTTGTAGTGTCAGCTGAAAGTACTTTGTTTTTTCTGTATCTTGCTGTCTTTGTATTCAGATAAGCCTTATTAGTTCAGAGACATTTAGTTTGTGTGGATTAATAAAATTCACGAGAGGAATTTTCAAATGAATCTTGAAAGCAAATCAGAGTACAAATCAGGCTTACTTAGATGCAGAGAACGTTCTGAGTAGAAACATTGCCTTATGTTGATGATAATCAGATGTATATTGTCCTCCAGCTTATTACGGAGCGAATCTCAGCATTTTGCAGTTAGTGTTCTATAAAAAGAATATTACAAAACTTGATGATCTTGTTTTTACAAACAAAGCAATAAGAGCACCCTAGTGTCTCAGTGTCATCCAGTGAGATGTTGCTTTGTTGGTGGGATAAGAGGTTATTGGGCA
Source organism: Egretta garzetta (assembly GCF_000687185.1). Taxonomy (NCBI): domain Eukaryota; kingdom Metazoa; phylum Chordata; class Aves; order Pelecaniformes; family Ardeidae; genus Egretta; species Egretta garzetta. The sequence continues at coordinate 379,121 of NW_009260485.1, forward strand.
GCTGTGGAAATGCAGAATAGACTAAGCCTGTACTCCACTACGATATCTGCATATAAATTTGTGTGAATTAAGTTGCAGGAGGAATTTTTAAAACAAACAAAAATACAGACAAATTTGTCCCTAGCCTAGTCAGATTCCATGATGCTAAATAACAATAAAATAAATCTCTTCAGTCTCACCTATTCACGATTTTTCCTTACAAGTTTTTTTTTTTATTTTATTTTATAATTTGAACCAGCTAATTTAATTAATTATAATTTGGATAAATCCTTACTCAACAAAGCAGGTAATTCTATTTCCTGTAAAATGCCAACAAAAATAAGCTTTGTGGGACATAAGCCAGAACTGGGTTTCATGGAACAGAAATAGTCTTAGATATGTCTATAGGATGAGTGCAGGAAGCCACAAGTTGCCATACCTATTCCATAGGCTGCTTTGCTTCAGGTCAGCTCCACGTCAGGGTTACGTGCTATGCTTTGGCACAGACTTGCTAGCACGCCGATGCAGCGAAGCTTCCAGTCCAAAGATAGTGCAAAACCAGCTGTGAGACGGGGCACAGCAAGCTCTTGACTGTTTGCCCCCATACATGCACATGTAAGACCTGACCCTAAAATTTAGGTCGGAATTGCTAGGTGACTAAGCAGTACGATGACAGCTGAAAATTCAGATGCCTTTCAAATGCAAAGTGAAATACATCAGAAGGAATAATTTGAACCATTCACGCGCATTAGTAGGTTCTGAACTAACAGGAAAAAAACATAGGTGCCGATGTGAGCAGCCGAAAGAAAATTTCTGTTCAACATCCATCATTAATCAAAAACCCATGTGAAGATGCATAAAGAATATGAAGGAAAATAAGATATTCAACAAACAAAATAGTGCTTAATACTCTATAGTGTTTGCTCAACATTCTAATGAAGATAGCATACATTTAGCAGTATTTTTCCATGTTTTAAGACTGAGAAATGTGACCAGCTAAGCTTAGAAGTTGTGTGGACTACTGAAATTTTTTTTGCTTAATTCTCCCCATTAGAAATATTCACCCAAAGCATGAAGAAATTAATGATTGCTTTTTTCTGCTGCACAGAACCTGAAGCGCGTGGCAGAGACATGGATGGATGAGTTTGCAGAGTACATTTACCAGCGCCGGCCTGAGTACAGACATCTCTCAACTGGTGATATTTCTGCCCAGAAGGAACTTCGCAAGCACCTTAAATGTAAAGATTTCAAGTGGTTTATGGCTGCAGTGGCTTGGGATGTCCCCAAATATTACCCTCCTGTGGAGCCTCCGCCTGCTGCCTGGGGCGAGGTGAGGAATACACAAATTAGATCAAATTTAAATGAGTCTAACTTTTTACATTACAGGAAATTAAAATTATGAAATTTAATTTAGCTCCTATGATAAATAGTGTTATTAAGGGAATTCACAGTGATTGGAACAAGCCCTGGACTTGTCGTTAAAATGAGAAACCATCATGTCTTAGAACTATTGCTGCCCCTTTTGTAACTCATTACAAATTTGTGTGTACAGGCCATAAGATGCATGCACAGCGAGGACAAGAATGTGGAAAAGAGTATGTAGCACATGTTATTTAGATGCTGAGATTGCTTTAGTAAAAAGTAAAAAGTAGGTCTGAAGTCAACACTTTTTTTTTTTTTGCATATCCACTTATATACCTCCTCCCATTCTTACAAGGACAACTATGTGTCAGTGGAGTTAGGTTTGCTCTGTTCTGCTCACACGTGCATGTGTGACAAGCGAAGCCTGGATACTATTCTTTCAAAAAGACTGTTTTTTCTCAGCTTGCAGTCTGTATTCTGTAGGTGCTGTCAGGACCAAATACCAGTAGCAGAGAAATGCAATTTCTCATTTGGGGGATGAGGGAAGGGCAATAATGAATTCCTTTGTTGTTAGTGTCTCTCGTATCTTTGATACTGCTGCCCACACTTTATGGGATTAATGTATACCAAGAGGTAATGAGTTTATCAGTAGAAGTCAGGCTAGATCGGGGTGCTGTGACTGCTGCTATGATCTTCCTTCACCATCTTCCACATGCATACACGTGCATCCTTGGAGGACTGTGATCATGGGATGTATAATTTCTCTGGCAAGCTGAAGAATCCTTAACTCAATCAGAGGGTCTAAGTGGAAGAGATTGTGATTTGGGTATTAATTCTTTTCACAGCAATATTAATATACTCTTTGCATAAAGGCAAGACTTTTTGAAAGTAAAAAGATCATAGCAATGCTATCAAATCTGTACCTTAAAAGCACTTCTTGAGTTCTTAGGAAAGAAGTAAAGACCAAAGGCTTTCTGTTTCCTCTAAAATGTACTTTCTCTAAAATAGCAAGAGAAGTTTCAGCCCTACTACTCTATTTTTTCCTGAGACTGTCACATTCCTGTGAAGTTTTAATTAATTTGTTGGCACTTGCAAGGAACTTGAACAAACTTGAAGGCCGATGGCTGTCATCATTAGAAGCTGAAAGAGGAAAACAGACTGTGTGTCATTGCTTTGTAAGAATCAAGCAGCTCTAGAAACCTTGCTGATTATACACATAAAAAGTCTGTGCCAAGACTGACTGTCGTACTGTATCCTCTCTTCCTCCACTTGGAAAGACATTTACTTGCCTATGCCAGTCTGAGCAAGAATAAACAATGAGGTACTCAGACAATTTTTGGCTCCCATATTTTGATACCTAGCTAGTAAAAGTATGTGGTGTGAAAGCAGACACCTCATAAACAGCCTCTGCACAACTCCTCTTTTTTTTTTTTTGCAAGCACTTTTATTTAAAATCTGATTCTTACATTTCTTGACAAAATCTGTTCATGATGGAAAAGAAAGAAATTTGCAAAACAAAACCCAATATTCTTCACTACACTTGTCATGGCCTTATCTCTTCTGCTTGTTTGTGCCTTTTGTCCTTTGTAGCTGGCAGGGTGTACATTCCCTTGATACTCTGCTCTGCCTTGCAATACCTGAAATATGTGCAGTAACGCAATGTAGCAGTGAAACCAGACAGATTAAGGTTAGTGAGACTGTCAGTTCTGTGTCTGGGGAAGATAACT
>NW_009260485.1:382540-384387 GCF_000687185.1 Egretta garzetta
GTCTCTTTCCCCCCCCACCATGGAAAAAAGGGAAGTTTTCAATTGGGTTTTGTTCTTACCCTTCCGAATACATTGGAAAGTATGCTGCCAGTTGAAAAACAATAATACCCATCCCATTCTCTAAGACAGAATAATTTATTTGTAACGTATATTTGAAATCCTGTTGAAGGAAGTTAGAACAATAGCTGCATTAGGTAAGATTTGGATGCCAAATTTTTACTTAGGAAGTACTCATGAATCTACAAGCTGTGATCCAGCATGACTATATTGTGCAGATATCACAGCTTCTAACAATATCTTTGAAAACACATTTTACAGTAAATCAATCATATAATGTCAGCCATTGTCATTTATTTTAGACTTCATGAGTCCTATAGTCAAGGGGATATGAAAGAAGTAATTTGTTTTTACTCAAGCAAAAGGGAAATATTTAAGCTTGGTTTCATTTGCTGTTACATGAACTTGTTATTCAATGATTTAATACACAGCAAGTGTTTCAGTCACTGCAGCAGTTCTAAGCTGTAGGACCTGAGAATGCTCCTTTCTCAGTACCAAACTCATGGCTTTTGCAGAATTGTTTCACAGCACCGACATGAAAATGTCACCCATGAAGTTAAGTCAAGTAGCACATTTAAAAAAGGATTAAAGCCTAAGAACTCTCTAACTTATCTTTTGATTACTTTCTTTTTTTAAAGTGTCATCCTCACACCCTTAATGAGTCAATCTCAGCCCACCAAGTGTCACACATCTGTTGTACAAAAGCAATATAACCAGCTATTCCCTACCCTGCACAGACCAAGTGCTGCACAGCTGGGCTGTTCAAATTCTTTCATCGGGATCAGTGTCGCGCTGAACATCAGAGTCCCCTGTTTCTTCAGTGAGGTCTTTGGCAGTGCTTGATTTCTTTCTACTTCAACTTTTCCTTTTTATGACTCACACAAAGGATAAATACTTTTAAAATTACTGTGTATCAGTTGACAGGAAAGGTGGCTCATTTCTCCATATTTGATCTGTAGACGTTGATGGCCCTAGGGTTATCTGAGAATGTAAGCAGTGCACTAAAACTGGCTTTAAGTGCTGCTCAAATGAAAAAAGCAACGTAAATGAACATGGGTAATGTCTTCTAAGAGCTACAGCCACTCTCTTATTTGAGGCATTAAATCAGATGTATGGAAAGTATTATGTAAACTGATAGCACCAAGGTGCCTCTCTTCTTGCTCTACTGGGGCACCCTAAGGATAGCCCCAGCAGCATCTCCACATTCACCATTCTAACAGATGACCATACTGAACATAAAGTTGCCTTTAGATTTCTATACTTTCCCACTTTTTGCTTTTGGTGCAGACAGTTTCATGCTGTGATGAGCATGCAGGGTAGCTCCCAGGACCCTTGGGGAGTGCCTCTCCCTCTCTGACTTGCCCCCCTCTGCCCCTAGGAAGGCTAAAGTGACCCTGGGTGACAGCCTGGCTCTGGTGCAGGCAGGGCAAGGCTGCTGGAGCCAGGACATCACCCACTACCTCAACAGCAAATCTTGAAGGAACTTGTGTGCCCGTGAACAAAGTTGTAGAGTTTTAGAATTATCAAAGAAAATTGGTCAATATAACCGATCGACCCTGGAAGCTTTAGTTTCCCTCTGTAATTTCTTTTTCAGTACTGGTTTACAGCCAGCTGAATATGAGCCAGCAGTGTGCCCAGGTGGCCAAGAAGGCCAATGGCATCCTGGCTTTTATCAGGAACAGTGTGACCAGCAGGAGTAGGGAAGTGATCGTGCCCCTGTACTCGGTGCTGGTGAGGCCACACCTTGAATACTGTGTTCAGTTTTGGGCCCCTCACTACAAGAAAGATGT
>NW_009260485.1:384945-387830 GCF_000687185.1 Egretta garzetta
CCAGGGCAGGTTTAGGCTAGACATTAGGAAAAACTTCTTCACGGAAAGGGTTGTCAGACTCTGGAATGGGCTGCCCAGGGAGGTGGTCGAGTCCTCCTCCCTGGAGGTATTTAAAAGGATAGATGAGGTGCTTGGGGACATGGTTTAGTGGTGGGATGGCAGGGTTAGGTTAAAGGTTGGACTCGATGATCTCAAAGGTCTTTTCCAACCAAAGTGATTCTATGATTCTATGATTCTAAAATACATTCCCTTAAAAGGAAGGGGTAAATTCACATTGTTTTAAAGTGTAGGGGTGTGGAGGAAGATTGTCTTGGTTTTTTCTTCATTTAACATTGAGCATGCAAGTGTGTCATTACACAGCTCCCACCACAATGTTCAAAAATCTCAAAATTAATCCTAGCAGGCTGTTATCGACGGACTGCGACCCTTCGTTTTCCTCAGAAGACTGTAATCTTCTGACAAGAAGATTATAATGGTAACCAACACATCCATTTCTTTCTATTTTCCATTCCATATTTGCGTACTAATGGCAAATACAATGTTTTTGAGAGTGTAGTTCTAGACCATCTTAATCTGCCTCTCCCATGGGGATCTTATTAAGTTACATAACTGCTGGCTTTCTGCAAAACTCCAACATTATTTTAGCCAGAGGTCAAGTTATCTGGGAGACCATATATTCTGCAATATGTAGTCTTAGTACCTATGTCCCAACATGTCTTAGGATGGCACTTCAGGAATTAAATATGCATAATGACTTATGTCCCACACTTTTTTCAGAATTTCTTTAATTCTAAACCAGCCTTTAAGATCACTGCTAACCACCCATGTTAGTCCCTGCAGACTCCTCGAAAGCATGCTTTTCACATAAGCTTATCTGTGTGTACAAATAACAGCATTGAAGGTTGAGCAAATAAGCGCTGTATGTAGCAACTCAATGCCATACCTGCATGGCTGATAAAATCTGTCCCCTGTTCATCCCGTCTCTACAACTGCACAAATATGAGTGTTGGAAATGTGACTGTATTAGGAGCACTAGCTATTTCTTTGTTAGTTGTAACTCATAACCTTAAAAATTCAAAATGCACTGTGTGAGTGACTGGAGACAAGACAGTTCAAATGCATATTGATGTATAAATGAGCAAAAAGACTCTCCTTGCTGTGCTTCTGCTTTTCTTCCTTCTTCCATGAAAGCATCTTAGGGGATTTGCAGGCCGTGTGGTGCTGGTACTCGGCAGAACATTCCCCGCGGTTCTGGCAGCAGCATGATGGCTCAGTTCAATTTCTAGCAACTGCCAAGGCCCCACAGAAACACTAGAAAACAAAAGCATAGACTTGACTGAAATGTCTGTATTACAAAAAGAAAATGAAAAACAAACCACAACCCTCTGCAGTTGAAAGGAAGGATAAAACAAAAAAAAAAGGATGAGCTAATGTGTAAGCTGTAACAAACCAGAGGAAAAACTTCCTCAAGGAAACCTTTCAGGAGCAGAGGGAAGAGGAAGGAAATAAAGAACAGGGGAGACCAATTCCAACAGTGAAGGAATTAAATGTAGCTTAAGCTCAAGCCTTTCCCAGAAATGCATAGAACAAATTTACGACCTAGTTGCCATTACTGAAACTTGGTGGGATGACTCCCATGACTGGAGTACAGCTATCGATGCCTACAGGCTGTTCAGAAAGGACAGGCAAGGAAGGGTGGAGGCGTTGCCCTTTACAGCAAGAAATGGAGGTAATATGAAGAGCTGTCTCTGAGGAATAGCCATGAGCAGATTGAAAGCTTATGGGTAAGAATCAGAGTCTAAGGCAACAAAGGGAACCTTGCGGTTGGTGTCTACTACAGGCCCACCTGGTCAAGGGGAGCCTATTGACAAAGCCTTCCTACTCCAGCTATAGGAGGCATTGTGCTCACAGGCTCTCGTCCTGCTGGGGGACTTCAACCACCCTGACATCTGCTGGAAAAGTAGCACGGTGAGCTGTAGGCCATCCAGGAGACTCCTGGAATACATCGAGGATAACTTCATAAGCCAGGTAATAGACAGCCCTACCAGAGGGGGTGCGATACTGGTCCCCAACGCAAGTGAGCAAATCGACGACATCAAGATTGGAGGCAGCCTGGGCTCCAGTGATGGCGCACTGGTGGAGTTCACAGTCCTGAGGGATATGGGTCAGGCGAAGAGTAAAGTCAGGACCCTGAATTTGAGGAAAGCAAAATTCCAGCTCTTCAGAGAGTTAGTCAATGGGACACCCTGGGGAAACTGCCCTCAGGAACAAAGGAGCAGAACAGAGCTGGCAGATCTTTATGGATGCTTTCCATAGAGCGCAAGAGCTCTCGATACCCAGGTGTAAGAAATCAGGAAAGGAAGGCAAGAGACCAGCATGGCTAAGTCGAGACCTGCTGGACAAACCAAAGGGCAACAAAGAAATGCACAGGCAATGGAAGCAGGGACAGGTATCCTGGGAAGAATATAGGGACGCTGCCCTGTTGTGTAGGGATGGGGTCAGGAAGGCCAAGGCACAACTTGGCAAGGGATGTAAGGAATAATAAGAAAGGCTTCTTTACAGGTATGTCAGCCAGAAAAGGAAGATCAAAGAAAGTATACCCCACCTGATGAGCAAGACTAGAAAACTGGTAACAGCAGATGAAGAGAATGCTGAGATACTCAACAACTTCTTTGCCTGAGTCTTCACTGGCAAACTCTCTTGCCACACCTTGTGAGTGGATGAACCGCAAGACAGGGACTGGGGGAGAAAAGTCTCTCCCACTGTAAGAGAAGATCAGGTTCGTGACCACCCGAGGAACCTGAACTTACATATTTATGGGACCTGACAAGATGCATCCCAGAGTCCTGAGGGAATTGGCTGATGTAGTTGGCCAGCCACTCTCC
>NW_009260485.1:388232-392993 GCF_000687185.1 Egretta garzetta
GGGACCAGTACTGTTTAATATCTTCATCAATGACACAGACACTGGGATCGAGTGCACCCTCAGCACGTTTGCAGAAGACACCAAGCTGAGTGGTGTGGTTGACACGCCTGAGGGACGGGATGCCACCCAGAGGGACCTGGACAAGCTTGAGGAGTGGGCCTATGTGAATCTCATGAGGTTCAACAAGGCCAAGTGCAGGGTCCTGCACCTGGGTCAGGGCAACCCCTGGTATCAGTACAGGCTGGGGGATGAAGGGACTGAGAGCGGCCCTACAGAGAAGGACTTGGGGGTACTGGTGGATGAAAAGCTGGACATGAGTCAACAACGTGCACTGGCAGCCCGGAAGGCCACCCGTATCCTGGGCTGCATCAAAAGAAGCGTGGCCAACAGGTCAAGGGAGGTGATTCTGCCCCTCTGCTCTGCTCTGGTGAGACCCCACCTGGAGTACTGCGTCCAGCTCTGGAGCCCTCAGCACAAGAAGGACACGGAACTGTTGGAGCAGGTGCAGAAGACGCCACAAAAGTGAGCAGAGGGATGGAACATCTCACCTATGAGGAAAGCTGAGCGTTGGGCTTGTTCAGCCTGGAGAAGAGAAGGCTGCGGGGACACCTGATTGCAGCCTTTCAGTACTTCAAGGGAGCCTATAAGAAAGATGGGACAAACAGCAGTTCCTGTTGCAAGAGGACAAGGGGTAATAGTTTTAAACCAAGAGAGGGTAGATTCAGACTAGATATAAGGCAGACATTTTTTTACCATGAGGGTGGTGAAACACTGGAAGAGGTTGCCCAGAGAGGTGGTAGATGTCCCATCCCTGGAAACATTCAAGGTCAGGCTGGAGGGGGCTCTGAGCAACCTGATCTGGTTGAAGATGTCCCTGCTCACTGCAGGGGGGTGGACTAGATGACCTCTAAAGGTCCCTTCCAACCCAAACCACTCAATGATTCTGTGACATTTACCACATAGTCCAAGTGACTGAGAACAGGATTGGGCGATGCCATCAAGACAAAATTATGAAAGCCCTTCAATCCAATAAGCATTCATTGGATGTGGAGTGTATTCACTGACATTTTACAATTCCAAATCTGTAAATATATCGCAATTATTAATGGCAGTTGTTAACATCCGCATTTTAATTAGCTGGCATGCTCTTAAGATCAGAACTGATGTATCATTTAATTTTGCATTAGGCCAGTAATCTTTATTTATACAATGTAAATTGAATTGCACTGAGAAATGATTGAACGGTCCCTAAAAAAATTATACTTGGAGTAGGTATTTTATATGAAACTTTAAAAATATAAAAATTAAATGTATCCCCCTCATTATTCTTTCCTGTCTCTTTTGCTGGGTGATGTGAAAATGAGGGCAGGGCTGTTGAGAACTAATTACCTTACATCCTTTTTTTCAGTTAACGTGACCCTTTGCGCTTTGGGGCTCAGTGCTGTGTTTCTGCACCTGGTGGTGTGTAGGAAAAGCTGGTGTTTCACCTCATCTGTAGCATTTTTTATTGTATCAAAATAAGAAAAAATACCCTAGAACTGGGCTTGTCCAGGTTTTAGAAGAATACTTCTCTGAGCAACAGTGAAGGCTCAAAGATTCTTGGAGCCAGACATTCCAACCGATGCTCCCATCATTTGTCCAGTCTGCTCTGCTCTTGGCTAAACAAATGCAGCTCCTAAAACCTTTCCCAAAGGTGATGCTTTTACATTTTCTCCAGTTCCTGTTGCTTTCTCATCTGTCTAAATCTTTCTTAGAACACGGTAAATAGACTCGATTCCAGTTCTCCAGAATGAGAAAAAGAGCAGAGTAGCTCTCCCATGTGCCTTACAAGCATGAGGCTTACCCCTCCTTGCAGTGTTTCATGCCATGCTGAGAAGTTTTCCATCTTTTGTTTTTGTGTGTGAGGTTTGCAGTATTTACGAGTGGCAATGTTTGCATCTGTCTAATGTAATAAGGCAACAACAGTGACTTCTGAAATATTTTCTATGGAAAAATACAAATGTCAATTTGACTGCATCTTCATTCAGCATCTAGCTTTTCTTTTTTTTAAAATAAGGATCAAAGTGGTGGCCAGAACGTCAAAATGTGCACCTGCTTTCTAGTTATTATACATACAGAATTTGTGCACATCTCCATGCATGTACTTGGACTTTGATTACTCAGTTTCTGTGTATGTCATTGACAGGGAAAGGTTTTTAAGAAGTCCTCCTCATTCTGGATGTGTCTAAAGGATTTTTTTAAATAGCCCAACTAAGGTACTCAAGGAGAAATTTTGGATTTTCCTTTTTTGGTGGCAGTGGGCAACCCCACTCCTTTTCAATCCAGTCTTCCAGAAAAATACACATGGCAGCAGTGGTACATAACCGGTGTGACTGACAGTGATTGATTAATTATTACTCAGTTGCTTCAGTCCCAAAAATGTGATTTTCATTTTAAGAATAAGCTACCCTGTGGAGTGTTTGCAGAAGGCATGCAGACAGCACAAGGAACCTCCATGGGTAAGCACAGTTTCAGTACAAATTTGTTAAGTACTTTTTAATTTTATGCACTTTGAGCCCTAGTGTGTGACCTTCTCTCCAACAATGTTACTGTGTCAAAGCAAGAACAAGCATTGGAACAGGCCGTGCCTGAGTTTTCAAGAAATATTGCTCCAAAGCCTGAAAGAGACTCATACGGAAATCATTTCCTCTTAATGCAGTTGATCTCTCTGGCTCTGGTAGGAGGGAAGAAGCAGTCAGACCGAGCTTTGAACTTCTCAGGCTTTTTTTCCCCTCTTAGTTTCTTTGCATGAAAATATCTCACGCAGACCTCCCTTTCATTTTTAAGAAGAGTATTTCAAACTTCGCTGCTTCTAAAGCTGTTCACAGAAAGAATAGTTCATTCCAGGACGTGGCTTTCTACCCTGTAAAAAGCAAGTTCCACCAGTTTTATATAACTAATGGTCAGTCTCCAGCCCTTCAGGTTCTAACTGAGTGCGCTAACCCCCTAATGCTGGAAGCTCTGTTCTGCAGCCTGGTTTAATGTGAAATGTTGCTGCTTGGTTTTGCAGATTCGAAACGTGGCAGCCAACCTCTGTGTGGACAGTAAACACGGAGCCACGGGGACTGAGCTGAGGCTAGACATCTGTGTGAAGGACGGCTCGGAACGGACGTGGTCACACGAACAGGTATTTTATCGGTGGAAAGAGAAATGCAGGGTAAAATTCTTGCTTCTCTTCCCCAGTTTCTAAACATTTCTCTGAGGGCTCCTCCTTTTCCTAAGGCAAAGCAGGTTGTAGAAATAACTTGTGAATGATTGCTGACCTTAATGGCCTTTACTAAGTTCTCTTTAACACAACCTCAGAAATTCCAACCACCACCTGGGCTGTGTATTCTTCTTAATTTCCAAAAAGGAATTGCAGTGCCCAAAGAGCTTTTGGGTGCCCCATTCTCCCCCACTGTGTCATGAAAACATGTTGATTTTGGTTCAGCTACCTGAAAATATTTTAAATATAGTACCTGGCCTTGTAAAGCTCTAGGTGTTGTCTGCTTCTGTGCTTTCATCTCAATAAGCTCAATAAGCGGTTGTATTTTAGATTAATAAGAGGTACAAGCAAGATAAATGGATAAAAGCTAGAAAGAAAGAGTTTCACAAAGACAAGGGATGATAAAGACTCAAAAAAGGTTTTATCTAGGTTGTTAGGTAGAAAAACATTAGCGCTCAGCAACACAGAGGAAAAGAGCTCTGATTTGTACTCATTGTGGCTGCGAGCGCCTTGGGAAAGGGATCGTGACCCGCGGGCTGCGGGTCTGGCTGACGTGAGGAAAGAGAATCTGGATGAAAAGTACAACCTAACCATTTACTAGCAATTTTAGTGAATGTGCCTTTCAGAGGGCAAGGTCCCAGATTAGAAAAACTTCCCGGTGCTGAGAAGAAAAATTGACCTGGCAGTCGCACATGGCACTTTGTAAAAGCTTAAAAGCTCAGGAGAGAGGAGTTCTGAGGGGGATTTGAAGTGCTGAGGTCAAGAAAGCATTCTCTGAGGATACTGAGAAAGGCGAGGGGAGAGGTGCAAGCGAGTGAAACGGAGAAGCTGAAGGATGATCACAATTTAGGTAAGTGCCAACATGGGAAAAAGAAAGTTGCTGAAAGAAGGCTTCTTCACATAGCTTTGAAAGACGTAGCACAGTGATAGGATGCCAAGACTAGATAAATATAATCCTGTTTTGTTTACGAAAGACAGCCGGTAATTCAAGCACTGAACTGAAGGAGGTTGTATGGGCCAGACTGGATCATCACAGTGCTCTCTGGCTGTAAAATCTGCAATCCTGAAGAGCTCCAAACCCTTCCCAAGAAGGGAGGGAGTCCTGAGGCTGCCAGAGATGAGAGAAAGGAGGGAAGAAAACTGGATGAAAAGGTGAGAGGAAAAAAAAAAATTTAGCAGGGAAAGCAGAGAAAAGGGAGACTTGAAATATGCTTTGAAAGAGTAAGTGCTTGTGAGGGAGGGGAAGGGAGGCAAAGGGAAGAAGGATGGGGAGGAATCCATGTTCAGTGTACTCCAGTGGGCTGCAACGTTCGGGATGAGACTCGATGTAACTGTCTCGTTCTATGCGAGTGACGAAAAGTGACGTCATGAAAGTAAACAGGGTTAGGCTGGCACGAACGGCCTGCGACCAACCCGCTCCTCAGGTGGCAGAAGCAGAGCTAGGAAGCCCCAGGCACGTCCGCGCTTGACGTGCGCTCCATGGGACGGGACGAATGATTTCTGCCGGCTGGTGCGGG
>NW_009260485.1:393063-394219 GCF_000687185.1 Egretta garzetta
GGCAGCTCCGGACAAGCGGAGTGCAATTAGGCCCGAGGCAGCTTGATGAACTAGCGGCGATTGCGCTGCCTGACCCTCAAAGCAGCCCGTTTTCTTCTGTCTCGCTTCGTTTGTTGGGGGTTTTTTTGTGGGTTTGGGGTTTTTTCCCCCCCCAGGAGGGAGCACTGCATTTGAAGGCGGTTTTTCCCACCGCTAGGAACGCAGTGACGATAGCTTATCCACTCGTCAATCAAAATCCTAGGAATTACGCGAGAAATGTTAAGGAATCTTTAGAAGTTAATTAGGGTAATAAGGAAATAAAATTACAACGTATTTATAGATATAAATAATTTACATAAATATAACGGAATTTATTATAATAAATAAATAACTTTAATTTCCCTTTCTCCTAGAAAGGAACTTTATTTTCCAAAACTAGAAAATAAAAGTTATAGAAGAAAGATGATTTTGTGTCTTACCTTACCACAAAAGGGCCTGGCATAATGTCTGCTACTGTATTGCTGGGCAATTTTTTATCTGCATAATTTAGCAATGTACTGTTGGTTTCTGGATTAGTTTAGAAATAAAGAGAAACTAATTTTACTCAAGCATTCAGGCTCCTGGTATGAGACACATTCATCTGGCTGATAGATTTCCAGGGTGAGTTTGTGCAAGGTACAGATCTTAAAGATACCGGTTGAGAAAGAAAGGAAAGAATTACAGAGTCTTATAAACTGAAAGATGAAGCGAACAAGGCAGTAGACCTGGCTAAAACTCAGAATTTCTGTCCCATAGGAAATTACAGTATGTGCCAAATATTTCATCCAGAGGAGAACTTTCAGTTTTCCTCTAGAAAAGAAATTCTGAAAATTTTTCATTTCAGGAAATCAAAACATTTTGGTGATGCAGGGCTTGGGGACATTATTTTTTTTTCCCCAGAAACAAGGTAGCACCCTTTTCCCCCTTTTTCCCAAAGTTTCCCTCAGCTCACAGCAGAGGGACTGTGTGCATTGTGTCAGCACCTGGGCTTCCGCCACTCCAGCCACAGCCCACACCTCCATGCCCTGTAGCCCCCCAGGAACCTGCAGGGCAAAATCTCAACTTCCAACCCAGTGAGCAAAATCTGTCCCTATATGTGTGACAGTTGATAGAAGTGAAAAAGTTCCCACAAAAGAGC
>NW_009260485.1:394351-396520 GCF_000687185.1 Egretta garzetta
GGTTTAGATTGGTGTATTTTGATGGAAATTTCTTGACTAGCTCTCCATACTCAATCCTGAAGGCTGCCCAGTCAGGAACATTACCTGTAGTGCGTGCAAGACCACAGCCTAATGAAACATCTCCCAAGAAGGGGCGTGATCTTCCACTGGCACCACGGTCCGCTGTGAAGATCAACTTTGTTAAAGAGTGTTTGGGAACAACTACTGAACACCTGACCAACCCTCAGAGACCTCCTCTGTTGCCTACATGATTTCTACACATGCCAGTAGAAACTAATAGTATTAATGAGGATATCAGGCATTTGATTATTATATTTCAAATAGCATGGACTGACACTGAGCTGGTCTTGTAACTTCTGGTATAAATTTACGGGGAGTTCAGTGGCAAAATATAGTAGCTTGATGTGATCGGTGCAGCAGGTGTCAGTGCTGACGCCAGATAGAGATACGATCCTTCGGGCCACTCGAGTCATGTCACATTATGAGGGCAGTACCTTCCACCCCAGGGCAGTACAAGCCCCGGCAGGCAAACAACAGACAAAAGGTTCGTGGGGCACTTACAGGCTTTCTGGTGAACAGGAGAAGGGTGGGAAGCGAGGATGTGTTGCCGTGGTTTCTGGAAACTTCCCCAGAATTAAAAAACAGATGGGAAGGAAAGGAGCAGGAGGATAGCACGGCATTCTTCCACCTCTGTCTTCTCAGAGCTAACTTCTGGTTTCGGGGGAAACTGGGGGTCCGCTGGGCTGATAATCAGCCATGAATGAAAATGACAGGCATCACTCTCTCTTCTCAAGTCCTCCAGCCTGGCCAGGGAGTAGGTCGACAGGCATCATCTCTAACACAGCCCAACAAGCAGCCACGCAGCCCACCCAGCTCTTTCTTCTCTACCTGGAGGTATAATTCCAGTCAGAGCCCTGTTCTGAAACGTGGCATGTCACCTTTGTGTGGGGCACACGTTGTCCGCTCAAGTCTAACACTGTACTCAAAGCACAACGCCAGCTGATGGACCCCAGACAGGCAGCAAGTAATGGAACAACATTGTCAGGCTGGAAAAACGATAATGGTATCAAAAGGGCCTTTTGTCCTCTAGATGGTCCCAAGCCAATGGCTGTTATCAGGCAATCAGTTTTTCAGGCCCTGTGCCAACTGTAAATGAAGCTGGAAAGCTGTATTGTCCACGGTTACTGCGTGACAGGGCTAGGCTGCATGAAAAGCTAAAGCATGAGGGCTGAGGGGTTGCTTGGTTGCAAATGCAGAGGATGGGGCCGTGTTTTACAGGCTCTGTGGTATGAGAGATGGTGGAGGTGGAGAAGGAGCATCTGCTGAGCCAGGACAGAGGGTTTCTTGGGTGCAGCAGGGAGCCCCGCAGACTGAAGGTGAAGAGCCAGCCTGCTGTTTGTTAATAGTGTGTCCGGAAATTTAGATGCAGCCTTGTTTCAAATCAAGAAGCAGACAGGCATGAATGAAGGGTACAAAGCTTAGGTCAAAAAAGTAACAAAATCCAAAGTGAAAGGTGGTGGCAGAGCAGAGCATTACGTACTCAGTACTTTGGCTAATAACATGTCGCACTGTTGCATATTATGCAGAGGAAAGGTAAGTTCTACATCAGCCAGATTTAGTGTTAACTAGAGAAAATTTTCTGTATAATGGAGGATAGCATAGAATGATGAGATGGGAAGGACCGTAGGCCTTCACATTTTTTCTGTAAGTACAAGATTTTAATATTAATCGGGTGTATAGAGAAGTATAACCTTTTTTCTGATCTTCTTTTTTTCTCTTCTCCTTTCTAGTCCTAAAACTGTTTCTGTCCCATCAAGGTCAATTTTATAATAGTATCACTAGGGAGAAGACATACTTGTTGATTTTAAAATGAAGCTGTTTTACAAAACAGGAGGCTAAGAAAGGGGAAAAAGAATCTGTGCTAGTCTAAACATTGATATCCAGTATTACACAGATCCTGGTTTTCAGTGGAAAGGAACAAAAAACCCCTATCTGTTACCACGTCTTGACTTTCAAACAGGACACGGCCCCAGCCCACAGGAGTGGAAAGGGCAGAGAGACACCCTGGATCAGTATGATCTGATTTAAAAGCTAGCTTGAGCTCTTTCAGGTGTACCGATGCATTCAGTGGGGTAGTAGTCCTCGGGCCAAGGTCCAGAGAGCAGCAGG
>NW_009260485.1:396666-437709 GCF_000687185.1 Egretta garzetta
AATTGGCCCCTCAGCTCACCAGTCATGCACAGAATGAGAAATTTGGACAGCCACCCACTGGGAAAGATGAGGTAGGTCCTGCAAGAAGATCTCTCTCGTAGTACTGATGAGAGTGAGAATATCACAGAACCGCTGTTCCATGCCAGTTCCTCCAGGTATTTGTTATTCATCACTTTGAGCTCTAGGTTTATTACTTAGCTATAGAAAGGAAAAGGGTAAGAGAAAAGAAATGGCTTTTGTTGTTTTTAACTTACAGGAAGATCATCTCAGGCTTCTCTTTTTCTAAAGCAGCAGCACCTTAGATTTTTTTCTGTACCAAATCTTACTTCTGAGTTTGCATGTGAAATGATGTTATCTTTGTAGGTAGTCCATGATGCTGCTTCCAAGAAACATGAAGAAGAGTAGAAAAAGACTTAAACGTGTAAAAGGCGGGATTTGGTTTGAAAATGAAGTTAAAGCTGTCCACTGCATTTTACTGCAGATAAATGAAAAACGCACTCAAGGGGAAAGAAGAAATAAGCAGGACACAGGGGTAGATGGAGAAAGTGCTGTCTAGAAAACTATAATACAGAAGTAAATAGGGAGTGACAGCAGCTAACAGAGAGAACAAGGGCTTACAGTGAAATGCTGTTGTGGTTTAACCCCAGCCGGCAGCCAAGCCCCGCACAGCCGCTCACTCACTCCCCCCCTGGTGGGATGGGGGAGAGAATCGGAACAGTAAAAGTGAGAAAACTCATGGATTGAGGAAAAGACAGTTTAATAAGTAAAACAAAAGCCATGCATGCAAGCAAAGGAAAACAAGGAATTCATTCACTCCTTCCTATCAGCAGGCAGATGCTCATCCATCTCCAGGCAAGCAGGGCTCCATCATGCATAATGGTAACTTGGGAAGACAAACGCCATCACTCCAAACACCATCACTCCAAACCGCCCCCCCCCTTCCTTCTTTCCCCAGCTTTATATGCTGAGCATGATGTCATATGGTGTGGAATATCCCTTTGGTCAGCTGGGATCAACTGTCCCAGCTGTGTCCCCTCCCAGCTTTTTGTGCACCCCCACCCTGCTCGCTGGTGGGGTGGGGTGAGAAGCAGAAAAGCCCTTGACTCTGTGTAAGCGCTGCTCAGCACAATAACTAAACCATCCCAGTGTTATCAACACTGCTTTCAGCACAAATCCGAACATAGCCCCATGCTAGCTACATTGAAGAAAATTAACTCTACACCAGCCAAAACCAGCACAGATGCACACAAACAAAAAAAGGCAAATATTCAGATATATGCTTGTATTTTACGCTTGCAGGCCAAGGGAAACAGTAGCATCTCTCAAATGTGGCATTTGGAGGATAGTACAGCATTGAAGTTGAGTATTTTTAAAAGCTGTATCTTTTATGAAGACCATGGAAAGAAGATAGCTATTGTAATGAAAGGATTAAAATCTGGAAAATGCAACAGAAGTACTCAGGATCAGACCCATACAACACCAAACTTCAGTGTGGATTTGTAGATACTGGTTTTATCAGGGAATATACACGCTACTGGGAGCAGGGTGCTAGGACCGAAAGGACCCTGAGATGAGGTGGCTGCAGTGCTGGAGGCAGCCTGAGCACAGCCCGGGAGCCGCTGCTCTGGATAACGAGCCTGAGCACAGTTCCACACGAACCGTCACAGCTAAATAGCTTCCACTAGCAAAGTTTGCTTGTTTAAAGAGAGCTTCACTTTCTCAGTGTTATGTTTCTGTTTATACAATGGAAAATAAAAAGTCACGGAGAAAGCCAAAGAATAGCACTGACACCAAAAAAAAGAAAAGGGGGGGCGGGGGGAGGAAAAAAAAACCCCTCACAGCTCTCAGCAGAGCTTCCAGGGAGCAATTTACAACCGGCAACCTGTCTTCTGCAAGGATTGGTCCATGGGAAAGGAAAATGCACTCTGCATCTTTAAATTTGGTGCTGTCAGACCTGTCACCTTCATCTGATGATTGAAAGGCTGCAGAGGCACAGCATCATTTCAGACAGCTGGTGTCTGATTGAGAAGGATTCCTCTATTAACTGTGAGCCCCCACGATTCCTCCCAGGCAGCGACAAAAAGGGCTGTAACAAGCTGCCTGTAGCTCGCAGGTTTCGCAGGAGAAAGGTGAAGATCATTTAACGTGTGTTGTTCAGGGGGAGAAAGATAGTCAAGAGAGGATATGCTAACAGCGTCCCATGTGAAGAGAAGGAATCTGTTCATTAAACATGGGAAAGATGCTATGATGGGAAGATCTCTCTAGGTAGCTGCTTCAGACCCAAGCGAGAGCTGGAGGAACATCGCTAGCAGAGGCTTTCTGTGTCCTAGGTAGCTGTAGCCCTAGTGCTCACGAGTGCGGCTTTAACTGGGGTAACTAAAGGCTTTAATACAGCATATCCCCTCTCCTCTCCACATCGCCGCGTCGCCAGAGATTGTTTTCTCCCCAGCCTTAGGGATTGTGCCTTCCTGGGCTTGTATTCCACATCACCGCTGACGCACTTTGATTTAAGGCAGTCAGCATCGCCGAATCGTACGCGGGCAGGATCTCATTTAACCAGCAGCTGGGATGTGCGGGGTAGGGAAACACGCGTCAGGCTTTGTGTGTGATTTTAAACGTTTTTCGCTAGTAACGTAGCGTTGTATTGCCTGATTGTTTTTCTAGCTCTTCACCTTTGGTTGGAGGGAAGACATCCGCCCTGGGGAGCCGCTTCACACTAGGAAGTTCTGCTTCGACGCCATTTCGCACAGTAGCCCCGTCACGCTGTACGACTGCCACGGGATGAAGGGAAACCAGCACTGGAGCTATAGGAAGGTTGGAGTCACTCTGGGGCATCTCAGAGGTTCAGACTGCCTTGAGCCTATATTCAGTTTAGCACAAGCTTGTGTTTTCCCCTTAGAGAAGTTTTGTTTTAAAACCCACCCAGTTTTATTCTAATTTAATTTTGTGGTAATCTCTCTAGAGTATGTTCCTTTTAAGTGTTCAGCTATTTAGGTCAAATTTAAATGAAAATGGATCTGATCCAGCTCAGAGGGTGTCTGTGTTGGATCTGTTCCCTGAAAGGTGTTTTACCATTCTGGCGCTTCAAGATGCTTGTGTCATTTTAACAGAGGCACTGTTGGAAATATTTTCATCCAATGTGACAGCAGCAAGAAATGCTGCTCATGAAATAAGTATTATTATTTTACAACATTTTAAAGATTACAAGTGGCAGAAAAATCTCCCTCAAAAAAAAAAAAAAAAACCAACCCAACATTAAAAGGCCTGTTGTAAGCCCAAAGAAGGCAGGAGTTTATAAATTAAAGATAAGGAGCTTAGACACTGCTTTGATCTGCTAAGTTTCAGCCCACTTTTATAAATCACTGGAAACAGGAGGTCAAGCTAAAAACCATCAGAGCCCCATTTAGGGCAAAAAGTCCTGGCAATGCTACCGAGTTGTTGTTGTTAGGTTTTTTAAATGGTTAATCAGCAAGTTGCTTGGTTAAAGAGATCACTAATAAACTCTGCATTCCGTGTAGGATAAGGACATACATGTCTCTGAAGCGCTGGGGATTCCTCTCAGACATCCTTCACTTTGCTGTGACCGCTGCGCCTTGCCCACTACCTTGCTTAAGCTGAGGCCGAAGTGCCAGCAATTGGGCTTTGCCAGATAAACCTCAACAGTGCTTTCTAGTTTGAAATTATACATTGTAGAAAACTAATTCAGAACCGTTAAAAATAGTTTTGCCCCGAGCCTTTTTCTGAGTGCCTACTTATTAGCCTGTGCCTTTTTACCCTATTTATGTTGCAATTGGAGATCCACCACAAGATTTTCCAGAAGTGTCATCCCTTTGAAACTGAGGTATTGCCTGTCATAAAGTTGGAAAGTATGGGCCAGATATTCAGAGGACATAAATTGTCATGACTGTATTGCAGCATATCTGGCTTTATAATGCCATAATAATACTTTCTGGCTTCAGAACCCTTCCGATTTATCTTTTTGCCTACCCAAGCTGCAAGAAAGAAGCTTTCATACTTTTAGCACTTCATTGGTGCCTAATGTAGCCAGTTCATAAGACAAAATGCAGGTCTGGAGCTGCCCTCTCTAAGGCTCATTACCTTTGATGTGGACAGAATACAGCAGATAACTAAAAAAAAAGACATTTGAAAAAATACACAGTGTGATTTCTATTAAATCCTCTGCACAGCTCCATTTTTCATTTCCAGAAGGCTGACAGGGCTCATATAAAAATTCTCAATGCAAGGTAGGCATTTCTATCTCAGCAAGAAACACCACAAAATTCTGTTATGATGGAAGTACTGACACAGTCTTAACTGTAATACCAACCTGACAGCAAGCTGATTAGTTTGCATACACCTTCAAATTAAGAAACTACACTGGAATAATAGAATTATGTATATATGCTTTTCTTTAGGCTTAGTTTTAGTTTGGCTACACAGTAAGTAGTTTTTTATTGCTTCACATAGTCTGTTTCCTCAGATACAGGGCAGATTTACATTAGAGATTTTTGGTGGTACAGCTATACCTCCAAAATCCTGATGATATAATCCTTATCTTGTTTTGAAAGCATCTTGGCAATAGGATTTATACTGTTTCCCTCCCCCCCCAAAAAACTCTACAAGAAAAGGATTTTATATCAATTTTAACTGCATCTGTACTAGAGCCCTTTACCTGGAGCATGGTATGCAACTAAAATTGCATCCTAAATCAATAAGAGTAGTAGTCTCGTTAAGCAAGAAGGGCCTCCTTTTAAAAAACAGAGCGCAGGTCAGCAATTCTGTTCTGTTCTCTGCACCACTTACAGACTCTGTAGCTTCCTAACGGTCACGTATCCGTCCTGCCAATAATTCTTCCCATGTTTTAGGAAAAATGACCTTGCTTGTCCAGTATCTTAAAAGATACTTAATATGAAGTGTTCCTTACCATGCTATCATACTGTTCCCATAAAACTAGAAGATAAAAGGTTTTTATTCTTTCAAGGTTGAGTTTCTTCTCATGACCATTTGCATCCTTGAGCCACTGGTAAGAAGTTAGGGCTGTGAACTGATTACAAAGTTTGAAGCCAGGCACTGTTTCCAGATTCCATATTCTTATAGCATAGAAACCCTAACATTCTGTATTTGGATACTGGTAAATAAAACCAGCTTAAATATTTTAGTGGCAAGGAGAATACTTTAATATTTTACTTTGGGTAAGGAGTGCTCTTCTGAAAAAAATTCCAGCTTGCTCCCATTACCTGCACTTTGTTCCTCATTGCAGTGCAGTCCCAGAGTGTGCAAGCTGGGTTCTTCTCAGATGAATGAAACCAAAACTGCCACTAATAAACATGTGTCAAAAAGCTGCTAATCACATATATGGCTGCGTGTTAAACTACATCTGAGCAACTATTTGAAAGTCTAGTAAGTCTGTGATTAAGTGATCAGGGTTTTTTAGGACCAATCCAAAATATTGGTCTATAATAAAGCAGCCAAGTATACCTTTAAGAAATCCCTGTAAGCGCTGATGGAGTGAAATGAACCCAAGTAATACTGCAAACACCAGTGTGGGTTGGAAATAGAAGAAAATGAGTTTAATACTGGGGAAGAAAAATATTGACACCATAATGGGGCTCCCATCAATGATGGGAGCAATGTGAGAAATTAGATAGATTAAATAGCCTGAAATTGTCAGAGATTTGGGAGAATAGTGGCTTCCCAAGCTAAAGCCATTTCCTTGACTCTCTGTGAGATTCCTAAGCATGCCCGAGCCAAAGCTCAACAGTGCCTACAAATTTCCATTCCTCCCAGTGAAGGAATACACCTCTGGTTTTTGATGTGGCATCATTCTGGGTTGGCAGGTAATACATTGGTTCTGATAAAGTGTGATTAAATTTATGTGCTCCAGTCCCATTAGTGCTATTTGTAGAGCACAAGTATCCAAGAGGGGTCTGATTTAGTACATCTTTAAAAAGAAACAATTGTGCAAAATCAGTTTCATTATACTGTAATTCTACCCTGAGCCTAGTGATTATGATAGATACTAGACTGACAACGTCAAAAAACATGCCCAGAACAGCGTGGTTTGCTCATACTCTCCTGACAGCTTCAGGGACAAACTGTGAGAGTAAGTTCACTCTTCACACAGTAGGTACATAGATTATTTCCTCAGACAACCGAAGACATGTCATTGTGATAGTGGCTTTTTTTGGGGCTACCAACTAATTTCAGATAAACTACTGCAGCCACCAGCTGATAATGGCTTCCAGTTGCTATTGACCTTGGCCATAGTTATAGCAGTGACCTAGAAGAAATGAAAGGGTCTGTGTCTCATTACCAACCCCCTGAACTGTCAAGGCCCATTATCTTATGGAGAAGTTTCTCTTTCTGCAAATAATCTTCAGACTTGCCTTCATGCAGAAGAAAAAAAAAAAATCGTTCTGCTGTTTTCAGATGTTAGAAAAGTCTCCACAAGAGCTCTTGTGGCTTTTTAATATTGGTGTAAAGAGGAATTTATATATTTCTCTTGGAAAGTTCTTCTCAGGGATGCATGCAACTGTTACACCTTAAAGTCCTGAGCCTGTTTCCATTGAAATCCATAAGAGCAGCAGGCTTTGACCTTAGGTCAGCATAAGCTTGAGATGATAAATTAATAGGCCTTTATATATGGCTAAGTCAGCCAGAGGTTCTTCTAGAGTGGTAACTGTGTCCCTGTTCTTAAAAGATGCTCTTCTTTCCTAATAACCAGACTTTCTAAAAGAAAGCACCAACAATGCTTCAATCAAAAATTGCATCCCCTGGGTATTTCTGTGAGAAGACTGCCAGCTCTCTTCGGAAAGGCTGGAGTGTTTTTCATAGCACGCTTTTTGTACTGAAGCCGTTTTCTTTCTTCTTGTACCAGCCATCCTATTAAAGCTTCTGGTATTCCAGCTTTGGCTTCCGAACAGCTTGCCTGATCCTCATGCCCAGCTATGATGCAAGGAAAACCAGACACCACCTTCCTCCAAGGCCCCACAGCGCGTGGGGTGGCTGCGGCACAGTCACTGTCTCCTGGTTCTGGGCAGTGCCCCCTCCATCAGTCTCTCACAGAAGGACCATAGGAGCTGGCAAGGTGCAAACAGGTGCCTGCACCACCCTGTAGGGTGCTTGGGAGTTCTTGCAGGCCCACCTCCAAGTGAGGACATGACAGCCCTTTGTAGACAGCACAGTTAGCCCCTTCTTGCAAGATGGAGTATCCTACCTGGACAGAAAGGCCTCGACCCGGTTGGGTTAGTCCTGTCAGCTTTGACAGCATCCCTCTGAATTACAATCTTGCGTATGCATGTGTTTACCCACTGTCTTGGGGGAAGGGCAGATGCTGTGGGTGAAAACCGGTGTTTGTGAAAGGCAGGTGTAACACCATCACCCCCAGCCACAGCACAAGATGCTCTTGACTTTGCTCTTTGTTGAATATGTTAATATAAAAAAGGGTCACTGTACTTTACCAGTGTTTCACAACCCCCAAAATCAATCCATTTCATCTTTCCTAAATTAAAGCAAACAAAAAAAAACCCCAACCTTTCTTTTTCAAAAGTGTTTTTAAATAGCTACTATCTTAGATATGTTTATTGTGTTATATTAATTTTTTTCTTCATATTTCTTTTTTTTGAATATGGGGTGTTTTTAGTTAAAGAGAAGTATCTGTATGATTGTTGCTCAGCACCCAGAGCACTTCTGTGAGTTTTTAATCAATTGCAATTTGACAAGTAGCCTTTTTTTTTCCTCACAAACGAGGCAAGCAGGCACATCCTGGATTACTATTAAAATATTGGCAGGGCATGTTTGGCACAGAGGGGAAAAGCCTGGATGCATTTTACAGAGAGTAATCTGAAATTTATTTCAACAGATACAGTAAGTTCATAGCCCCTGGAAACTTGCAAACCCTCTAATCGCTCCCACATCTGTCTCTCTCAAACCCTAGCCTACGTAAACGAAGTATGTTGAAACTACCCAACCCACAGTTACTGGTTTCTCATCTGGGTAGTTTATGCCTCACTGAAGATTCACAGATTATTCACAATTTGCTCCAGCTTTGTGAAGTAAAAATGAATAAAACTAATCATCATAAATATCCTTTCTAAAGCAACTTAATCCATGCTTATCCTCCCAAAGTCTCCATAGGGAGCTAAAACACTGTTAGGATTTCCTTCTTGTTAGGAGAGAGAGAGCCTGTTTCAGTGGCTGGTCTTATTGAGGCCATAGGCAAAGTCTGCGTTTCATGGGGTGAGAACTGAGATCGTCAGTCCGCAGTCTGTCTGTCCATCACACCACTTCAGTTCATAACTGCTTTTTAACATCTTCCTCAAGCTTAAGAGTATCCATTTTCCAGACAGATTGTTACAGATCCTCCTGCCCAGAAGCACAGTAGAAACTGTCAAAAACAAATCGAAAGACAAAAAAAAAAAACACTCTCTGGGTTCAGACATTTAAATAGGATCCAGGGAAGCACGCGGTAAGCAAAGATTATTAAAATACATTCTATTTCTTTCACTATATTATGTGGTTGTTCATTAAAGAAGATGTCTCCTCCCTCTTTCTTGAATCCCCAATTTTGTGAAGGATAATAACCCAAGGGAAAAAGCACTCCATTCTCTGCAGCTTCCTAGTAATAGCTGTGGTTATTACACAAGGTTAGCGCACAGAGACCACAAAATCATTTTCAGACAGGGCTATGTTAATCCATGTTCTGTAAAATGAGAGCACTTCCCAATGACTTGGCATTTGCTACTTAATTCTATTTTTTTCTTATTCCTGTAGGACAAAACTTTGTTCCATCCGGTAAGCAGCAGCTGCATAGATTGCAACCCAGCCGAGAAGAAGATTTTCATGAACAGATGTGATCCTTTATCTGAAACTCAACAGTGGATTTTTGAACATATTAATATGACTGTTTTAGAAAAATTTAACAGCAAGGCCAGTTCTTAGAAAGAAAAAAAAAATGAACACAACCAATTAGGTACAGACTGCAGACTACATTTTCGCCAGCATCTGGGTCGAAGGAGTCAGGAATTAAATTTCCTAGATCCAGGAAATCTGTTCTGAGGAGTAAGAAAATGCCACAGCAAGAGCCAGCAGGCTGTCCTTGTGGATGTACAGTATCTGAAGAACTTGGCCAAGAGCCTCACCGGATGCTGCTGAGAACTTCAGGCTGAAAATTCCCTTGCTGGTTGAGGGAAAAAAAATGTTTCAAAACTGTTTAAAAGTACTCCAAGTTAATAAAGTAAAACAAAACTCTAGAGTTTCTCAGGTCAAATCCTGCTGTAGTGAGTAGCTCAGAACAGATGATATAATTTGGGATGGGTATATGGTGTGCATGGCGGCTACAGGAACCTGAAGAAATCCCAGGTTTTAGAACTAAACATGCTGGTAGAAGAATAATGATGTCCCAGCACTCCCTAGACAAGATATATGCTCTGTTGACATTCTCTTAATAAAAGGTTGGGTTAAGCAGGTTTAACCCTCAGACTGCTGCAATTAATTTTAAATACCTCCCTTTTACATTCCATTCATTACCAAAATAGGAATGGTAGAAATCTTAGGGTCTAGAATTACACTGTAGTGAAGCATGAAATAAACTGTAAGGTTTTGCCCTCACATTTCCCCCCTTCAGGAAAAAAAGTAAAGCAATCAAACTTCTATACATTATATATTTAGCAATTATGATTCAAATCCCATTGTCACGCAAGGTGAGATTTTTTTTGCAGTGCCAAATATAACAGCAGCAGCTGCAGCATAATGGAAGGCTTGTGGACTAGCTATCTTTTCTAAAGGTAGAATCCTTACCAAAGTATAAATTAAATTGAAAACAGGCTGGAGGGGAAAAAAAAACATCAAGAGAGTAGGAAATAATTGCATACTGCATGTTGAACTAGGTTAGTCAAATTAACATTGGTACACTGCCATCGCCTAAAAGCGCGTTGACTCCCTGCAGTGCAGCTTAAAAGATCTTACAGAGATCTTGCAGTGCTCTTGATGGGTAGGAGTGGAGAGAAAAATTGATGTGAAACTAGTTGGGTGGTTTCAGAGTTCTTGAAATCCGGGATGGAAGTCACATGAACTTTCCAGAGTTAGCAAGCGAATGATATTGTAGGTCTCACGCCGGAGGAAACACGAAGGGCGAGCAAGTTAAATGTTACAATATTTTGATACTTTAGCCACAGGCACAATTCAGGGTAAGACAAGACTGCTATCACCCTGATGATCGTAATGGCCTGTGGTGTCCCTCAGACCCATCAAGCCGTTGGCATGAGAAGCCTCTCAAACTTGTTTGGGGGCCTGTGGTTCTGCTCAGCAGAAATCAGTTAATACTGACGTGTGGCACATAGGTTTGGGATTTTTCAAGGTAAGAGCAAATATAAATTTATATCAAGTAAGAATATGGCCTGCTTTTACTTGAAAGATGAATTTACAGATGAAAGCACCGTAAATGCAGATAGATCGCGTCCTCTAAGAGGTGGCTGTAACAGTGCTTTCAGGTTCCAAAAATATCGTATGTAATTAAGTTGCTTATTCTGATTGCTGGAGAGGTGGCTGACTAACCAAAATACTGATGTGCAATCTACCCTGTTTTGAGGGAGCAGAGTGACTGTGTTTTGTTTATTGCTCCTTAAGCTGTGTTTATGCACAAAGAGCATTGATTGCATCCAGAGGATGGGTCTAGTACCAGTAACTATGTGCTACTTTACGGCAGCACCTTGTAGTGGTAAATTAAGGCCCAAAATTGTAGGTCATGGGAGCTTTTTAGGAGGGGAATGAGATCCTGTAGCATTCAGGATGCATGCACTTGGAAAATTGTGAAATGCATCCATACATTGAGCAATTGCTGCAAGTTAGTGAAGAGATCTTTCAAATAATCTGAAAGGAATGTGTCTATAGAGCTAGGCTTCTCATTTTATGATTTTAAAATAAGTGAGCTTGTTTAGATATTGTTTAAGTAAGTTGAAGATATGGTGCACTCAGGAACAGAAGCAGTAAGGCTACTGTGTGAGGATACATCAGATTTGTTTAGCTATCAGTACGCAGAACCAGACTGGGCACTGCAGACTGTCAGCCTTCCCAGGTGCAGTGCTCGCAGCATCATTTATTTCCAGCCTGAACATGAGGAGAGAGGGTTTAGGAAAAGAAGAAAATGGCTGCCTGAAATGTAAATGCAGCCCTCAAGCTGCTGATTGTAACTGGCCTCAAACTGTCAAAGTCCTGGAAGCAACACGGTATGCCCAAAATAGAGAGGCAAAGGAGAATTGCTAAAGCAGCGAAGCATTTTATATTATGCACAGATTGGTAGGGTTATGTCATTCAGTCTCTGACTGCATCTCAGTGGTCTGATTTTGAAATGTCTGATGGGAACTAAGCTGCTGTTGGGGAAAAGAACTTGTATGCCTTCTGCATCCTTCGTTGCGCAGTATTGCACAGCATCTTGCACTGCCAAAGGAAACCGTCCCCCTACTCGTAGCTGGGCACTAATTGTAAGCTTTAGTGGTCCTTGTCAGAAAACAGTCCACATAACTAACATTCAGATGTTCTGGGGAAAAAAATATGATGTGGAAATGTTTTCAGGTTTTATAGGCAAAATATAAGAAAAATACATTGGAGACTGTTGTGGGTCAACAGTGAGCAACTGGTGATCAATCTGGAAATATAAAGGTTAAACAAAGGTCCATATCTTGAGGAAAGTTTAATAAGAACTTGCCACAGTGCAGCATAGAAACGCGTGTGCGCACACACACGTGTATGTGTATGTGTATATATATATACACACATATGGATATGTGACCAGTGGAACGAGGTAGATGGAGGAGAGAGATTTGTTTTCACTTCGTGGGCTGAGCTTTCAAATATTTACTGTAACCAGGACCGTGCAGAAGAAAAATGATGGGACACATTAGACTAGTGGTGAAGACAGTTATCTCACTGTATCAGCTTACGCACATTTCTCTTTTTTAAAAACTGAGACAAAAAAAGCTGGCATGCAGCTTCGCCACAGACAACTGTAATCCTCCTACTATGTGTATAAGGTGGCCCTGGGGACAGAGTGCTTCAGAGTTGCGCTCCTGTAAGGTTTGGGATGACGGATTCGCAAAACGGTTATGACTTGCTAAGCACAGGACTCCTACAACAGAAAGTTTTATTAATAATAAATGATCATCCCTACCTCTAAATTAAATTGTGTCTTGGGTGTTCTCCAAAGCTTTCTGCTGATACCAGTATTTCATGACTAATTTAACATTCAGAATTTCTTTAAGTCTCCCTACAACCATATCTTTTCTATCCAACAAAGATCTCAAAACCTTGATAGGATGGACATATGTATCCTCCTCTCATATTTCACCAGGAGCATTTAGCTTTAATATGCATTTCTTCAAAAGGCTAGGAAGTGTCTTCACAAATTTTTTTTTTTTAATACCAGATAGTTCTGAATATATTTTGAATCTAGGGCACAGGTAGCATTAACTGCTGTGGGCTTGTCATTTCAGTGGAGCTGTACTAATCTGCCCCAACTGATGGCTTGCTTCAGGTTTTTTCAATTAATTATTTTATGGCTGAGAGGGCTTTAATCAACAAGCCTGGAAAGAAGATCTTTGTATCTTAAGAGTAAACCCTAAACTTTTAACATTTTAGGTTATCTGACTCTTTTTTGTGGCCATCAAACTACTACTACTACAGGAGACAGCAACTGGAAAACTGGAATAAGCACCAAGTGCAACTGAAACTCTAAAATCACGTGTGTTTCCCTCTGTATATTGCAAAATCTAAACTAAACAGAAGCCTTGGGGGAGAGGGCTTAAAGGAGAGAGGAGGAGCTGGGAAAGAAAGCATTTCACGTGTCAGAGAGCAGCCTTGTGGCAGAGGCAAGACACAAATTTGCTTTTTGTTGGGCACGGTCTTATTTCAGAAAAATGAGATTGCTTGAGAATAAATGTTTCTGCAGTATTATGAATATTTGAATGATATAATGCACACTTCCTGGGTGTTACCAGTGTACGAGTAAATGGTCTGTAGCTGCTGAACTAGGTCTTCCTCGGGATAAAGATAGACTAAGCTTGAAAGGAAGCTGACAAGCCCTTAACAACCTTTGATTACTGGCAATTTACCAGGCATCAATGTCTCTGTGCTCTCGGTGGAATTGGATGCCACAGAAGATCATAGAAGAAACCTGTATAAATAGCTTAACCAAATGGATTTGAAGGGTTGCACCTCTGCAAGAGTGGATGTCAACTTTGTTTAAAAAAAAAAAAAGTCATCATAATCAGAATTCATTTGCACTTTTACTGATAACTTCTGCAAGGGACTGAGTGAGTGGGATCCTTTTAACCTACCCAGACTGACTGGGGATGGAGCATTTTAGGAGGGCAGCACTGGGAGGCTTTCAGTGTGGCTGCCGCCAGGGGTGTATCTATTTTCTGCTTAAAGAGCATCAATCTTTAATGCTGTTACCCCAGCATTTTTCAAGAGAATACAAGCTGTACATTAAAAAAAGATTATGATAATGGATTTATTTTTGTTTTTTAATCCAACTAGGTTGTTAGGGAAACCATTTCAAAGTCCTTGAAATCAAAAAAGCTGATCAGAAGTAGCTTTTTTATAGCTGGTATTATTGTTATAAAGTTCATTAATTCATTTGTTTAACCACCTTCCAAATCTGTCCACCTACCCTCGTAGAAAGAGCACAAGGGTCCAAGAGTGCTTTTACATAACATTTTGAGGATCTTGTCCTGTCCGAAAGAAAGTTTCGAAAGACCTTTAGAAAATTAGCAAGTGTAAGTCAAAAGGTAACAAAAAAAACCCAAGGAAAAATTTCTGCCTATTATGTCTGCTGTACCAAGAGATTTTGCTAAACTTCTTGTTCTAAAACAGTATCCATTGATTGGAAAATTTTAAATGAATAGGTAATACAGTTTAGTAAATCTTTAGGGTATAGTGCTTTCTATTTAAGATTTTTACTCTTAAAAAAAAAATCTCATTTTATTGAATCTCTATAGTTAGTTGCTAAAGGGGTTTTTTTAACCATGTGTAATACATAAATCTGTCCTGAAGTCTCCTGTAATCTCATATTTTGTAGAATCATTGAGTGGTTTGGGTTGGAAGGGACCTTTAGAGGTCATCTAGTCCACCCCCCTGCAGTGAGCAGGGACATCTTCAACCAGATCAGGTTGCTCAGAGCCCCCTCCAGCCTGACCTTGAATGTTTCCAGGGATGGGACATCTACCACCTCTCTGGGCAACCTCTTCCAGTGTTTCACCACCCTCATGGTAAAAAAATGTCTGTCTTATATCTAATCTGAATCTACCCTCTCTTGGTTTAAAACTATTACCCCTTGTCCTCTTGCAACAGGAACTGCTGAAAAGTTTGTCCCATCTTTCTTATAGGCTCCCTTGAAGTACTGAAAGGCCGCAATCAGGTCTCCCCACAGCCTTCTCTTCTCCAGGCTGAACAAGCCCAACTCCCTCAGCCTGTCCTCATAGGAGAGGTGCTCCAGCCCTCAGATCATTTTTGTAGCCCTCCTCTGGACCCGCTCCAACAGTTCCATGTCCTTCTTGTGCTGAGGGCTCCAGAGCTGGACGCAGTACTCCAGGTGGGGTCTCACCAGAGCAGAGCAGAGGGTCACCCTCAACCTCCCTCAACCTGCTGGCCACGCTTCTTTTGATGCAGCCCAGGATACGGGTGGCCTTCTGGGCTGCCAGTGCACGTTGTCAACTCATGTCCAGCTTTTCATCCACCAGTACCCCCAAGTCCTTCTCTGTAGGGCCGCTCTCAGTCCCTTCATCCCCCAGCCTGTACTGATACCAGGGGTTGCCCTGACCCAGGTGCAGGACCCTGCACTTGGCCTTGTTGAACCTCATGAGATTCACATAGGCCCACTCCTCAAGCTTGTCCAGGTCCCTCTGGGTGGCATCCCGTCCCTCAGGCGTGTCAACCACACCACTCAGCTTGGTGTCTTCTGCAAACGTGCTGAGGGTGCACTCGATCCCAGTGTCTGTGTCATTGATGAAGATATTAAACAGTACTGGTCCCCCCATTAAACAGTATGGACCCCTGAGGGACACCGCTTGTCACCGATCTCCATCTGGACATTGAGCCATTGACTACTACTCTCTGGATGCAACCATCCAAGCAATTCCTCATCCACCAAACAATCCACCCATCAAATCCATAGCTCTCTAATTTAGAGAGAAGGCTGTTGTGGGGGACTGTGGCAAAGGCCTTATAGACGTCCAGATAGGTGAGATCCGTAGCTCTTCCCTTGTCCGCTGATGCAGTCACTCTATCATAGAAGGCCACTTAGGTTGGTCAGGCAGGACTTGCCCTTGGTGAAGCCATGTTGGCTGTCTCAAATCACCTCCGTGTCCTCAATGCGTTATATTTCCTTGTTATAATTCTGGATGCACTGAAATAATGAAAATCTAAACAGAAGGGAAAAAAACCTCCAAAAACTAATAAACCTCTGTAAAACCAACCAATGAGAAAGTTTAGCTAGAGATGATCAGAAAAATGCATCACATTTCCAAAGCTTCAGCAGCATTCAGAAAATACATTTGCTCTGTGCAGTAGCTTTCCGTTCTTTCAGTGTATCATTAATATCAGTGGTACTACTCCTGAGGAAGGACTTCTAAAAATGATGTGCTATCATTTGGCACAGTAGATGGACAGCATGGTGCCAGAGAAAAAACAATCACTTTCTAGGAACAGTTCCTGGAAAAAATTGCATTCAAACATTGCAGTTTGGTATGCCTTAGGAGTCTTAGTTGTTTATAAGGTTCCTATTACCGTAGTATTTTTGTCTTTTTTACAGGATCTGGTAGTGCGGTAGATGCTTCAATGGCCTGTATGAAAACAGTGCAGGCGACAGGGGAACAAAGAGGACATGGGTTAAAACAATAAGAATTTGTGGTTACTTAAAGGTGTCGTGTCCACAGCACTGTCAAGGAGGTTAACTATACACAGAGAGAAGTTTGTTTCTTTTGTGTGGCTGCTGTGGTAGATGTCCAGCTTCACAGAATGTATGAATGAGAAGTAGCCTTGCAAAGCAGGCCAGCAGGAAAGCTCGTACTCGGCAGAAAATGTAGAAAAAAGTCACAGTGATCCATTTTAGAGAAGCATCGAGAATAGGGCATGGAGACATTTCATAGAGAGTGTAAGGGATGTGAGGGGAGCTGCAATGAGGCAAGTCTAGTAAGTGGTACTGTCTAAAAGACATTAAGACGTAGGAAAGGAAAACTTGGTCCTCGTTAACCTTAGCCCTCATTAACCTTGGCAGTATCTCTAATGCTTTGTCAAAGTATTAGTTGATTTAATTAAGTTAATCCTTCACCTCTCCCAGTAAATGACTCAAGCTGGAAGGAATCACAGCCCAAGAAATTTTCTGTTGATCAGCTTGGAGCATCTTATTGGCACAAAAGACCACTAGGTGCAGTTTAGCCAAAAACCCCAACTGGCACCAGAATGAAAACAATATTATCAGCCTGAAAGATCTGTAGGCCTCTGACATCCCTCTGTGAAAAAGGGTTTCTCTTGCCTAAAGGAGTGATTGATGGTAATGATCCTAGATTAAGAAGATCAGGAATCATGAGCTTGTGCAGAGGTGAAAGGCCAAATGGTGAGATTAGGAGTTGGCAGTTTAATTGAGAAAGGAAGGAGGAAATAGGTGGTAAAAGGGAAGAAGCAGGAATCGGGTTTATTTCTGGGTATGAAGGAAGCATGACCTACAAAGGTCAGCCACTGATAATTTTGGATACCTCTTCATACCAGAGTTTGCATGTTTATTTCCATCACAAATATTCAGGAATTGAGAGGCAATCAGTTCTGCCCCCTGCTGCAAAGGATTTAAATTTAGAATAAAGAGAGCTGTGTAATCTGAAATGTACTGATGGTGAAATACATGGGCACAACTAGAGCCAAGTTTTGCAGGACACCAAGCCAGTGATGAGTTTTCCACCAAAGGCATTCATGTGTGTTCCTGAGGATACTTTGTGGATAGTGTGTAAAAGCAGAATATTTTGATCACTGTTTTACCTCAGATTAATATCTCTCTGCATCTCAGGCTTTTTTTGAAAGGAAAGTGTTTAGCTAAATTTTCCAGGAAATGTCAACGCGGATCAGTACAAAGTAGCTCTGCCTACTCCCTTGGTGGATCAAGACAACACGTGTTTCTCTTCAGGCATCACATACAGCTCTTAAAAAAAGAACAGTGTGGCTCTGCCTTCGTGACTCCTTGCAGCGTTCACCTCTCTTTATCCATTTCAGTTATTTTCTTTATTCTTTTATTCTTTTTGGTGTTTCTTCCCTTCTGGTGGCTCCCCATCCACAGGGTTCTGCCAGAACGCTGGTCCTCTTTCTTCTCTCCTTTCTGGTTTGTGTAGAGAGGTGTTTCTACTGTTGCAGATCCCTTCCTCAAGATAAGAGCGACTAAAGCTGCTTTGATCTTCACTTGGCAGAGCCACAAGCCCTTCTGCCTCCATACTTCACTTGCTGCAGCTTGTGCTAGCTGGAGGAGTGGGGAGGAGAAAGGCACCTGAGAAGAAGGGAGAAGTTCTGTCCTTACGGGTCAGTCTCACCACAGATTTTGTCCATGGAGGAGTTATAGCTCATAGCACAGACAGACAGACGACTTTGAGGGAGAAAATTCCATTGGTGATCTGTTTTCTCACCCATCTTCAAAATTCAGTGCTATCCAGGGAGGGGAATATGTAAGAACAGAAGCATCTTATTCAGCAGATACACTTCTTATGAATGTTAAGCAGCAGCTGAACTTAACCTTGGCAAGCAGGTTTTAACTCTGATCAGCCTTACTGAGCTAGTGTAGATACAAGAAACTGAGTTAGAATTATATTTACATGTAGTTTGTAGAAGCCACTAAGCGGTTATAACAGCTTCAACTGAAGGCATTATTCCAAATCTGAAGTGGATACATAATCTCTGATGAATGCATGGTACAGGTTAATCTCTGCTCAAGCTGCAGGGAGTCAGAGAGGCTTTTTTTACAAAACCCCAAAAAGAGAGAGATTGTCCGATGTGCAGCAGCTTTTGCTTTCAGCTGTACAGGGCTCCAGTCTGTTCCCCAATACGTCAGCAAAGTCAATATCTATAAAAAGATGTCCCCGTGATGCTCATGATCAAAACTGTGTTTGCAGCAATGGCAGTAAAACATCACTTTTTCTTTCCTATTAGCAGAGAACCCTTTCGTTTGTTTCCTATTTGTTTTTATATACCTCCAGAGCCTTATCTGTAACCAGAACACAGGGACAGAAGTTGTACCCTGTCCCTTCACTAAATGAGCTTCTAGGCAATCAGAGTACCAGTGCAAAGGCTGTACAAATGCAGAGTTAAAAGGATTGTCAGCCAAGGAAGAGGGCTTTCATAGAGTTATCCTCCAAATTGCAGCTACTGCTCTACAATGAAACATGTCGTGGTAATCTACACCTGGAAGGATAAGGGCTCTGCTGCCAGTTTTCCATACAAGTCTGCACCGTGGCTATATAAACCTGACCTTTGGGGTTGGGAGTCTTTCTCCATGGTTGCTGTTCCTGCAAGGGGCACAGTCCTTCTGACTTTGGCCTGACCTGCAGTTTCCCACCTCAAATTCTGCTGTCTACAATGAAACATGTCGTGGTAATCTACACCTGGAAGGATAAGGGCTCTGCTGCCAGTTTTCCATACAAGTCTGCACCGTGGCTATATAAACCTGACCTTTGGGGTTGGGAGTCTTTCTCCATGGTTGCTGTTCCTGCAAGGGGCACAGTCCTTCTGACTTTGGCCTGACCTGCAGTTTCCCACCTCAAATTCTGCTGGCCGAAGTAGCTCGGTATTGACCAGCTCTTCAGACGATCTGGTCCATCGCACATCTCTTAACACTTTGCAGCAGTCCGGCCTACATAAACACATGGTTTACCAAGCATTAGGTGGCAAAACAGAAATTTGTGGTCCCTTCTGAGCCTCTGAGATGCTTCTATTTATCAACTAGCCTTTCTGATGATCGGAGTGTTTTCCAGGCATCTCTGTGAATAAACACCCTTTCCTGCAGGTATCCTGCAAAATATCCATTTCTCTCACTTTTCTGAGAGTCTGGAATTACAGCCTTCACTTGCTGTTAAACAACATTCAGGACAAAACCTTCCCTGGCAATTCAGCTATTATAAACTATTTTTAAAGGGCCAAGAAGAGCAGTAGACAACTTTGTGTGATCCCTACCCAACGTGCTAGTAGGCAAGCCA
Organism: Egretta garzetta; assembly: GCF_000687185.1. Lineage (NCBI taxonomy): Eukaryota > Metazoa > Chordata > Aves > Pelecaniformes > Ardeidae > Egretta > Egretta garzetta. The sequence goes on from NW_009260485.1 coordinate 415,890, forward strand.
GTGATGAGCTGGGCTGACAGGCAGCTAGTAAAGCTCAACCAACAAGTAAGATGGAGTTGTCTAATTTTCTGAGAATCAAGGTGAAATTCTTTGGTAGTTGTAATTTAGGAAATATAGCTCTCTGGAAAAAAATGGGTAAAATATTTTCAGGTGTATGCATTTGTAGTATTATACAATAGACTACAATTACTAATATATGCATTATAATAAGTAAAAGGAAAACATATACTTCTGCGCTGACTAGTCTGAGATAGTTGGCTTAGATGTTATTAAACAACAGCTGTAGAAGCTTTGACCAACTTACTGATGCATTAAAATAATGTTTTCAAGACATGCTTAAAGGATTTATAGAGAGCACATGCCTGTAAATTACTAGACTGTAATTAAGAAGCTGAATTATGGAATAAAAATTGTGCACCTGTCCTATTTTATATTTGGATGTATTACGTGACAGAATACAAAGTAAAAGATTGCTGAAGTACAGTTTAAAGAAAAATCACCATGATCTGAATTAATAAATACCTCTCAGAAGCTACAGCATTAATGTTTCAATTTGTTGTACATCTACTGCTGCTAAAATAGCCTGCTACGCTGAGTGGGTGAAGGACCGGGCAAGTCCAACCAGCTGCAGGTCTGCCCAGGGCCTTTCCCACAGCCCCCGGCCACGCCGGCTGTGTAATGTCAACAGAAAGAAGAAACAAAGTCATCTTCTCCAACGAAGAGAACTGTTAGCTCTGGCACTGTCAGAACTCGTATCTCAAATGGCCACTCAAATACGAGGCAAATACAGGAGTGAGTACAAAGCATAATAGTCCTCCAGTGACAAGTAAGGAAGCATAGGAAAAGTCAGTGAGGACTTGATTCTAGTGAGAAGTCATGCAAGTAGAGATTTATTTGTCCCCCTTCCACACACACACACACACACACACACACACACACACACACACACACACACACACCCCCCACACTAGGAACTCCCAGCACCACTGGTTCTTCTTCTATCTACAACTGATATGATATAAAATACATCCTCTTCCTAAACAGGATTAGCTTGCTGAAAGTGGGTACCCACGCTGCAGAATTTTAGCAGTCATATAGGGGAACAGCAAGAGTCAATCAATCATTTTTAAAGACTAGGGAAGGGTTAGGTTTGCTTATTACCTATTATTTTATTTATCTTTGAAGGAATGTTTTTTCTTTTTTTATTTGCATCTCTTTACTGTAAGCCCTATAGCTGAATTTTACGCATACCCATACACTTCAGTTCTTCAGTGCCGTACTCTACCGTAAAACTTTCTAATCTGAATTGGTTGGTTAAATTAATCCCTGACATCCACTGCATATGACAGTTGTGGTAGGATTTAACTGGATAAAATGTGATTCTTATTTATTCAGGCAGCTTTCTCAGGGAACAGTTAAAGTGAACATTGCTTCTGAAGACCTCTGAATGTCAAAAGTAGCAAAAATAAGAAAACTATAAGCATGCACTGAGAATACGTGACTTCCTTGTCTCGAGAGCTTAAAAGGGTGCTGTAGTCAAATGCAAGCTGAAGGCATCCCCAACAGCAAAAAAAGAAAAACTGTTATTTTCCACCTAAACTTTGCACCTAAGCTGTTTGGGACTAATTCCTTACAGGCAGTTGCACTGAGCAAACCTTGGTAAATATTGTTCCAGAATGAGGATAAACTGAAATGATGATTACAAAACAAAATACAAGGTGGGTGGGGGGGTGTTTGATGAATAACAAAAACTCCTATTGAATCCCTAACAAGGCTGGAGTCATTAATGTTACAGGCACTACCCTTGGCAAGGGAACTAGGAACAAAGAAAAACTATTATTAAAAGAACAATAAAGTGCTTTACATACATCAAAAAAAATTAGGCAATAGTTTTCATGTAGCCTAAAGTTAAACATAGTAAAACAACAGAGCATTCTCCCATTTGCATCACTTAAAGTTCACAGCCTGGGGAAAGCACCATGAATAAAGAAACCAGAGAGCCTGATGTGAATTGGGTATCAGTTATCTAATTATCTTTGATAACATCAGGTGCAAACCTGCAAGGAAAAAGCTTTAAAGAGCTTCTGCAGGTAAGGGCATGTCAGGAGAGCAGCAAGACTGAAGTGGGGAGAAAAGAAAGGAGAAGGGACTGCATCTTGTCTGAAACAAGTGGCTTGGCCCCGATCGCAGGGACAAGTGATGGATGGGAGTTGCACAGCAGCTACTGGTGCACATTCATCGACTTAGAACACAGCGTTTCAGTATGGGAAGAGGGACAAGGAGGCTGAGTGGGTTTCTGCTTTGAGTCTTTTACTTCAAGGCTGAGATGTTGCCACACGTGTTCCTGCTGGTCTGGAAGCAGAGGAGCATTCAAGCCTGGCTCCTACTACTCGCCTCCAGCCCTCCTCCTCTGCGATGCCCATGCACGGGGAAGGGCGAGGGCAGTTTGTGATCCTCCTGCCTGGGCAGCTCCAGCAGAGGAGGTCAACAGCAGCTACGTGATCCCAGCCTTCAGATGCAGCTCTGTGTTAGCAGCAGGTGTTTGGAAGTGCTTGCAGAGCGCAGCTGCCCACGGCCTGAGTTTCCATCACAAAAAGCCTGTGGCACCACCAGCACACGCAGTAGCTGCCCGTTAGCTCAGTGGTAGCACTTATACACCTGCTCCTCTGATGGGCAATTCTCTGCGCCCGTGGGAGCCGTGTTGCCCGTCTGCACAACTGGTAATGCTACAAGCTCTGGTCAGCAGCCTGCCCCAGCCGGGGGGGAAGGAGACGTGTCTGTGCGCTCCTGGTTGGCAGCAGGGTCCGCTCCTCGGTTTCGGAGGGGGATTGTAGTGACCTCTTCAGCTGGAGGCTGTGGAGAGAGGAAGCAGAAGAGGGTGTCTGGTGGGGTGTTCGGATTACTTGAGTTAAACTCTTTATTTTTAAAATTTTTTTTTTCTAAGTGATTAAGTGACCTTCGCCACTGTCTTAGTTAAATGTGTCTCCTGAATTAGAACTAATAAGCTTCTAATTTAAGGAAATGCCAGGGTAAACTTTCACTCTGGCAGGGGGAAGTAAGACTGACAGGTAGAAGAAAGTAGCTCCCAACAGGCAGGCAGACAGACAAGGAGTGGCTGAGAAAGTGCAGCAGGGAGACCAACCCCAGCAGTGGGACCTGCGAGCTAGTAACAGCCCTTTGCCAAAGAGGTTGGCTCGGTAGCTCCTGCCTGAACTAGACTAGAAGATGGACACCGTATCCAGATTACTTGGTTATTCTCATCTCCTCGGTGCTTCCTAGAGCCCAGATTGAGAGTGGGAAGCCAGTCATCAGTGGGCATCCCCCTGAAGTGCCTCCTTAGGCCACCCCACACGCTTCAGGTGGACCCAGGAGGGTCCATGCTGGCACCAGCAGCACCACCAGCACAGGGGGCTTTAGTCAGTGGGGAGCTGCTGTCACCCCCCAATCCCATACCTCCCAGCTCTTCACCAGTCCTGCACAGCAACAGACCATGCCAAAGGGTATATAAAGCTGAGATTCACTCAAGTGTTTTTTAGCTGTTTTGCTTCAGGGGCTCCTGTTTGTACCTCCTGATTAGTGACCAGTTGTGGCTCTACCATTTTCATGCCAAGAAACCTGCATTTTCAGCCTTCTGAGAAGCTATTACCCTGACTCTCCAAGCACTGGGACACACAGCTGAAAGGAGACCATAACAACCCAAAATCAGGTCAGTGACTAAACTGTTTGATGTTGGCAAGTCAAGTGTCAGTACCATGAGGGAGCTTATGAAGTCATCTGTGGCTGTTGCTAAGACCTGAGAGCGAGAACTGTCCATTTAACTGTTTCTGAAACAGCAGCTGGGATGGGGAGAAAAACGTGGGGACATAGGGATGGGTGGGAAGACAAAATTGTGATGTGATCCACTGAGAATGCAGATAGGTTTTATTACTGAAAGGTTACGAATGTGGTACCAACAAGGAACACTAGCCAAATGGCACACAGATCTCGAATAACTGTGGTCATAGGACCATAAAAATCCATAGCAAGCTACATTTATTGGTTTTAGTTTATTTCTTTTAAACTGCATGCTACAAAACTAAGATTCCCACCCCACCTGGCTGTCAGCATGCCCAGTGCTATTTGTGTCACTGCGGTGCTCGTTGCTGCTTCTGTTAAGATAAGGAGAAGATGGTTTGGGTTTGGTTTTTGTTTTTTGTTTTTTTTTTTTGCAGTAATAGGCAACACCAGCAGTCTCTTAGGCTGACAGGCAACATAGCATGGCCTAGGCAAGCTACAAGGTGGAAAAAAGGGAGCTCTGTATGTATTACCTGGCAGCGTATCTAGTGAAATGCAATGCTGTGTGGCAGGCTAGCAAATGCTTCTCGCATAACTTTGTGTGTGTGTGTGTAATTAAAAGAGACTTTAGTACTTTGTTAAAAGCTTTGAGTAAAATGTCCTGCCTCTTCCCTCTTTCTGACATACTTTGCATTTCTTAATGCAAAAGCTAGTAGAAGAACACGTGTTGGTTTAGGAGCTACCATCTTCCAGTAAATGAAAAGCAAAAACCAGAAATTTCATGTCCTTTGTGCTAGCTCCTTTTGGTATAGGGGATGTGGCTGAATTTTGTTCCATGCAAAGTCTTTCTCTCTCATCAGTCTTTCATCTGACCCATTGCTGAGATAATCTTCAGCTAGTTTACTCTTAAAAGTCTGAAGCTGTGGTGATTCTCAGGACAGACTTGTTAATGCATATGTGAAGAAATTAAGGACAGCCTAGCCATGAATGAGGTCTATAATATTTTCAGTTCCCCTCAGAGCTTCCATCAAAGCAAACCTAGAGTGAAATATTTCCTTTTTAAAGCACGTGTTTGAAGCAAGGTGAACTAAATATTTTTCTAGTATTTGTCTGCCACAATATTATTGCCTTGGTGTTTGAGCACAGTGGTTGGCATATGTAAATGTTGCAGCTCATTTTTTAAAAAAGCGTAAGTGTTATATCAGTAATAAAGAAAACAATTTGCATTTCAGATGAAGAGACAATATATCACAAAACATATACTTTACCCAGAAGAGCAGCAATTTACAGACAACAACAGTTCAAAACTTTTTTTGTCAATACGTGTATACATTTAAAGCTTACAGCTTTGTTTTTAACTAAGGCTTTCATTTGTGTGCTAGGTAATTTTCTTTAAGTACAAGGATTAAATTTTGGCCAGTTCTTATCTTTCAGTTTATATTCTTGCAAAAGCAGTAATGATTTAGATCTGAAGTTTTATAGCATGTGGCATACAAGCATGTTTAGCTTCTTGTGGAATCTTTTAGGTTTTTTTTTTTTTTAATAGATCATAGTCTTTATTCACTTTTCTGGAGAGGGCTAACATAAGCTCCTAAGTGTTCTGCTTTTAAGTAAGGTAGAAAACCTAACCTCTTTGGCTTTGTTAGTTTAGTGGTCGTAGACCCTTCACCAAACAGGAACATATTCACTGAGAATGGATCTTAGTCCTTCTCTTTCTCTCTGGCTCTAAAAAAAAAATAGTCTCATTGGCCAGCTGGAGGAAAAAACCTCCCCATGCCGTCTATTTTTCCAAAGAGCACGTAGAGGTAATGACAAGTGAGGGGAGGAAGTGGCAGGGTGTAAGAAAGGATGGGAAGAGCCCAGTTAATGCATAGCCCTCGGATAGACTCTCCCGGTCCCTTGGTCTCGCTGTGTCGCATGGGCAGAGTGAACTGGCACCAGGGAGCCTTGTCCTGCTGTTGTTAGAGTGCATCTGGTCCCCAAACTGTATTGCAGGCCTCTCTTTAAGCTTTATTGATTGTAATGGCAACAGCAGTGTCTGAGGACCAAATATGAGCATACGTGCATGGAGACATTCCCGTAAGCGACGCCAAACCCCAGCAAAGGCACTTGGGCTCTGCAGTGCTGGACAGTTCATGAATCTGTAGCTCATGTGGTGGGGGCAAGGACTCTGCTAGTTCTTAATAAAATAGTTTATGAGAATAAGTATTGGGGCTTGGCTTCCCTCCACCAAGATGGAGCTGGTGGAGAATGAGAACAGGAAACTGTTGCCTGGTTCGGTGTCACACATACAAAAAAGTGCCAGTAATGTTTGGTTTGTGCAAAAAAAAAAAAAAAAGTAATTTTGTCTGAATGGTTGAGGTAAGGGGGACCTTGCTGCCTGTGCAGGCAACTTTCCTAAAAGGTAAAGTTTTCTAGGCAGTTTTAAATAATGAAGGGTGTTTTTTTGCCTTTCACAAGTGGAGAACATGATGTGCCTAACAGGGAAGAAAATGTTAATGCCACCTGCTTTTGAAAGGTAGAATTAAGAAAGTGTAGAAGAGCTCCCAAAATAGACCTTTTGAGTTAACAGAATCACAAAAAGTAATTTGCTCCATAAACCACATAGCTAGCTATCTGCAGCAAAGGATGCCATGTCAGATAACCGAGGCAGCATGCATCTGTATCTCCTTGTGATACCTGAAGGCTTCACCTAATAGCTGTCTTACTTGTAGCAGCAATGCCTCAGAAGAAATTCCCCAAACCTTTTGACTGGAGCAGGGGCCCTGGCTCCCACTGCCATAGCAACAGAAGTCCTCCCTGCTGGCAAAGCCAGCCGAGTCCAGAAAAGGTCACTGGAGCCTTTAGAAAGCCTGGGAAGCTTTATCCTCAAAGAAAGAGGAAGAGGCACAGCTCTGAAGCTGGAAAGGCAAAATGGTTTGCCAGTGGCAAGCATCCAAAATTTACCAGTTTACCTCAAAAAGTATATTTGTAATGTGTTTGCATGGACTTCAGGGCTATTTGAGCTCTCAGCAGGTTTTTGGGGGGACTGAAGGGTGATAGGGCTTGGGGAATGAGGATGGGAAGATTTTTTTCTTTTGTTGTCATGGCTAGAAGTTATTCATAAAGCTGCAAGGACTGGGGGCCTATGGAAAAATCCCAGAGCTGCAAGAGCTGGCATCAAAGAGGAGAAAAATATCCTTCCTTTGGATTGTTTTCTGTGCTCTCTTGCTCCAGAGCTTGGCAGAGCAGATGTAAAACACCTCCCCCTGCTTTTGGGGAGGCTGGTTACAGTACTGGCTCCGGGGTTGTCAGAGACAGCTTAGTCCTACTGCTTGTGACGGGCCGGATTTGTGGGGACTGTTGAGTCCATTTACCGGGTCCAGGCAGGATCATCCTCTGGTTGGAAAGCTTTTTAAAGAATTACAATTTTTGATGTGCCCTGTCATGCTTAAGGCAGTAAATGACTGCTGGAGTTCACTCTTGCGTGCTTAAAGCATTTGTGTAACACTTCCTTAAGCCTGTATAAACTACAACTGAGTATCTGATGATAGCTATTTTGAAGGAAAAGAATTATTTTTTTCCCCCCAAAGGTGAATTAAGGCTGCTGGGGTTAATACAGGGAAGCGGCTGAATTGCAGCAGCCAAGGCAGCCTGGCTCACTGACCTGAAATGCTGCACCGGGAGAGGAACAAAAGCCTGACTCTTATCTCCTTTCCTTCGCCTCTCCTAAGGAAGCTAGGCCAAGTAACCTCACTGGGCAGCAAAATGAAGCAAGAGAGACATGCACCCCCCTCAATCACTCTCTATTTAAAGAGGATAAACTACAAGGTGCTGGATGGGAACGTGCATTGAGGATTCAGCCACATCCTCGGTACTGCAGCTTCCTCTACTCCCAGTGCATGCTAAGCACATAGGTGATTCTGAATGCAGGAAAATTTTCTTCAAAACAAAAACACCTTAAAATACCTAGAGAACACACTTGGCATTAAAGTTGCATTGCTAGGAAGTTAAGGCTTAAAAAAAAAAATTATAAAAGCATAGTTGTTACAAGGAAGAAATAGAGCATAGATAAGAATGAAGCCTTCTAAACGCCTTAACATGTGGAAATACTCGTCTTAACTCTTCTTTATGCTTTATCTTTCTACCTGTCATTCAGCTTTTCACGTTTATCTGTAATCCATGTTATTCTTGTAACCCTAACATTTTCCAGGGTCTTTAAGAAGCCTTCAGCTAACAGTTTTTCAGGGAACAGTTAAATCCAATCAGTGGGTATTGCCATCTTAATTACGGAAAAGCCAATACACTTACACAGCTTCGGGCAGAGCAAAGAACAGACCCAGCACAAGCCTTAGTACCTTGGTTATCAAATGATGACTTAGGCATGCGTGTAACTTCATGATAACAGGGTCATCATAAAGTCACATAATCCCTGAGGCAAGGGGGGGCAAGCGAGGCCATGTGTGAAAATCTATAGGTGTGCTAGATGGCTTTTTTTCCTTCCCTCCCTTCCAGGAGACTTGCATAACATTCTTATTCTCCGCTTATTTGTAATTGTGTTTCACATAGCTCGTTATTAACAGAATCAGCTAGTTAACCAAAAAGCTGCCCATAAGGCAAAAACTTGGAAATCAAAATGTCTATGGAGGAAACAGTAGAATGATGTGCTTTGGGGGGGATGCAGAATGCTTCTAGCACATGCTTGGATTAGCTCTGAAGAAAATAGCCGGATGAGAGCTGGTTTAGTTGACCTAGGGGAGGCAGGTGAAGGAGGGAAAAAAGCAGCAGTGCATGGCTGCGCCCTGGTTCACATCGGGGAGTGCTAACCTTGGGTTTAAGATTGATGGCCAGCCCTCAGCACCCGGGGAGAGCGTGCACAGCAGCAGGCATGGATGGGGGAGTGCCAGGGTTAACTCAGTCAATGCAAACGCTCCAGGACCAACCGGTGTAATCAACGGAGCCAACCCACCTTGTTTGGCATGGCTGGCCAGCCACATGGCCCGCTGGCATACCTGTGCCACAGCACCAGCAGGAAAGCCAGCAACGGCATCCAAGCTGAGGCTCAGCAAAGCCAACCCAAATTACCAGGTCAAGCACACCGCAGGCCACAATGAGATGCTAGGCAGGCTTACTTGTCATGAAACGTGATGTGAAATAATAATACAAAGCATAACAGACTATGATATGTCAGAAAAAAGCAGGAACCACGTGGGGCGGCAAAGCCAGCCTGCAAAACCCAGGCATTTTAGACTAACGTTTTAGGTGTTGTTAACTTGAAAAACATGGCAAGCGAGTCTACCATCTTGGATTCAACTGAAACTTTACATAGGCTTTACATAAGATATCTACAAGTTGCTGCCACTTATCGGTGGAAATGTTGGTTGTGCAAAGAAAGAGAATGCATATCCTGTTAAAGGAATGCCTAGTGCAAATTTTTTTTACACGTACAAATGCTAAGTGCAGAGTGGAGGCAAACTGGAAAAAACTGCAGAGCATATCAGCTGCTGCTCAGGATGACGTACCCTTAGGTTATGAAGTTGAACATTAAGGATGTATGTTCACAAGCTCTTCAAGCATAGCAAGTATCTTGGAAGAGAAAAGGGTAACTGCACTGTAAAGGATGCATGCTCTGAGCACAGTGTTTACAAGCCAGCAGCACAAAGGAACTGATTTTTTTTTTAAAATCTTTTAACTCTAAAGAGTAAATCTTTAAAGCGGTGCAAGGGAGTCATGCACACAAATCTCATTATTCTGAAAGCTGCTTAGAAACTTTAGCCCTTAGAGTCAACATACCACAATGCATTCAGAAGTACAATTTCAAAGAGTTACAAATGCTTCTAACAATTAGCTAATTTAAAAAAAAAAAAAAAAGAAGGAAAAAAATAGGATTTAAAAGGATTTAAAAGGAAAGAGTTACGGAGGGGTTATATGTTAAGAAGGAGGTAATTGAAAGGGATTGAGAGGGGTATGGTAGGAAGTGGATGTGGTTAAGGCATTTGCAAGATTAGTTGAGGAAAAGTCTGGTAAAACTGGAAGTAGGAAGCCAAATCCTGGGACAAATGAATATAGTTTCTTTGATGTATTTGGAGCTGCATGATTTATACATATTCAGCATCTGGCCTGTGGACCTTAAGAATGATTGGGTAAAAATAGTGATGAAAGCTTATTAAAATAGAAGTAGAGAAAAGTAGTATATTATATTTGATGCACAAAAGGTGCTTTTATTTTCAGAGATAAAATACCCGGTCAATGGTACTGAACAGCTGCTGGTATTTCAGCCTAAGGGGTCTTAGGGAATTAAGCAACTTAACAGTAATGGAAGCTGTGACTTGCTATGCAAGCTGGTTTATTGAAAGCAAAAATTGTCACAGGATTTATTACTGCTTTAGAGATGGATTGGGAGTGTGGAACTCATTTTCAAATGTGTCTTTAAAGAAGCAGGATGATATGGATGTTAAGACTTGGGAGGGGGGCAGCTGGACGTGATGAGGAAAGCTCCAGCATGCAAAGGATACTGATTCTAGTTAGTGCAGATACATTTTGTGAAATTCCTGTGGGCTTTTTGTATCTATAGACAACATATTGAAACTCCCAGGTTAAGTAGGTTGTGTCTCAACTTCTTCCAGGACTAAGAGACTGTAAGTACGTGCACTACCCTGTAGGTGCTCTAGCGACAGACTGGACATGTCTATGCTGGGCACTGAGTAAACATGGGACAAAGATACACAACTGAGAGTGTACAAAGCAAAAAGACAGCAGAGAAAGATAAATAAAGAGCTGAACCAGGTCAGCACGGCAGTACCCAAACTTTGTACTCCCTTGCTGTGCTGCAGAGCTCCTAGGATCCTTTTTGCATACTGAAATTTCAAAACCAGAAGGCAAGGGAATATCTGTCCTGATGTTAAGCAGACTCATGTCTGTGATGACTCTTATTTCATTTCCATTGCTTCAGTGAGCCGGTGCCATGTTCAGAGCACTGCCAGTGTTGAGGAAGAAGAGACAAGCACTGAGAGTTTCATGGTCATAAAAATAAACACTGTCAGCAGGACACAAAATAATGTGTTGAATTTGAAATATGACATCACAGGAGAATGAAGAAAACCAGATGCATCTGCTAAGGATTTCAAGACAGATCAATTTGCATAATTCCATTCTTTAGCCCTGTAAATTTAATAAATACAATCAGACAGTGCTGCAGATCTGGGATAACCAGCACTGGGCACCAGATCTTTATTATGTCAAAAGAAACAGAAAGAGCACCATCTTTTCTACCTCAGTACGAAACTTATGAGGAAGATCATCCCCAGAACCCCTGAGCTTGCACTTGGTGGAAAGTTGGGTGTGTTCAGACAACTGTGTGAAAATTTGCCAGCTTGATTTCTGCCCCTTCTTCAGAGTCCTGGTGTTGGTATATTTAATGCAAGAACTGCTGTAACGAAGGCATGTGCTGCTGTGTGGAGGTGAGGTACCCCAAAGTCGTGACCTTGGGCAGCATACAGGTACTTGTTAAGGACATTGCCCATCAGAAGTTCTTGAAGGGTGAGAGCCTCTTTCTGAATGCATCTGCCTGTTCTGTGGCTTTTATACCAGGCCTCTGGATTCATCAGCAGCAGGCTGGTATTGCCCTGAAGTGCTGGAGGCTTGTCTGAGCTCTGTGAGAAAGTTCGCCCACACCTGCAAGCAGCAGGGAGAAGGCTGCGACACCAGAAGCATTAAAAAGGTCTGGATTTTTTTCTTAGTCTATGTAGTGAGTGTAGATGCTGATGCTATCGCTGCTCCTCTCCATGCACCATGGGGCGGGATGAAACACTTGCCTTCATAATGGAGATTATTGAGGATACTTGGACAGAGAGAATAATTTAACTCTACCCAGATAATTGACCAGGAAACTGGAAATCCTAGTATCAAGGTTGCAGACTGATGAGGAACTTCTATTGTAGAAAGCAATCATTTTTCTGAGGGAGAGGAAAGAATGACAGACTAACAAAAGGGCAGTAGCAGGGAAGGAAGGATTTGGTGAAAGCTTTGCATGATCAGAGAGGACACCATTATCAGATGAAGCAATTTCTGGGAGGCAAACAATGAACTATTTTAATTTTTCAACAACAATTTAAGCTGTGCAGCCACTCATAAAAATGTAAAAGCTCTTTCTAACATAATTGCATGCATTTTACATGTACTATATGCACTTACTCATTCTGAGAATGCAAGTTATTGATCACTCCCGCCTAAGTTAATAGTGCATCTCTGTCTAGATTGCAAAGCAGTAACTACTTGTTTAATTAACTTCTGGAGGTATTACAAGGCAAACTATGCCTTACAGAGTCTAAAATCCAGATTCCTGAATGTAGGGAATTTTTAAGTGAACTTGACTAACAGACTTTTTGAATAACAACTTTGTGTTGTTCTGCTGTGTACAGGACAATAACACTTGAAGTTTAGAGCCTGTATAACCCACACAAGTAACCTCCCTTTCCAATGCCCATCTATCTCTGCCTCATCAAGCTGATATGGAAACAACAGTTAACTCCAAGAACTGCAACTTTCGCTAATAGTCTACAGCCTGCTGAGCTACTTGAGGCTGATGAATTTGAGAGGCTAGTCAGAAAAAAAAAAAGTGGTGAAAATTTGGTAGCCTGGTAGGCGTTGTATGTGATGGGGAATGATGAGGTTAGAGAGCATTTTGTTGTCTTCATATTGCTACCACCACCGAACCACAGTTTGTACGGTGTTTGAGCTGAACGATGAAGCACAAGAGGGGGTAACACCCCTAAAGCAAAAGGACAAATATGCTACCACCTTTCAGTAACTGGACTCTGTCCCGCACCATCAAGCTTATTTTGTTATCTTACTCAATGCGTAGCATCGGGAAGCCCACCACTGTTACAAATACCTGTACAAATCTAGTTCATCCATCAGTTCTGAATTCAGCAGCGTGACCAAAATCCAAAACCCAGGCAGAGCCTACTTGCCTTAGTGCACACTGTTGCCGTATGTGCTCGTAGGACTCAGAGCCAGAAACATGGGCCACGATGAAAAAAATGAGAGTCCCTCTCCTATGGTGAGGTCCAGTTATGATAGTAAGGGACCTTGGTGGAATTGTGATGGCTTACATTAACTTGGAATATTATTAATATCATGCCACCAGCCTGTGTGCATTTTTTAACCTATCAAAATGACATTATTTTATTACCTATCTGTGGGCTCATCCTAAAACATGAAGAGCAAGACAGTGGGATTTGGTGCTTTCACAGCATTGGCTACATAATGCGATACATCTATATGTACTTTTGCTGCACATGCACTCATCCTACATCTAAAAAAATCTGCTTTCCTGCTTCTGAAGTGAGCTAAACCATAAAATGACTCCTAAAATACAGTATGTAGATGTGAAGCATGTTAATGCAGGTATCAGCTGGCCCACGACTCGGCATTGGAAGGGCAGGTAAATCTTAATTCAGGCAAAACTCATGGTGGATACTGATTTGACTGTTTCTCAAATCAAAGCAAAAAAAGAAGTTTTTCAGTATGGACTTTTTTAATGTGTGTATCTAGCATTTAACAAATAGCATTTCCTGCTTTAGTAATAAACCCACATAGGAAAGGAAAACAAGTATGTGAAAAATCTGCATCTTATTTACATTTGTAATATTACATAATTCTGAAGGTATCAGTAGAAGCATTTAAATGAGGATTTTGACAACGGTGCTGTACCAAATTTAGTGAAAATCCTTTTGATGTTCAAATACTGGAGACCGTAAAGACTTAATTTGAAAAGCTGAGGGTGGGGATAAAAACCACACCTCACCCACTACAAAAATGTCTCTGCTGTTCTTGGCCTATGTTTTAAGTGCATATTAATAGATCTCCAATAACAGGTATTTCTTGTTCTGCGAGTAATAACTTATCTTCTAGAACTTTATCGTCACGTATAAAAAAACAACCTGACTTTATGCATACAGGATGAATGCATTTTTTTAAACAAAGCATTCATTCCAAAAGTCACCGTGCTTTGCCCTCAGGACGCGAATGTGGTACTTCTTGAGACACCCAGCACCTTGCATAATTGCATATAAACTTATGCTTTATTTTTAGTACTGTGATTCTGTGCATTACCATTGTGATATGCAGAACATGAAAGCAGTGTATCCTTAGTTCAATAAATGGGCTGGATTATTTTTTTATTTGTCACCAGTTGTGTATCCACTGCTCCACAGTGGTAGCTCATCTTGATTCAAGCACCTCCCCAAGCTAACGAGGGTATTTGCAAACTGTTTATGTAATTCTGGTAATGACCACGGAAGACTGGAGACTACAAAAGTGCACAAATACAGCTTAGCCCCTTAACTTCCCTCGAGCTGCAGTAGGCTTTTAGATGACGTTCTTATTTCTTTTGTAGTTCTCCTCTATTTTCTGGTCTTAATTTGATTAATCACCATGTATACCTGTTTGGCTTAGCAAGAGAAAAGAAAATGTGATTCTTCTGAATAGCAGCGTTAAATTTAGAGTCAAGAAGGCCATAGCTGGTAACTTTTATTCTAAAAACAATGGGAGGTGAAATCTTGGCTCTATTTAAATCAGTGGCAACATTCCACTAATTTCAAGTGAAGGTATTCACCCCTGCTAAATACTTTATATCCTAAGGGCTCTATAAATTGTTGCATAAACATTACACAGTTAGACTATGAAAAAAACCCGCCCACTTGCCTTTAGAAAAGGGAAATTCCTCACCTAAGGTAAAAATCTTTACTGCCAGGTTTCCGTGGGAGAAGCTGACAGAGGTAATCCAGCAGCGATGCAATATTCTGGGATTAATTAGACATGGCCTAGATACACACCAGAGAGCATCAGAGCTGACCTAAATGTTGCAAGGAACAGTGGCTCTATCTCCTCCTTTCTGTTAATCAACCCTGACACCAAAGGCTTAGCAGGGCAAGTTTGAAGAGAGCATTTGGATCTAAGCCTGAAAGAGAGGCAAATTGTTACATTAATTTTTATTCATACTGTAAATCTGCTTGTTTAAATCTAAAATGTATGGAGAACATGTTTTAGCTTCCTGTACCTTGTAGGTTAATAAGAAGTCAGCCAGGTTTTTCAAGCAGTTAGCCAAGAGTCTACAAAAGCCCTGCTCTGCATCACCATGCTCTAACAGAATATGAAGTTTTCCTATCACTTCTACTTTGTCCCAAAGCACCATTTCAGGGGAGAAAAAAAATCAATTCGTTGCACAGATGCTGTGTTCATTTTCAGTTATATTCCAATATGTCCAAGTTTTTGATAGTAAACGAGGAACGGGATCAACTTCACTTTGGCCTAAGGTTTACAGGAGTGGCTTTCATTAATCAAAAGATCAGGGCATGGCAATAAGAATAAACTGGTAATTCTTCAGTTTAATTTGAAATAATGTTAATTGGAATAGCCTTCTGCTCTATAAGCATGCTTTTCAAGTTGAAACCACTGAAATAAGTTGATTTCTTATTTTTTTTAAGGACAAAACTCTAAATTAATCTTTTTCCACTTTGTAAACTCCAGCTAACTTCTAAACCTAAAGGATGTCCCTGAGTTGATCAAACTACTCAGAGAAAGATTTAGTTAAGCCAGTATTAAAATAAAAGTGCAGTCTAGAGATCTGCTTCCTGCTAATTGCATGCACCTGGGAATTTTAGAAAATCTTTAGTTTAATTGGAATACTCAGCCAACTAGTTTTTAAGTCATTGCAGTTATACATTAGAAAAAAGGGGGTTGAATGGCAGTGAATTGAGAGATCTAGAAAGCCGCAGCGTCTGAAGATGGATGAGATCCTGCCATTGTCACTATTACTTGTCACAGGTGACTAAAAAGCAACGGAGTTCAGCTTGCCAAGATGATGACTTTATTACAGTTCTTCACCTTTATTTCAAAGTCTTTTTTGACAGGTCTAGGAATTTTTTCTCTTAAGTTTTTTGGGGTTGGGTTTTGATTGGGTTGTGGTTTTTTTTTTTTTGGTTTAACTTTCAGTTTGGGAAAAGGACGGAAAACAAAGACAAAAAAAAAGGACTGAAAGAAGTATCTATACCAATACCTGAGCTAAAACTGTACAATTTGGAAATTGTTTAATTCATGTCGAGTAAGGATATCTGTACGTAACTTTGGACCTGAGAAAAGGGAGAAACTTCCACAAAATGATGCATCTGCATGTTATACTAAAGCCCTTATGAAATCTATTTCATGATGATTATATTTAGTAAAAGACTAGAATGTGCACAGCATTATGATCCAACAGCTGCTATTGCCTGCAATTCTACAAGCAATTCCCACAAAACATGCCTTTTATAACAACCATTTCATCGAATTACTAATCAATACAACTTGGTGTCAGATGATACATAATAGAAATAATCTACCATTTAAAAATCTCTCTCCAAACAGCAGCTCAGTAAGAAAAGAGGCTGCTCAGCACCCTGGCATTGGTTCTCAACCACTTGCAGTATCAAACTTACAGTTTATGAAATCTGAAAAAAAAAAAGGCAAGCTCAGAGTTGTCTAGCAATGCCTCTGTGATTCATTGCTACTGAGACTCTCACCCTCCAGTTACCAATTTGTGATGGAGGCTCTGTACCGCAAACTTTAAATGACTAACAGCGATAGTCTTGCTGTCATTTTCTGTTCCCCATTCCCCAGGCATCCGGGGACCCCAGTTTGAAAATCAGTCTCGCTTAGCTCTGTGATGTTACGCAGTTTCTATCATTTCAGTGTTAATGTATAAACCTATCTACGGGACTGGACTTTTACAGTAATTATTAATTGAGCTTTTACATATTTACACTTTCTGAAATAGTACTTTGCTCACCCTGTGATTAAGGAACAGCAAAAGATACTTGGGTTAGGGACTAGTAACTATTGCATGTCCATGCTCTTCTATACAACAACTTTCGGTTGTCTTTTATTATTTGTCTATGAAGCCTCAAAGGGCTTTATCTTGTTCAGATTTGTCACATTGACTTCATTTAACTTATCCAATACTTTATAAATGTTTAGTATCTTCAGTGGTCAGGTTTTGTTTAATTTTGAACAACATAACAGAATACATCCCGAAGAAAAAGCTGTCAAACTTACTTATTGAAGATTTATAGCCAATATGGCAGATATGATACTGAATCAATAATACCCAAGTTACCAGTTATTTGTTAGACTATCGACAGTTAATCACTAAATAGTAAAAGTCCACAGAAATATGAAAATCTTATTAATTTATAGTTGTAAAATGTTCCATTTTGGTACCTCAAATGCACTGTGGATCTTGTTCAGACTGACAACTTCATCGAATTAACTCCACTAATTTACTGTATTTTAAAAGTTCTTTGGAGAAGTAAAACAGCATCTGAAATGTGGGTGTTTACACCATTCATTTTTTCAGCATAACAGAAATTGCAGCAACCTATTTCAATTTTCTCTGCCCTAGATTCAGGAGATGATGGAAGTTAATTTCTGTTCGAAGTGCGCAGAAATATGACACCTTGGAAAAGGATATTTTCCGGAGCCGAGATACATGACTACCTACATCTGGCTCAAAATACAGGTGAGAGTTCCTAAAAAAAAAGCCATTTAAAATATATATTTTGCTTTTACTTTTAAAATGGCAAACCCATGCTTAGAGTCATTGCAATTCTCTTCAAACTTAAATGAAACACCCACGTAACAGACCATCCCCTCCACTATTCTAACGAGATCTAAATCTGTCAAGGATTGCCAACATTCATCACTGTGTGGATATTTCGAGGACTTGCAAATCCGAAAGAAGTTAAATTTCTTTAGACACAAGCAGTATTAATAATACAACATCGTTCATAAACATTGCTTGGTACTCAATACCAGAAAGTACAGCTGAAAAATAATATATTGATTTTTTTTGCAGTCCAGACTTCAGGACATCGGTAGAATCCAGACCCGTACAAAATAATGAGCTCGCTTACTGTTGTTGTGTGGAAAAGAGAAGAGGAGCTAGAGGTGATATTGCAGGAGGAAACCCAGCTAAGTAGGCATGACAGGAGTACGGGGGCTGATTATAATGACAGGAACTTCATAACATGTTCTTCACAAAAGTGACAGGAAAAGCAAAGGAGGCAAACTGCACTCTGCCAAAAGCATCCGTTCAAATCCTGAAATACCGAAGCATAATTTTTGGTAGGGCATGCATTGCTGAACCTCTGGCTTAAAAAAAGACGGATAAATGAGATTTGCAGGAAGAATGGTACTAAAGACTAGAGATCGTGAACACAAAAAAATGAAGACGAAGTACATCTCAGTCTAATTTGCAAAAGCGGGTATCAAGTATTACCAAGAGCTGCTTATTTGATTAAAGTGCATTTAAAACAATCATAGAAATTAAGAACAACTTAAAAACCGGCACTTCAGTTCCTTTTTATCAGCTCTGAAGTTAAATATACATACATACATTGTAAATATTTAGCGCATAGCTTTATCTCCGTCGTTGTGTATGCCAAACTCTGCCCTTCCGGATGATTGCAAGCAGCAACCACCTCGTTAACCCAGAATCCTCTGCAAATCCTTCAACGCCAGGGACAGGGTCCGAAGGGAATATTACCCTGTTTAACAGAAGTTAAGGTAGATCTGGCCAGGCTTCTCCAGCCACACCTTCAGCTTCTACCTTCTCAGATGCAAACTCAGGAAGGAGTGGCTTGGATTCCACCTGGACACCCCAGAATTTCAATATGCAGAACCAATAGGTTTGTCATAGTGCTAATATACTACACGAGTTTTCCGTAAGTGTCAATGGCCAGCTTGCCTTAGGTCCGAAGAAGCAATATGGAAAACTGCATAAGCTTAATTCAGAGATGACCACTTAAGTGCAAATAACCTGAGAAATGCTGACAGTGGGGTAGGGAGGGCAGAGGGGATGGGAAAAGGGATTGCGTGGAGCTGGAAGTTTTCACTGGAGGAGAGGTGTTGCTTGCACTGAGGGTATTCAGTTTAGGAAAGCAAGTTACTGCCCGCCAGCTGGCATTTTCCAGCACTTTCTTTTTTAATCAAAGCACAGCCGAGTTTGCCATTACATGAAGCCTAGAGTACATCATGTAGTGAAATACTGCACTAAATGAAGTGGTGGTAGTTAATTCCAGAAAATTCTAAGGAAAGTGAGATTGCTTGAGGTCTACAATCCGCTGCTAATTTCAAAGAACCTATTTACATGGAAAAAAAAAACCCACTTGTGTTTTGTGCTTACTGCGCTCAGTAGAAAGAGAAGTTGGTCTCTGACTTGCAGATTTTACAAAGGAGTCCTATGTGTTGTCAGAAAAAAACCCCTGCAGATGAGCAAAATGGGGGGTTTTATGTACAGAGAAGCCTTTACAGCTGCTTGCTGTATTATGGAACTTTGTACTACATGACTTTCATCTTGATAGGTACAACAGTCTATAGGAATTTCCTTTCAACCATTGCACTAATGAATAAGCAGAGTGCTTTATTGTGGCCAAATATTCAGGACAAGAGTGAAGAGGCATACCCAGATCCTGATGCTTCGCTAATGCAAGCAACTGCATGTGATTTTGACATTTGCTAGTGACCTTGCTCCAGACACCATCCCCCAAATCCCCAGCGATAAGGCAACTGCATGGCTTAGGGGATTGGTAATCGGATACTTCACCTCCAGGTCATCGCAGGTCTCTGGTTCAAGAGCAGCAAGGCTTTATAATGACTTAAACACCATCGGATATTTATTTGGAGGCATACAGAGAAGTGAACATATGATTTCCTTACAGCAAGCAGTAGACACGTCCACATACAGATACAAACATTATGACAGTTGCCAGTCTGTTAGAAATGCGTGAATGACAGAATATCAGTCTAATAGAGGTTGATTAACTCCCTAATAACAGTCAGGATGGTGCCTTGCTTTAGTGCTGGCTGGGTAGTAAAAGCATCATGATTTAGACAGTATTTTGCAACTGAGAGAGGCAAAAATCTGTGTTTAACCCTCTCTCTCTCCCTCTCCAGGTCATAAAAGTCTTTTAAAAGTGGTTTTGAATGTTACTGGAGACAACGCAAAGCCAACTCTAACCTGAAGTTTTTGTCTTAGCTGGTATGAATTCAGCAAGAGTGAAAATATGTTCTGCAGGTATTTTTAGGCACTTTACTACATAGGACAAACTGTAAGTGCAGAATTTGAAACATCAACACATCCTTTAATGAGGTTAAAACTGAAGAAAAACTACTTCCAAGGTCAGTATTAACCTGATATGTCTGGAGTCCGACTGTACAGCCTGGGTATGAGAAAAAAAGGGTGGATGATGCTCCCTGTCGTGGTGGGACCAGGACAGGCAGGTGTAATAGTAACACAGAAATGTGAGGCCTTCTCCATTCTCTTGTCAATGGCAGTTCCAGGAGAGGGGGGCTGGCTGGCATCACCACCCTGTCCATTGGCCCGCACTGCCTCCCAGTGGGCAGCAGCTGCTCCTCTTTCCTGGGAAAAGGCAGGGGGTTTTTTTTATAAGATGCTCGGTACAGAAGCTGCTGTCCTCGGTCAACTGCTGGGGGAATTCACTGAGGGAGAGACTTCTGGTTTCTAATAACAAAACAAAACAAAACTCGTAGTGACTTTCAAGTGTGCAGCTCTCTGGGATAAACATCCTTCACCCGCGGGTTTCTGCAGAACGCAAGCCTCCATTTTAAAAGAAAAAAAAATTTTTTAAAAGGTTTAGCCTTACAAATGTGAATTCATGTAGTATCGCCTGGCACGCAGAGGGCTCTGTCCCTGTCACTCACAGTTTTGACAAGCAGCAGCAGAGCGGTATCACATCGCACGGCTGCGGCCCGTTTTACAGTACCCTCCCTGCAGCGCAGGAGTAACTTGGTTTTTTTCTTTTCGCTCTTCTTGAGTGCGCTCAGAGCACCAGCACAGGACAGTAAAAAGGGATCCCCAAAATGGAGGATAAAACAACAGGAGGAAAGAGCACCTTTTGCCACAGTGAGGTCTCCAGAAAGCAGTGAAAGAAGAGTCAGGGGGGAACACGTCCAAATACGTCTTTGCCAGCCTACAGAGCTTCACAGTTTGTAGCCCCAAGCTGCCTTTTCCTACTGGGCTCAGCGAGCCGAGGGATCTGTTCAGAGCCAGGCGCCTCAACTCTATGCCTTTCCCAGCAAAAAAACTCAATCCCTTGCAGCCCTGTGCAGATGCTGTTGTCTACCTGAAAACAGCCACGTAACCCTTTGTGTGGAGACGTTTGTGTGGTTACCGCACCCGCAAGCAGGGAGGGGGCTTTGGGGAAAACACCTCTGGGGACCTGTGGAAGTCACAGGGCTGTGCGAACACTCGTAAGGATTAGAGCTGTTGCCCACGCTTTAAACACTGCATTTGTCTACATCTCATACCAGGATCTTACAGAACAGGGGAAAAAAAAAAATCACATGGTACTAGGGGACTTGTACAGGTTGTATGAATAAACAAAGGCTCCTGTGTCTAGGTGTGCCCAACTACAAAGGTCACTTAGGCGTGGATTTTATTTTTTTTTTCTCCAAAGCGATCCTGTTCAGGGTGTAATACCCTGTTTCATTTCCACAATGCTTATCAGTGAAAGTTAACATTCAGGATCCTTGGATCTGATATCCTGCTTGGATTTGATATCCTGCCCCAGAGCACGCGAGACACAGAACTGAAAAACGTTAAACCAAGCAGATAGTACTGAATACACAGAAAATACCAAAGTATTACACTGCAAGTGTTGTTCTTGCATCACACCGCTTTGCGGAGAGCTCACATCATCAGGCTTGTGTGTGTGCATCTGCATGTGTGAGACTCCTTCGAAGGAGGAAATCGGACGCCTGACTTTCAGTGCAGAAAATTAGTAACAGAACACACACAAGCTAAGGGCTGATAACATCTCTGTAATCTCGTACTTAACCTGCTATCCTCAAGAAAAATGTGTTGACTTTTCCGCGCTGTTCTGCCCAGGCTGCATACGGTAATTAATGGTCCTGTGTTACCCTGGTCCTAGGACAACCGCTTAAGTTAAACGTTCGCACCTCAATCTTGACAAGTCGGTGCCCCGAGCGGAGCTGCTCCCCCCTCCCC